>NW_012115066.1:1314539-1329343 GCF_000951035.1 Colobus angolensis palliatus | reverse complement strand
TGTCCCTCCTCCCGCCAGCCCGCCCAGGGCCCGGCCCGGCTCCGCTAAGTTTTGCAAGCGCCTGGGCTGCTCGTGGCCGCCCGCATCCTACCCTGAGTGTCCTGACTCCGAGGGGCCGCCGAGCGGGGCAGAGGTTCACCCTTTCGGTCTCTCGTCGCCTCCCGGGTCTGGCCGTGAGGATCTTCTAACAGCCTGGACTCTGTTCTCTGCCTCCTTTTGTCCCTCTCATTTCTGCCTTTGCTTCCACACCCAGCGAGATGCAGCGCCCAGCCCAAAACTTGAGTTTTTTACTCAAACTACGAAGTGAGTTTACTACTGAGAGAGAAAAACTTAAAGGGCCAAATCTTATCAGAAAATTGTAGTATATTTTTGGTAGTGAGTGTGGAATACCAGTGCTTCTCAAACTTTAATATGCATCCGGTACACTTGACGATCTTGTTAAGATACTGACTCTGATTCAGTAGATCTGGCGTGGAGCCTGAGATTCTGCATTTTTAACATCATGGCTGATTCCAAGGCTGATGATCCGGAAGCCACAGAAGAGCAGCTGACACCTTCCAAGCACACGGGGTGGACTACACGAGTTATTTTGTCTGCATAGTGTCCACCTTGACCTGTTGAACGTTTGGGACCCAATTTGGAAAAAGTAAAATTAAAAAAAAAAAGGTCATGAAAGGCAGATACTCAAATGCAAAAAATATATCTGCACCAATGCAGTTGCTTCCAGAGGGCACTGGTGAAAAGCCCCAAAAGACATAGATGGTGGAAGAAGGGGATGACACTTTTGTGCTCCACTCTGTCCGACCCCCCACCCAAGAAAAGCAAAAGACTAATGCAAATAATTGCCAAAAACTGGAAACAACTCAAGTGTCCATCAACTGATAAAATGGATCCACAAATTAAAGCTTTTGGGGGCAGTGCCACTGTTCTAATCTTGATTATAGTGGTAGTTACACAACTGTATACATTTGTCAAAACAATAGAACTCCATCCCTAAAATCCACCCCTCGAAAGGGCTAAGTTTACTTTACAAACTACACCTGGCTGAAGGAAAGGGGAAGGTATGGGTACAGGGGCAGTTATAAAAGGGATGCCTGCATCAGATTTTGGGATGCCCTGGAGACACTCTGAAGGGTGTTAAGATTCAATTACTTTTTAATTGCCTGCCGTAGTCTGGAAACATAAAGGCTCAAATGGATCAGGTCACAATTTAAAAATACCAACCATAGTTCGAGGTAATGAGAAAATGTGATGTAAGGGGAGAAAGTTTACCAAGTTCCATAGTTCGTAGTACATATGGAAAATATAAATCAATTATCTAAATGATTTGGCATTCAGGGCTTTTATCCTGGGATGGATGACTATTAAGGACATTGTCCCATGGGCTTTAAGGAATTTTAAAGCCCTTAAAATTTTTTGCAAAATTTCCTGTGCATGTGAGTATGTGCATTGTTCCAGGAAGCTTGTTGGGAAGAGGCCCCCTGCCTTTGATAACAATATCTGAGGGGGCGAATAAGCAAATAATTTCTCCTACAGCTGCTCTTTTGCCTCCAAACGTTAGGGATATGGAAAGATAATGCGACTGACCCAGTGCTATAGTTCTTGTTTCCTTAGGTTTCTTTGGGCACATCGACTTCCTTACTTTGCAAGTTTCACTCTGACTCTCTCTCTCTCTTTCTCTCTCTCTCACATGCACACAGGCACACACACTTCTAAATATATTAATGTCTTTGAAATCATTTGGACTAATGTAAAATCTTATTTAAGGTCAACTGTTTTTATTTATTTATTTATTTATGAGACAGAGCCTCACTCTGTTTCCCAGGCTGGAGTGCAGTGGCACATTTCGGCTCACTGCAACCTCTGCCTCCCGAGTTAAGGGATTCTCCTGCCTCAGCCTCCCAAGTAGCTGGGACTACAAGTGCCTGCTGCCGTGCCCAGCTAATTTGTGTATTTTTCATAGAAACGGGGGTTTCACCATGTTGGCCAGGCTGCTCTCCATCTCCTGACCTCGTGATCTGCCCGCCTCAGCCTCCCAAAGTGCTGGGATTGCAGGTGTAAGCCACCGTGCCCGGCCCAACTGTTGTTTTTGTACTTATACTAAATCACTGCCAACCTCCTCCTCACCACATAAGCTGGGCAGGAGATGAAACCATTCTTTCTACTTTATTACTCTCCTTTTTCCCAGTTCTTTAGAATTCCAAGCATAAAACATTCAGTTTCCGGCTGGGTGCAGTGGCTCACGCCTGTAATCCCAGCACTTTGGGAGGCCGAGGCGGGTGGATCACGAGGTCAGGAGATCGAGACCATCCTGGCTAACACGGTGAAACCCCGTCTCTACTAAAAATACAAAAAACATGAGCCGGGCGTGGTGGCGAGCGCCTGTAGTCCCAGCTACTTGGATGCTGAGGCAGGAGAATGGCGTGAACCCGGGAGGCAGAGCTTGCAGTGAGCCGAGATCGCGCCACTGCACTCCAGCCTGGGCGACAGAGCCAGACTCCGTCTCAAAAAAAAAAAAAAAAATTCAGTTTCCAGGAAATGTGAGAGGTTTCAGTGCTAATTGTTTACATCCTATGGATCCAATCAATCTTTTTTAAGATTGGTTTAATAAAAATCAAAAACAAAGTGGTTTATGTCTCTTATTTACCAAGAGACACTCTGACCATGCATGTGTGCTTCTGACACAGTTTCACATTGCTGAAGGAGGGAAGAAAGAATGTCTTCTCTCTCTGGGCCTCCATACAATGCTCCGTAGTTTGCAAACATTTTCTCATTTACTCCCCACAACAGCCCCTGCAACATTACAGGTGAAAATAGCACAAACTGAACTTGTGGTATGTCTGAGATATGCTCCTGTGCTCATTTCACTTGCCACAAACTAGCTCTATGACCTTGTGCAAGTTATTAGCCTCTCTGAGTCCTAGTTTCCTTATCTGTAAAATGGGGATTACAGTATCACCTGGATCTTAGAGTTGCTGTCCAGGATTTAAAAGGATAATAAATATAAAGTCTCTGGTATGGTACCTTGCACATAGTAATTGCTCAAGAATCATTAGCTTTTGTGTGGTTGTGGTACATACTACAAGGCAACTGTTGTGGAAGCCAGCTTCTGAGATGGCTCTCAAAGATTCTAACATTCTAGCATCCATGCCTTTGTGCAGTGTCCTTCCACACTGAATGGGGCTGCCATATGTGACCAATGGATATTGTGGAAGTGACAGCAGATAACTCCAAGACTGAGTCAAAAAGGACATAGCAGTTTCTCCTTTGTTCTTTTGATCACTTGGCTTGGGGGAAGCCAGCCACCATGTTGTAAGGACACTCAAGCACCCCTGTGGATATGTCTACATGAGAAGACACTGAGGTTCCTGCTGTCTTGCCAGCCTTGGAGTGAACCATCTTGGGAGCAGATCCTCCAGCCCCAGTAAAGTCTTTGAATGACTGTACCCTTGGCTAACATATGATTGACCTTTCAGTGAGCTGGAATAGAACCCCCAGACACTCCCAAATTCCTGATACACAGAAACTGGCAGAAATAATAAATGTTCATTCCTGTTGTAAGCCACTAACTTTCAGGATAATTCACATGCAGCAATACATAACTAGTATATCTACCTTTAAGGTCATCCATAGGGTTGACTTAATGGTTCTATAGGATCTTTTAAATAAGTTAGTACATGGGAAACACTTAGAATCTTGCCTAGTACATAGTAAGCACTCAATATATGTTATTTTTGTTATCATAGTTTTTTTTTTAATTGTCAGTGTCATTACCTCTCTCACAAAGTGCCTAAGATGCAGACCTTTCAAACTTTCAAAAAAAATATTTAAACTTGAATAAGAGTAGGAACTTGTGGCAACTGACAAGAAGATAAAAGGAGCAGGGACACTAGAAGGACCAAACCTTACCTATAAAAAGTTTACTGACACCAAGTCTGCCTTAGTTTGATTCACTTCATAAAAATTAGGCAGAGATAGTAGGAGACATTCGACTCCCCCAGTCACTTCTGTGACTCATGGTTTCTATGGTTCTATATTTCTTGCTCTCTGCTCTCCCTTCCCTTCATCTGATTTTCATTCTTCTCTCCAATATGTGAAGAAAATAGAAATTCACTTGAGGATTCAGCCAAGGAAGGCTTACTCTACTCCAGATTATAGTGGGTGGTGGAGACTGCCTACTGAGAAGCTGCCTGGTGGAAGAAGATGGCTAAGTTCCTCCCAAATACATCACACACACACACACACACTCACACACACACACACACACACACACACACACACTTTCTACCCCCAAAACATAAAAGCAGGAGGCCACAGACTCAGGTAACTAAGAGAATGGGTTTTGAGGGGGCTTGATACACATGGGGTCCTAGGTTCCACTACTTCCTAGCTGTGTAAGGCTGAGAAACTCAGTGTATCTCTGAGTCTCAATTTCCTGTGAAATGAGCATAAGAACTGTACCCAGCTCGTAGGTTTGTTGTGTGAAGCAAAAGGACTCTCTCCTTCCTTTATTTATTTGACAAACAGTTATTGTCTGGCACTCTGTGCCAGACACTGTTGTAGGCTCTGGATTTCTGCAGTGAACAAAACCAATTCCCTGTCCTCAGGGAGCTCACAGTATATTGAGATGTAGATGAGTATTAAATTAACAAATGACCACATCATGTAGTGTCATAAGAGTATATAATGTAAGGGCATATAATATAAGGGTGTATGATGTCATAAGGGCTATGTGAAGCATTTAACAGAGTTCCTTATTGTATAACTCCTGTGTTTTCAGCTCTTACTTGTATTACAGACTTAGAACCTACGTGTGAGGAAGGAGTAAGGCCAGGAAACATGAAGGCTAAAGCTGCAGAAAAAGCCTGCTGTATTGCCTGAAATTGATTTGGAAAAGAAAAAACGGGGAGAAAAGTCTGCTGTCAGCAACCTCTGAGACAGCCCCTAATGATTCCCATCTCCAGATATTCACACCCTTGTGCAATTCCCTTCCCTTGAGTGTTGCTGGACCTAGTGACTCAATTCTAGCAAACAGAATATGGCAAAAGCAGGGGGATGGTCTCTTCCAAGATTAGGTTGCAAGAAGACTCTGGCTCCTATCCTTGGTCTCTCTCTCTCTTGCTAGCTGCCAAGTTGTGAACTGCCTATGGAAAAGCTCATGTGACAAAGAACTGTAAAGGCCTTCAGTCCACAGCCACTGAGGAATTAAGGTCCTCAACCCAAGAGTTCACAAAGAACTAAATCCTACCAACAACCGCAGAAGTGGGCTTGGAAGCAGATCTTCCCCAGTCATGCCTTCAGATGAAATTACAGCCCTGGCCAACAGCTTTACTAAAACCTCATGACAGACCTTAAGGCAAAGGCACCCGGCTAAGCTGTGCCCAGATTCCCAACCCGGAAAAACTGCAAGATTATATATGTTTGTTGTTTCAAACCACTAAGTTTTGAGCTAATTTATTACTTAGCAAAAGACAACTAATACAAAGCCTTACAGCAAACATCAGATCTGCGAATACTTAACATCACTGAATCTCACTTACCAGTTACCCTGAGAAAGACAGGGACAGAGGACTGTCATTAATCAAGTGTCTGCTTCTGGCATTGTATATTTATGATCACATTTAATTTTTACAATAGTATTTGAAATAGACATTATTATCTCTTTTACACAGATGGGGAATCTGAGGCTCAGAGAATTAAAGACTTCCCCCGAATAATCTGGTGAATAACTGAGATTTGAAGCAGATCCTATTGATTCTAAAAGGTTCCCACAATACCATGCCAAACCATGCTGCCTACTACAGCAAAATAATCCCCAATGTATAAAACACAAAATGTATTTGCAGCTTCGAAGATAATGTGTTCACTGGGTTTGAGCTAGAAAGCTCAAGATGTTCAGCACATCAAACAGAACTTGATTTATTTTGTAATACAATTACAAACTAGAAAACTGAAAACTAGAAAAGTTTTCAGGATGCATCTAATTGGTGTAGCCTCCACCCACCCCCAAAACATGCTGAGCATGAGAGTTCTTTCAGCTAGAAATTAAAGTCATCCCAGAGCTGCCAAATGTATCTATATATTTTTAAGTTGTCATACTAATCTACAGAAAAATACTGCTGGGAACTACAGAGTTCTTGTAATTCATGTTTAATATAGTCACAAGCTTGCAGAAAAGAGAGCTGCTGACATATATTAATGAAAATTTTGCACCATCTGAAACTGACATTTTTACCCCTCATTTTTTAAAATGTGCAGTTGGTTATTTATTTTAATGCCTTAGTTTTATTGTCCCTTGAATGAAGTTGTCGACCCCGTTAAAAGGATGATTTCTCCTACGTGACCAGACCTGAAACCAAGGAACAATGATAGGAAAAAGAAATTTAACCTGCGGTGTAGCAAGAGAAATTTTGGCCAGTTTTTCCCATAGTCACATTTCATTTTCTTTCTCATTTGGAAAAAAAGGTAGATTTATTAAATGTATAAACCTATTCTTGGTCTATCAATTTGATGGGGAAAGCTGTCATTGAACTGCATAGATCTGTAGAATGTAGAACTGTAGTCATGAGCTACTCCTGACATTGAGCATTTGAGATGTGGCTATCCTCAACTGTGATATGCTCTTTAGAATGCAAAGTGAATTTCAAACACTTAATACAAAAAAGAATGTAAAAGATCTCAGTAGGATTTACATTGATCATTGAAATACGTTTTGGAATATATAGAATTAACTAAAACAATATTAAAATTACCACAGAATTATTTTTGCTTTTATTATGTGGCTCCTAGACAATTTAAAATTTCATTTGTGGCTTCCATAAGGGGCTCACAACATATTTCTATTAAACGAAACTGATATAGATAGTATTTTATTTCATGAATGAAAACATGACCCTTTGGAGTTTCTTGCATCGTAGTTGAAAATAAGTCTTCTTGTCCATCACTGACTTATGAAGGCCTTTTTTTCCCTCATGGTTTCTCCATCTGACTAATTCTGCCTCAAAGCTCTCTTAATTATATAACCTAGACACAAAGTTCATTGATATGGAAGTGATATTAATGTCATAATTTCGGAATTACAAATGCACTACAGGGTCAAGAGGAAGGAGATAAATTGGAAAAAAATCCGCTTTAGACAACATGAGCATTTGTCACTTAGATTTAGAAAAAAAACAACACTGAGGCTGGGTGCAGTGGCTCATCCCTGTAATCCCAGCACTTTGGGAGGCCAAGACAGGTGGTTCACTTGAGGTCAGGCATTCGAGACCAGCCTGGCCAACATGATGAAACCCCCATCTCTACTAAAAATACAAAAATTAGCTGGGCATGGTGGCGCACACCTGTAATCCCAGCCATTTGGATGGCTGAGGCATGAGAATCACGTGAACCCGGGAAGCAGAGGTTGCAGTGAGCCGAGATCACACCACTGCATTCCTACCTGGGCAACAGAGCGGGACTCCATCTCAAAAAACAAACAAAAAAGAAAGAAAGAAAGAAAAAACAACAAATAAGACCTCCGTTTTCAGTGGGAAAGTTTATAGAGTAATTAACTGACAAACCAGAAGTCACAGGAGCTATTCAGTCAGTGACAAATGTGAGAAAATGATTCCAGCATGCCTGGGTCTGACTACCTTCCCTAAGTAACAAACTCTCTTTCACAGACAGACAGATAGGCAGCTGATTTTAATAAGAGCTCTCATAAAAACCGTCTGGAAGGTAAATAGATTTACATTTTTAATCTGACATTATTGGAACATTTTTCCTGCATGGTGAAAACTCCACTTTAATAATTTAAGTTGTTTTTCTCGGTGTACCTCAGCCTACTTCTTTTAAACACGTCTTCAAGTTGGGTTCTTTGGGCTTGATTGATTTTAATGTTTAAATGCTTAATTTCAGGCACTGTTAGATGGCTAACCTGGGACTGATGTGTGGATTTGTAGTTCAACTTGAGCAGGGGGCGGGGGTGTGGCAGAGGTGATGGGTTTCGCTGAGCTTTCAGTGAATTCCCACACTCAGTGTGGAAGGGAGTGAACAAAAGGGACAGGGAAGGGAAATTATCGTACAGCTATCAGGGCCTTGCAACATACATGTAGTAAAAACGCAGATCATGGGTGTTGTTTGCTTTTATTAGGCATTGTTAGCAGCTCCTTAAAAATAGCTAGTGCCCTCTGCCTTGTCATCTAAGCTGGAAATGTGGTTATAAGCCTAGAGTCCTCGCTCTGCTGGACTCCCCTGCATCATCAGTCACCAAGATTTGTAGATTCCATAAGCTAATGTGTCTTAAATCCAATTCACCCCCCTCTCTCTCCCTCCCTCTTTCTGTCCCTTAGTTCACACCCCCATGTACCTGTGCCTGGGTTACTTCAACCGCCTCCTCCCTGGCATTTTCAGGTCTTATCTTGCTTCTGTTCAATCTGCTTAAAAGCTCCATGGCTCCCTGTTGGTGATAGGACAAGCTCAGACTCCTTAGCTGAGTATATCGTTTATGATCTGCTGCTGAGGCTGATGACCATGGGGTGGGGGGCAGAGAAAAGGATGAAGAGTAAGACCAGAGGGTTGGGCAGGAAACTTTTAGGGATGTAAAGGAGTTTAGTGATTATCCTATGAGCAATGGAAAGTCACAAATGCTCAGGGTTTTTTTCTGTTGTCTTTTTTTTTTTTTTTTGGAAACGGAGTTTTTGCTCTTGTCGTCCAGGCTGGAGTGCAATGGCGTGCAATCTCAGCTCACTGCAACCTCTGCCTCCTGGGTTCAAGTGATTCTTCTGCCCCGGCCTCCTGAGTAACTGGGATTACAGGTATGTGCCATGACCACGCCCAGCTAATTGTTGTATTTTTAGTAGAGATGTGATTTCACCACGTTGGCCAGACTGGTCTTGAACTCCTGACCTCTGGTGATCCACCCGCCTTGGCCTCCCAAAGTGCTGGGATTACAGGCGTGAGCCACCATGCCTGGCCACAAATGGTCAGTTTTAAGCAGGGGCATGGCATGAACAGATTTGCCTAGTGGTTAAAAGCAAGAGTTCTGGAATTCAACTTAAATTCAAATCTGACCATGCCATCTAGTTGTATGTCCTTGGGCAACTTACTGAAGCTTTTTGGACCAGTTTCTTTGATTATAAAATGAGAGTTAAAACCTCTATGAGATAGGCACATTTTGTGAGAGCTAAATGAGATCATGCTCGGCATACTACTTGACATACAATAAGCATCCCACTATTTTTTTATTCATTTGTTTTTTATTTCCATAGGTTTTGGGGAAACAGGTGGTTTTTGGTTACATGAATGTTATTTAGTGGTAATTTCTGAGACGTTTGTGCACCCATCACCTGAGCAGTATACACTGTTCCCAAGTTGTAGCCTTTTATCCCTCATCCCCCTCCCACCCTTTCCCGAGTCCCCAAAGTCCTTTCTATCATTCTTACGCCTTTGCATCATCATAGTTTAGCTCCCACTTATGAGTGAGAACGCACAATGTTTGGTTTTTCATTCCTGAGCTACCTCACTTAGAATAATGTCTCAATTCCATCCAGGTTGCTGCGAATGCCATTATTTCTTTCCTTTATATGGCTGAGCAGTATTCCATGGTATACATATACCACAATTTCTTTATCCACTCGTCGATTGATGGGCATTTGGGCTGGTTCCATATTTTTGCACTTGTGAATTGTAAGCACCCCACTAATTTTAACTATCATTACTATTAATAATTCCTACTCTTTCTATGCTTTTTCTAACCCCTCAAGACTGAGTTCAGCCCTGTTCCCGTGTGCTTTTATGACACCTTGCATTTATCCCTGTTTGTAGGACTTCTGAGTCTATATCTTAATTGACTATTAATGTGTTATTTCCCCCATCAATCCATAGCTCCCTAGGGTTGGGAACTATGGCTGATGAGTGGTAGAATAAATGACTACCTTCTATTGCTTTGTACTTCGATTCACATTATCTCTTTTGTTCTCTCCTTATCTCCACTTTACAGTTGTGATAACAAAGGCTCAGAGAAATCAAGTTTTAAGCCCCAAGTCCTGCAGTGAATCAGCAGCAGAGCTGCAGCTCATCTCAGTCCTGTGGATCGCACCATGGCCTGGAAGGAAAAGTTTACGGCAATATAACCCTCTATGAACAACCTTCCGAGAGCAGGACGAGTGTTTTCACAAAGCTTCATGGAATGTCGAGGTTCAGGAACAAAACACTTTAGCTGGAAAAATAACACATAGCCAGAAATCAACCCCAAGCCTACCAAAAATAATGATGCCAGGAAACAGAGCTACATACACAAAAGGGAATGTGTACCAGGATACACATAATAAAGTCACCTTGGCAAAGCTGGTATCCTCCTGGCCAAGCCAGAGGAGTAATTCAATTTAAGAGAGAATTGGAAGGAGGACATATGCCCTAGCTAGTCCATCTGAAGAAGTGTGCCAACCCACTGCCTTATCATCATAAGCCTGATCATAGCGAAAATACAGAGTAGTTACCATGAAAATTTCCAAGGTAGAAGAAGATCAGGCAGTAGTAATACTAGAAGCTGGCTGCATAAGCCAGTGGCTCAAATCTCACAGTGCAGGGCCAAAGAATTTACAAAGTTGAAGTCGATATTGATACAGGCCAGTTGGCTTTGCACTGAGGAGGAATAAAGTTCTGTGGTTACTGACTAGAACCTTCATCCCACTCAGTCATCCTGCCAATGCTGGTGTTTGGGGTCAAAAAGGGATTGGGAAAGACTGTAGAAGACCTATTGCCAGTGTTGACAAGCAGGGCTGACATTCAGACAGAGCATGCCAATACAGACAGTCAACTGTCGAATAATAAAACACCTCCAGACCAGTTGGGGGCTGATCCCCCTGGGTGCCTCCTATATCACCCCAGCTACCCCTGGAGCTCCCTGCTGCAGTGACTATTTAGGATTAAAGCTTCATGCTACTAGTTGATGCCCTGTCTTTTGAATATCATTTCTGATTACAACTACTAGAAAATAGCAAATAACTACCGTTCATTCATTTATTCATTTGCTGAATTCTTTGCTGGGAGGAGCATGCATACTACTTTTTTACACTGATACATAACATTTTACATATGTATGGGGTACATGTGATATTTTGTTACATGCATGGAATGTATAATGATGAAGTCAGGGTTATTGGCATATGTATCACCTTGAGTATCTATCATTTCTATGTACTGGGAACAGTTCAAGTCCTCTCTTCTAGCTACCTTGAAATATATCGTTGTTAAGTAGAGTCACCCTGATGCAGGGCAGGTAAGCCCCAGAGTGGGGCTTAGCCCTTGAGGGTTCTTGGTTTTGCCCAGGAAAGAATTCAAGGGCAAGCCAGGGGTAGAAGAAGAGCTTTATTGAGGCAGCAGTGTTACAGCGCTGGTGGTATTACTGCTCCGTGACTGCTCCTGCAGAACAGGGCTGCCCTGTAGGCAGAGAGTAGCAACTCAGAGCAGTTTTGCAGTCACATTTATATTCACCCACATAATAACATGCAGATTAAGGGGTGATTTATACAGAAATTTCTAGAGAAGGAGTAGTAGCTTTTGGGTCATCAGGTCATTACCACAGAAAGGGGCAATAACTCTTGGGTGTTTCCATGGTAATGGTAAACTGACATGGCACACTGGTGGGTTGGAAAGCTGCTGATTGGAAAGCTGCTGCCACCCCGGCCCTGTTTTAGCTAGTTGCCAGTATGGTCTGGTGTCTGAGCCCCGCCTTTGGAGTTGAGTCCCACCTCCAACTTTAACCCTACTCTGCTGTCCATCATTAGAACTGTAATCCCAGCACTTTGGGAGGCCAAGGCACACCTATTATTTTTCTCATTTTCAGAAGAAGAATCTGTACCTTATTAAAAGTTGCAGAGTTAAGAAATGGCTGAAGATTCAAACTGTGTTGTCCAAATCCTTAGTCTAGGCTTTAAACCATGTTAAAATATCACCTATACTGTGACTTCAGAAAGAAAGCAAACCAAAAAAAGTAACTATTTGGGGATGGGGTGAGAGCAAGACAGAAACAATATTAGGAAATTTTTTATACACTCACACTCTCTCTGTGGAAATATGGAAAGACAGGAAAATGTCTTGTAATGACTTGAGGAGGCAGAATTATGGACAGTTCCCTATCTCAAAACTGTCAAATGTACATGCATTTTTTTAAAAGCACACGTGTTATTCATTATTCCAAGGAAAACCCAACACATATTGAGGCCACTGATGCTTCATGCCACAGCTCCAGGAAGGCTGAGGACCAAATATTTAGCATAATTCTTCATTCTATGATTCTTCTTGGCTTGGATTTTCAAGAAGTTGAGAACACTGCTTTCTCTGAAGCAAAATAAAACTGTTTTGGATAAAGTTAAAGACAGATGACATTTAGAGTGATAAGCAGAGCTGATACATCCATATTCAGCCAGTCTATCTACATTCAGAGGAATGAGAACCAAGAATTTGGAATGGATTTATTAACAACTCATCACACTATGAGAGCGTGGGGTAATATTTTGTATGTGATGTACCAGCTGTCTACAGAGCTAAGCAAACACAGAGATCACAGACTTTAGTCTCCTGTCTAGGTTCCAAGTAAATGGTCTTCAGGGAGACACCAAGAATAAAGGCTGCGAAAATGACATTAGAGCTCTTTGGGCTCTTTCTGATCATTGCTGCGCCCTGTTCTCACTATCAATTTGATTTCACCGGATGATTCCATAAGTGAATTTGGAGCTTGTGAGTCATGACTGAGACTGACTTGGTTGCTTGCATTTTCTACCATTGAGTCCTCCTGTCCAAGTTTTCTCAAGCTTGATGTCTGTCCTACTTCAAATAAGATAGCAATGAGACAGCTGACATATTTCCTGCAGAGACTGTGCCTCTAGTTGGTAAATCACAATCAGGAAGCTGACACCCATACTTGTTCTCCTCTGGGAAGAAAAAAAAAGAGAACCATTAGGATATGTTTGAAAGATCTAAAATACCCAAAGAGGAAGAACTGTGTAGGGTTGTGGCAATCGAAAAGATAATACGGTTTCCATTATGTAACCCTATCGAAGTGATTACACCATAAGATCAGTCCTGAGGGGAAGTGGTCTCTAATAAATTCCAGTCTAAACGGGCAAAATATAACTTACATGAAATTCTTAACTGAAGTCTTCCAGAAATTAAGAGGAACCTGATTTATAAAATCTTATATATACCCAGCATATTTCATAATCACTTTTCTCAGTTTTCTTACACTGCACTGTATGTAGCCACTTCCTGCAAATTTCTGGAAACATTTGTTGTGATCTTTTGTTCAGTAAATATTCACTTCCTTCCCCCCTCCCACTGTGGGAACAGGAGACTTTCCAGCCCACTGATGTTGGGCTAAGCCATGTGACTTGCTTTGGCCAAAGGAATATTAGCAGATCTAACACTCCAGAGATCTTAAATTTGCTTGTGGGTTTTGTTTTGACCTCTTATGCTCTGGTAATCTACCATGAGAATATGCCCTGGGTATTTTCTGCTCTATTCATATGTGTTCCAAACCATGCATACATGGGGCAGACATGAACCCATTCACAGCTTGGATCCAGTCCAGTCAGCCTATAGCCTGATGCAGAACCACCCAGCTGAGCCCAGCCCAGCCACAGTCAGTCTAACTGTAGCCAACAGCAGACCCATGTGCAGCAGAATAATGTTTGTTGTTAGCCACTGAGTTCTGGGTGGTCTGTCAGTGGTCAGTGTGTCTCCCTGTCCTTCTTCTCATTCCTCCTAATTCTAATTCACAAAGCCCCAAAGCATGGCAAGCTTCTTCTTCAAAGGAGAGAGAAGGAAGAACAATAAGATGAAGCAAAATCAGGATCTTCTTTAACACACACGGGAAAGAGCAAAGGCTGGAATTATTCATGTGTTGATAATTTCTAAAGTGTCACACCTGTGATAATAGCTACCATTTGACAGGCTCAGTGTTAAACACCTTATAAACTGGAAGGTATTTAATCCACACAATGACCTAAGAAGTCAGGATAAATGTTACCATTTGGTAGAAAACGAAACCTGAGGCTTGGAGAGGTTATGTATTTTGTTAGAAGGTGCCAGAGCTAGGTTTTAAATACTCAGATTTAGGCAAATCCCAATAATTATTGAGCGACCTAGGCAGTCAACCAGTCTTAAAATGAAATACCATTCTTTAATGCAACAAATTGGCAAAGATTACGAACACTCTAATACTGAATATTGGCAAGAATGCCAGAGAGGCATCTTATAAAATACAGGTGAGAATGTAAATTGGCGCTAACATTCTGGAAAGTAATCTGACAATATTTATCAAGAGCCTGAATATTTGCATATCCTTTGAACCAGTAATCCCACTTCTCTGATTATATTCTAAGGAACTAATCAGAGATGCAGCCGAAGATTCATATACAAAGTTGTTCTTCAAGACGTTGCTTATCACAGGGAAAAATTGGAATCAACTGAAATGTAAAATAGTTGCAGGATGGTTAAATAATTGGTATTGCTACAGGCTGGAACAATATGCAACCACTAAAATTCATATTTCAATGACATGAGGAAAGGTCTGCAATAACTAAGTGAAATAAAAACAGGATATAAAAGTGAATATAAAGTTTGACTCCAGTTTAAAGAGTGTGTTTGTTCATCTATGTGTGTGCGACTGTCAGATAATAAAATAATATTAGGAATGCATTATTTCTGCATAATGATTATTTTTTGTGTGTTTTCAAAGTACTTTTTTGTATTTCTCAAATGCATTGAATAAGCAAGTGTTACTTTTGTAACTAGAAAAATATACTTAAAATGATTATTTTTAA
>NW_012115066.1:1310268-1314296 GCF_000951035.1 Colobus angolensis palliatus | reverse complement strand
GTGATCCGCCCGTCTCGGCCTCCCAAAGTGCTGGGATTACAGGCTTGAGCCACCGCGCCCAGCAAAAACATCAATTTTTATCCCTATACAATATAAGCAGTAGGAGGACAGGTCTTTATCTGTTTTGTTCACTGATACATACTCAGAATAGTGTCTGGCTCTTAATATGTGTTCAGTAAATATTTGTTGAATGAATGAAAGTTATAGCTTGTGGTGTGTGCAAATCTATTGTGTGTGTGTACGTTACCTGTAGTTTCATAAATAACCATCCTCAAAACAGCAACCATTGTAATAGGCTCATGCATTCTGTGGGCCAGGAGTTCCAACAGGACAAAGTGGGATGTCTTGTCTAATTCCATGATATCTGGAGCCTCAGCTGGGAAAAATGTGTGTATTACTCTGCTGTTGCTGCCATAACTATATTTTTATTGACTTATTGATTTATGTATTTTATTTAAGACAGGTCTCACTCTTGTCACCCAGGCTAGACTACAGTGAGTGGCACTATCATGGCTCACTGAAGCCTTGACCTCCCAGCCTCAAGTGATCCCCCAGTGATCCTCCTGCCTCAGACTCCTGAGTAGATGGGACCTCAGGTGTGTGCCACAACACCCGGCTAATTATTATTATTATATTCTGTATAGGTGGGTGTCCCACTCTGTTGCCCAGGCTGCCTTAAAATCCTGGGTTGATGTGATCCTTCCACCTCAGGCTCCCAAAGTGCTGAGATTATAGGTGTGAACCACCATGCCTGGCCTGGCTGCCCTAACTATGGCTGTCATAGAATGGGTGGCTTAAACAACAGAAATTTATTTTCTTACTCTTCTGGCTGCTGGGAAGTTCATGATCAAGGTGGCAGCCCATTCAGTTTCTGGGGAGGGCTCTCTTTCTGGCTTACAGGGTGCCCCCTTTTACTCTGTGGTCATACAGTTGAGAGAGAGGAAGGAGCTCTTTGCTGTCTCTTCTCAATAAGACACTGATTTTATCAAACCAGGTCTCCCCTACCTCCCGTCATGGTCTCATCTAACCCTAATCACCTCTCAAAGGTCCCGTCTCCAAATACTATCATTTTGGGGATTAGAGCTTTGACATATGCATTTTGGGGGTACACAAAAAGCCCATAACAACATGAATAGCTGGAGGTGACTTGAAATGTTAGGAGCAGAAATAGCCTGGAAGGTCTGGGTGCAGTGGCTCATGCCTGTAATCCCAGTACTTTGGAAGGCCGAGGCAGGTAGATCACCTGAGGTCAGGAGTTCGAGACCAGCCTGGCCAACATGATGAAACGTCTATCCTAAAAAATACAAAAAATTAGCCAGGCATGGTGGTGCATGCCTGTAATCCCAGCTACTCAGGAGACTGAGGCAGGGGAATCACTTGAACCCGGGAGGCAGAGGTTGTAGTGAGCCAAGATCACACCACTGTACTCCAGCCTGGGCAATGAGAGTGAAACTCCATCTCAAAAGAAAAAAATAAAGAAAAAGAAATTGCCTGGAGGTTTCTTCCCTCATATGCCTGGGGTCTGGGACGGGACAACTCTGAGACTGGACTCAGCTAGGACCATCAGCCAAAACATCAACACAAGCCCTTCCATTTAGCCTGGACTTTCACATTAGATTTTGTATGAGTCCGCAATAAACCACTATACTAAGCCACTAATACTTTGGGTCGATTGCTGCAGTGTAGCCTACCTTATCCTGGACTAACAGAATGATTTTCAAGTATACAGCTATTTAATGTAATGAGATAAACCCTGTTAGCCTAGAGGCTAGCCTGAGGAATGTCTTTTCTTCCCACCATGGACAATTTGGAAAGCTGAGCTTCTGCTTAGTGAGACATGTGAGATACGCATGACACAGACCAGAGTACCCGCCTTGTCATGCCACTTACAAGCAGTGTGGCCTTGGACAAATTACAGAATCTTTCTGAGCCTCAGTTTTCTCACCAGTAAAATGGGAAGATGATTATAACACTCAGGATTGTGAGAATTAAGGGATAGGTATCTATTATATGGCACTGGGATGAGGTATCTACTATATGGCCCTGGGCACAGCATAAGCACTTATTAAATGTTAGCTGTTATATTACTTCTATTATTATTATTATTATTTGAGGTGGAGTCTAGCTCTGTCACCCAGGCTGGAGCGCAGTGGCGCGATCTGCAGTGAGTAGAGCTCACTGCAACCTCCACCTCCTGGATTCAAGCGATTCTCCTGCCTTAGCCTCCTGAGTAGCTGGGACTACAGGCGCCCGCCACCACGCCAGGCTAATTTTTTTTGTATTTTTTAGTAGATACAGGGTTTCACTGTGTTAGCCATGATGGTCTCAATCTCCTGCCCTCATGATCCACCCGCCTTGTCCTCCCAATGTGCTGGGATTACAGGCATGAACCACCGCGCCCGGCCATATTACTTCTATTACTACACAGTCCACAATCTCTTGAGCTGAAGGCTAGGATGGTGTCCACTATGCACAGCTTAAAAAATAAAAAAATAAAAAATAAAAAAATAAAAAGCCGAATCAGCAGATCCAGAGAGAAAATTGAGTATCTTTTGAGTTTGGTTAGGGCTGAGAGGCAAAAGGAGGCTTTTGAACTCCCAAAGCCATAAACGAGTGGTGAGAAGAAAGGCCTCCCCTTTTGATATATTAAATATCTAACTTATGTATACACCACTTGGTTCCATATAAGAAGAGAGAGGAAGGCAGACTCCATGCCATCTCATCTTCTGGCAACAAAAACAGATGCTAAAACAAGGATGGGATGTAAAATAGAAGCAGAAAGTAGCTCCCAAAAAAATCTTACCATGGGAACCTCGCTGCAGACTCTGGCTGTGTGCTAAGCTATCTAGCAGACTGTGCAAAAAGTGCAGCCGTGGTGGTTACACAACCTTGCAAGGTTGCACAATCCAGGTTCTTCACCACCCAGTCACGCCATTGCCAAAGCATGCTCCCTAGGGAGGGGCTGGGAGGCAAGCCGCTGGCAAAGGTGACTTGAGTAAGGTGCTGGGTGTCGTGCCTAGCACTGTGCCACAGGGGCTGAGTCACCCCAGAAATTCAAGGTGTGGCTGCCAGACCCCTGCCAGGGAGGGCCGGGGGACCCAGAGAAGAGAGGAATCCCATTTTTGCCTTTATCACCATCACTCCAATTCAGAGGAGAGAACGTTTGAAAAAAATTATCTCTAGCTAGCAGTTTTTAGGCTATTTAATTTTTTATTGTTGAGTATGAACAATGAAACAGAGCAGTTTCCTGTTTCTTGGCCCCAACCCCCCACCACTGCTGAGGAATTTGAGTTTAAAACTGCCGGAGAGGAACATTTAAATTCTATAAATTAGTTTCACTAAAGATGCTTAAGCGTTTATGAAAACATTCCCATTTTACACTCAGCTTTATGAAATCTTAAAGAAAAAAAAAATCCCAAACTGCCATGCGAAGCTAAGCTGGCAGAGAGAGCGATCTGCTCAGTGCAAATATGCCAACAGCTTTACAAATGAGGAATATGGAATCAGGATTAAGAGCCCACAGATCATTTATCAGTGACAAAACAAAGATTCCCAGCCTCTGGACTCAGAGTCCGCGGAGACTCTAATGGGCTACATCGCATGCCCCAGAAGCAGTGTGCAGTATTAACTCACTTATACCCACAATAATGCTGGCAGCAGGAAACTCCATTGTGCCTGCTTCGGTGCCCAGAAGAGCTATTTTGGTGTAAAACAGAGCCAGGCTTCAGGGAAGACCAGGGTTTAAATCCTGGTTTAGCTACTAAACAGCTGGTGACATTGGACAATGAACTTAATCATTGGTAGACTCAGTTTCCTCCTATGAACACTGGAGAGAATAATAACACGCAGGCACTCAAGAAGGGACAATTTCCTTGATACCTTCACTTCTACACAAGCATAATAAACATAACAAGACTATGGAGTGGTGAGTGGTTCCATCAAATGTACTTTTTTTTTTTTTTTGAGATGGAGTCTCGCTCCGTGGCCCAGGCTGGAGTGCAGTGGCACCATCTCGGCTCACCGCAACC
>NW_012115066.1:1293521-1309546 GCF_000951035.1 Colobus angolensis palliatus | reverse complement strand
GTTGATGGGTGCAGCACACCAACATGGCACAAGTATACATATGTAACAAACCTGCACGTTGTGCACACGTACCCTAGAACTTAAAGTATAATAAATAAATAAATAAACAAACAAACGTGTTTGGCCACACACTCCCACCCCCATTCCCACCACGCAAAAGAGAGTATGCCAAAGAAAGAAAATAAGATCTACTTTTCTTATTCTTCTGATGACACCTGGACCTTCTATGGTGCTGGGGGACAAAAAGGTCACAGCCAAAATCAAAGAGAAACTGATGACATTAATTTTGGTTTCTGATTCTGAGGGTTTAGGTTTAGGAATAATTTTGACCCTTGGCTTTATAGAAATTTCCCCTTAAGTGCTTACTTTAAAATCTGTGACTTCCTCATCCTGCAGCCCCCAATCCCCTAAACAAACATACAGTTCTCATAACTCTCTTAACCTCCAGGCAGCCGGGCACAGAGGAAAGAACACTGGGATTGTCTGGCATTGTCCGGCTGGGGGTCCTCAGGACTCACTTCGTCGTCTAACTTCCAAGCCCCTTCAAAGAGATTAGAGCCAGAATGGAAGTTCTTGTTTACTACAACTTATTAAAATGCTATACGTGTTTCCAGTTTTTTCTGCCCAATTTGCATGTTTTCTGCCCCTCAAAATTAAGTGGTCACCCCAATAGATAAATACCATCTCTGAAGCTGTATTCTGAGCTGTGCTTAGAAATTAGACTTTCCAAGGACGAATACCTGGTTTAATAACTATCATTGCCAACTATGCGTTATCACTATTTGCATAGTTTCACCTTTAATATGACACATTTATTTTCATGGCATTTCATTACAGTCTCCGTGGACAATGACTTAGCAGAGAGGAATTCTCAGGGAATTTTTTTGTTGTTTTTGTTTTGTTTTGAGATGGAGTCTCACGCTGTCACCCTGGCTGGAGTATAATGGCAAGATCTCGACTCATTGCAACCTCCGCCTCCAGGGTTCAAGCGATTCCCCTGCCTCAGCCTCCCGAGTACCTGGGATTACAGGCGCCCACCACCAGGCCCGGCTAATTTTTTGTATTTTTGGTACAGACGGGGTTTCACTATGTTGGCCAGGCTGTCTCGAACGCCAGACCTCGTGATCCACCCGCCTCAGCATCCCAAAGTGCTGGGATTACAGGCGTGAGCCATCGTGCCCAGACTAGGCATTCTCAGTTTTAATAGTTGTTTAGCCATATGCTGAACCGGCACTTTTCCTTTTTTTTTTTTTTGAAATGGAGTCTCGCTTTGTCTCCCAGGCTGGAGAGCAGTGGCGCAATCTTGGCTCACTGCAATCTCTGCCTCCTGGGTTCCAGCAATTCTCCTACCTCAGCCTCCAAGTAGCTATGATTACAGGTACATGCTGCCACACCCAGCTAATGTTTGTATTTTTAGTAGAGACGGGTTTTCACCATGTTGCCAGGCTGGTCTTGAACTCCTGACCTCGACCAGCACATTTCAGTGCAACTTTCTGGGATGCTATGAGGCTTCTCTATCTATGTCATCCAGTCTGGTAGATCCCAGCCACATAGAGCAATAGCACTTGAAATGTGACTAGCACAACTGAGGAACTGAATTTTAGAAGTATTATCTTTAAATAATTTGCATTTAAATATAATTATCACATGAAACTAGTCACTACCATATGGCACAGTGAAGTGCTAGACACTGCCCACTTAGGACTTGTGCTAGACCAGTGCTGTCCAACGGAAATATAATGTGAACAACATATGTAATTTAGTTTTTTCTAGTAGTCACCTTAAAATAAGGAAAAAGAAAGAGGGTGAGATTAATTTCAATAATATATGTTATAACTGACTATTCAAAATATTATTTCAACCTATAATTAATTAAAAAAATTAATGAGATATTTTACAGTCCTTTTTTCATGCTAAATCTTCAGCATTTGGTGTGCCTTTTATAATTATAACACATCTCAATTTAGACTGGCTGTATTTGAAGTGCTCAACAGCCACATGTAGCTAGTGGCTAACATATTGGACAACATCACACAGATACTAGCCACCCTGAGGCTAACATTTCCATCTATAACATGAGCATGCTTATAGCAACAAGAATCAAAAACACTCTTGT
Source organism: Colobus angolensis palliatus (assembly GCF_000951035.1). Taxonomy (NCBI): domain Eukaryota; kingdom Metazoa; phylum Chordata; class Mammalia; order Primates; family Cercopithecidae; genus Colobus; species Colobus angolensis. The sequence continues at coordinate 1,307,430 of NW_012115066.1, read as the reverse complement.
CTTTTAACTCGGGATGCTAAACAATGTTAAACATAAACACCAAACTTGCTATATTTATTTTTACTAAAGTATACATAGCTATGCAAAATATTTGGTGTTTCCTTTTTAAAGATGTCTCTTGTTCTTTTGCTTTGAATTAAATCCACTAATTTCACCATGTCAATATTTACTGCTAATTATACAAGAACATCTACAACTTATCAAGAGATGCAATGTGTGTATCATAGAATTCTTAAGCTCAGTGCCTACTAATTTCCATATCAATAATTTCCATTAGTGTAATGGGACAGAATAGGAGCTGCTCCTGGAATAGAAATGGGTAATGAAGACAGCAATTATAGAGAATCATTTGTCAGCAAAGTAGATAACCAATAAGCCAATGACCTGATCAATGGGTATTAGATACATTAAATGCAAAAGATGATCCTGAAGTGTCCATTAGCAGAAATTCTACAAATAAATTACCTAAAACTAATCAATACAGCCTGCTGACAATGTAACCTATAATAGTGGATTCAGAAGCAATTTCAAAAATGTGTGCTGCTCACACGTGAATGTGTCTTCTACTTTTACGCTGCAAATCATACCTTTCCCAACCTCCATCTTAAGTCCCCTCTTTAAGACTTTTTCTATAATAGTTTGTTGTTTCATTCTTACCATGCAGTAAGAAGAAATAGATAAAGGGAGTCATGTGAGTTTTCTGTCTCTCCAGGACACACTTTGATGAAACATGACTAATATTTGCTGATGGCTTTGAAAAAGACAAAACTATGATGTTACAGCCTTTGCTTTTAAAGGTAGAAAGAGAGGAAACTTGTGAGAAAGTTAGCATGGGGATGTGTAATGGGAGGCACCAGTTGTAAAGATCGGATGGTTACCTATTAAACTTAGACAGGAAATTTGTTTTGTCATGATTGTCCAGAATGTCAGCTTGACTCCTCACTCAAAAAAGGGAAACAAAAGACAATTCTTGTGTCCTTGTGTGCCGCCAGATTGATCAGAATCGTTCCTTCCACTTTACAACAGTTAATGTAATTTGATTTTGTATGCCCCGTAAGTGTTTACACATTACAAAGTTAGTTGACTGGGAGAGGACAGGATAATGATCTTACTATTATATACTATTTAACTGGCATTAATCTTTCATTTGACTCTCTGGCAAGAGCAAGATTTTTCTTTGCTCATGAAAGCCATCAGGAGTGCTACATATGCGCTATACTCACTTGTGAAAGGCTGGCGCTGCTGCCAATCAGCTTGATGCCAGGATAGAGGCAGGAAACCCAGAAGCCTCTTTATGCCTCTTCTATTTTCACCCTTCACAGTATGGCTGGAAAGGAATCAGAGACCTAACATCTCCTGAAGTCCTACTATGTACCAGGCACCACGCTAGGCACAGGAAGATAACATCAAATTTTATTGGTATTTGTTTCCACAAAGGCATTGTTAGTGATCAAAAAAGTGCATTATTTTGAGCACAGAGAGGAGAAAAAAAATCCCCTGCCCTTTCCAGTAGCAAAATCCTGGAATCCCAAGATTCTAGAAGAAAATGTCAGTAGCGCCCTTTGATATTTTTTGTTCATAAGGAAGGAAAATAATCTAGTGGTGGTGAGGCAGGTGGTTGTTTGCTCCTTTCTAATGCTAAGGTTCTATCACTAGGTCTCAGGATTAAGCTTCTTAAGATGAGGCTAGTAAAAGCCAGAAACATTAGACTTTCACAGCAGCAAATAATATTTGGTCTCAAGAGCTAGAAGTTCTAGAAAAGGGAAAGAGCCCTTTAGTTGCACACATAAAAGTAACATACCCATCATTTTTAAGAAAAATTATGCAATTAATACTAATATAAAAGTTAATGTGAAAATAGAATATTTTAAAAACTAAAACCATGACTCATACAAACAGAAAATGAACACGTGTCAAATATTTTATTTAACTCATTAATTAATGAGGAAAACAGTAAGACATTATAACAGGTTCAAAGGAAATCAAAGAGTAGATACACATATGGGCAATCAAGAGTGCCGACAACTGAATGTGGTGACTCACGCCTGTAATCCCAACACTTCAGGAGGCACAGGGAGGAGGATTGCTTGAGCCCAGGAGTTTGAGAACAGCCTGGGCAACCCAGTCAGACCCCATCTCTACCAGAAATTTAAAAATTAGTTGGGCTTGGTGGTTGGTGCCCATAATTCCTAGATGAGGCTGAGCAGGGAGGATCTCTTGAGCCCAGGAGTTCAAAGCTGCAGTGAGCAATTGCAACTAGGATCACACCACTGCACTGAGGCCTGGGCAACAGAGTGAGACCTTGTTTCAAACAAAACCAAAAAAACCACCAAAACAAACCAACAAACAAACAAGAAAGCTGACAAATTTAAGAGATGCAAAAACTGGCTTGAGGGGAAAATTTCAAAATTCACTGCATATTGTAGTAACCAGAATTCTAAGATTCCTAACCCTTAGTGTACATGTCCTGTATAACTTCTTTTTTTTTTTTGAGATCACAGAATTTCTTTTTCTTTCTTTCTTTTTTTTTTTGAGACGGAATCTCACTCTGTTGCCTAGGTTGGAGTGCAGTGGTATGATCTTGTCTCACTGCAACCTCTGCCTCCAGGGTTCAAGCAATTATCCTGTCTCAGCCTCATGAGTAGCTGGGACTACAGGTGTGCACCATCATGCCCAGCTAATTTTTGTGTTTTTAGTAGAGAAGCGGTTTCACCATGTTGGCCAAGCTGATCTCGAACTCCTGACCTCAAGTGATCCAGTTGCCTCGGCCTCCCAAAGTGCTGGGATTACAGGTGTGAGCCACCATGGCTGACCGCCTGCAGAATTTATTCTTCTTGTGTGTGGGCAGGACTGCGAGTACGATGGATTTCATTCTCATGATTAGGTTACATTGGTCGACAAAGGTGAAGGGAATTTGCAGGTGTAATTAAATATTTGAGACAAATTAATCAGAAAGGCGATTATCCTGAGTGGATATGACCTAAATCAAGCAAACCCTTAAATGAAGAGATTTAAAGTAGGAAAGATTCTGCTGACCTTTGAGAGGCAAACTGCCAAGTTGTGAAGGCCACATGGTAGGGAATAGCAGGTGGTCTCTAGAAGCTGAGAACAGCCCATGCTGACAGCCAGTAAAAAATCAGGGGGCCGGGCTTGATGGCTCACGCCTGTAATCCCAGCACTTTGGGAGGCTGAGGCGTGTGAATCACGAAGTCAGGAGATCGAGACCATCCTGGCTAACATGGTGAAAACCCGTCTCTACTAAAAATACAAAAAATTAACCAGGCATTGTAGCACGTGCCTGTGGTCCCAGCTACACGGGAGGCTGAGGCAGGAAAATTGCTTGAACCCAGGAGGCAGAGGCTGCAGTGAGCCGAGACCGTCCCACTGTACTCCAGCCTGAGCAACAGAGGAGACTCTGTCTTGAAAAAAAAAAAAAAAAAAAATTAGGGACCTCAGTCTTACAACCACAAGATGAATTCTGCCAACGAAATGCACTTAGGAGAGAAACTCAAGCCCAGGACCACATCATGATTTCAGCCTGCTGATATCCTGGGCAGAAGACCCAGTTAACCTGTGCCTGGACTCCTGACCCACAGAAAATACAAGATAATACATTTATGTTATATCAAGTTGCTTAGTTTGTGGTAGTTTTTTTTAAAACAGCAACAGAAAACTCATACACATGTCCACGGAAAATAATCACTTGCACTGCAATCAGTTAGCTGCCACTTACAAAGTTGTAAAATTGTTCAAGGCAGTGAAAGTGCAGTAATTCCACAGAATCAAACACCCTGGAAGGTTGCCCAAGACAGCACGTAGATTTTCACTGAATGTACTCAGTAATGCATTTGGTCCATTTCAAAGTCCTTCCATACAGTGAAAAATGTTTCAATGAGTTAAGTGCTTATTTCACAGACAGTGTTGCTTCGTTTTATTTTTATTTAAATAAACTTTTTTCCCTGAATGGATTTTAGACTACACTTTGCTTTGCTTTTTTTTGAGATGGAGTCTTGCTCTGTCGCCCAGGCTGGAGTGCAGTGGCCGGATCTCAGCTCACTGCAAGCTCCGCCTCCCGGGTTTATGCCATTCTCCTGCCTCAGCCTCCCGAGTAGCTGGGACTACAGGCGCCCGCCACCTCGCCCAGCTAGTTTTTGTATTTTTAGTAGAGACGAGGTTTCACCGTGTTAGCCAGGATGGTCTCGATCTCCTGACCTCGTGATCCGCCCGTCTCGGCCTCCCAAAGTGCTGGGATTACAGGTTTGAGCCACCTCGCCCGGCCTACACTTTGCTTTTTTTTTTTTTAAGACGGAGTCTCGCTCTGTGGCCTGGGCTGGAGTGCAGTGGCGCAGTCTCGGCTCACTGCAAGCTCTGCCTCCCGGGTTCACGCCATTCTCCTGCCTCAGCCTCCCGAGTAGCTGGGACTACAGGCGCCCGCCACCTCGCCCAGCTAGTTTTTGTATTTTTAGTAGAGACGAGGTTTCACCGTGTTAGCCAGGATGGTCTCGATCTCCTGACCTCGTGATCCGCCTGTCTCGGCCTCCCAAAGTGCTGGGATTACAGGCTTGAGCCACCGCGCCCGGCCTACATTTTGCTTTTTAAACATGTGAGGGGTTGGTGGGGTTGGCTAGCTTTCAGGAGTTGCAGAGTGGAGACCCTGTCTTTAGAAACAACCAGGAGGTCTGAGCCTCACTGCACACCAGTCATTGCTGAGAAAATGGACCTGGGCAAAATGGGACCGAGAGGTTGGTGTTTTATGTGCAGTGAATGCTAAGGCTGATTTTATCCATTCATCTATTCACTCAACAAACAAATCCAGTACCTACATGGGGGAGAATTATTTAGTAAAAATAATGATAGCTAACACATACAAGCTCTTACTATGCATTAGTCATTGTTCTAAGCACTTGATTCATAGTAACCTATAGAATGTTCACAATAACCCAGTGAGGTACGTACTATTATTATCCCCGTGTTATAGATGATGAAACAAGCAGAAAAAGGTTACGTGCCTTTCCCAAAGCCCCATACTGGTGAGTGCCAGAGTTGGGATTCACGCTCATACCGTCTGGGTCCTAGCTCTCATCCCCACATGGTATCATCTTTGTAGCTAGGATCTCTTAAGCCTGGACACCAGCCACATCTGCTGGTATTTCTGAAGTATGCCTTACTTTACAATTTTCTTCTGTTTCCCCAAAGCTTCAGTATTGTCCGTAGTAATAGTCCATCTTCAGCCAGACGACAGGAAATTAAAAAATTTTTACATTTTCCTGTAGCCACAGTGTGTGGGCATGCTGATTGTACACTAAGTAAAACTAAGAGTTGTTTTACTATCGTTGCAAATCTGTCACCCATTTAAAAAAATGCGTCTTTGCTCAACTCTGAGGCTTATTTCTGCTTTCCTTTTGAAGAAGTGTATTTTCTCCTCCGCGTGTTGTGTCTTAGAAACTATACTGCTCATCTCCCTACTAGGATTCAACCCCAGGCCTAAGCTCTGTGGTGGCGAATACCCTGCAGCTGCCTGCAAACAATAAGTAATACAAAGGATGACTGAGGGTTTCAAGTTTCCTGTTTACAGCCTCCATCCAATGGAGATCTCTCCGGGAGAAATGTAAGGCTGGCAACAGATTAATAAGGGTTCAGTTATTTTACAAGGGAGAACAATGGTTCCTCTGACCACTTTTGATTCATTCCATCTCTAGTTTCCATGGAGCATCATCATAAGAGGATCTATGTGTGTGTCAATAGAGTGGCAGGAGAGAAGCAGCCCAGGGCAAACAAGGAAGGAAGCGTCTGCCTGGTGAGTCTCCATCGGAAAGAGAACATCACCAGCTCTTGCGATCCAGTTCCTGTGTGGGTGGGCTGCTCTGCCAGGGGAAAGATGATGTGTAGAGTGGATAACACAGTTCCCACTCTGCAGTCTCATTCTTCCCTCCTCAGGAGAGCTCTCCCCTCAATTCTGTTCCCTTTTCAGGCTTATTCCTGTCTCCATCCTTCCCCTTTTATTGGGGCTAGTTGGAAACGCAATGTAGTGAATCATATGTACCGGCTGAGCTGCCCCTCAGGAGAAAACAGTTAAAGAAGAATTTTCTTGGATTGGCCCTGGAAGTCAGGGATACTATGCCAGACACCTGTTCCTTTTTGGCTGTCCAGAATCTAATCCCCCTTCTTTTGACAATTCCACCATCCCTTCTTCTTTCTACCAGGATGACTCACCCTGACTCAGGAGTAGGACATGTGATTCAGGTTTAAGCCCATCAAGGTATTGCATTTCCTTGGACTGCAATGATTGGTTCATTGATAACTATGTGACTTAATTAGAGCCAATTAGAGACACAGTGAGACTTTTGCAGGGAATTCTGGGAAGGAGACTCTCACTAGCTCCTTGCTTGACTTGAGAGGTATGAGGCTGGAGCAGCTGTAGCCATTTCCATCTATCAAGGGAACACTGGTTTGAGAACACAGTCAAGTCAGGACGAGAACCCGAGAGATGCTGGATCTTGAGGACAGTGCTTGAGCCCTCGGATCAATGTCTAAAGTAAGTCGTGATTTCAGATAGTCAGTACATGATTCAATAAGATTTCTTTGAGCACTATCTTAGGTTGGATTTTCTGTTTCTCACAACCAAAAAAGTTGTCCATTTCCCACTAGGGAAAGTTGAGGGTAAGCTCCAAGAACAAGAGCGGCCAGGAGAGGGGCAGTTCACTGCTGTCAGCCAGGAAACCGATTCTCAACAGAGGCTATTGTCCCTTTACGTTTATCATGAAAAGGCAGAATTTACAACATATGCTTTTAGAGTCATTAGCTTTTCCATTTCTGTCTATCGAAAACCTGATATTTTTATGGGCGGTGGGGGGAATCTGTCCAGTTTTTTATTCACATGATGTTAGTCTCCCTTAGAGTGAACACAGACATGGGTTGATTCCTCAACAGAGTCATCCATATCTGTTTTTGGTCACCATGCCTTTTAAATGTTTGTTATCACAATTACACCATCTTTTTAGCTAATGGAGGGTTGATGAAGACATTTGGCCAGATAACCCTGCAACACCTAAATCCTGCCTTTGGCTGACTAGCTCCATTTCCCAGCAGTGCCTTCAGAGGAGCAGTAAGTAGCACTTTATTTTTAGAGCTTTGGTGAAAAACTGGAATGCAAACTTGAGCAAGAGTGGACTTCTTGCTTCTTGCCTGTCGTGGTTTGAGCCCAGTTCTCAGGGATTACCTGTTTGACTCTCTAGTTTGTCTTCTGCCTCTGGCTGATGTGTATTGGCTCAGGTTTTTTGTGGTTTGGTTTTGATTCTTGGTTTTCAACTATATCAGAGAAGAAAGGGCAAGCGTCTTCTCACCTTTGCCTAAAATATTTGCCAAATGGTGGCTGCCCAAGTCCTTTCAAACTGAGTGAAGAAATCTGAACCTGCTTCCAGGTGGGAGGAGGAATGTGTTTCCAAGGAGAGAAAAAGTGAAGGGGTGGGGAGAAGGGAAGAGAATGAACTAGAGCTACCCTGCTATTCTGGCCACAAGGATAAAGAGAGAAAAAGAGAGGCTATACCTATGTTACGTGTGCGGTATATAACCTTATATCTGTTTTAAGTTCCACCTCTAGAAAATCAGGGCCACTAAGTATCGCAGAATCTAACCAATCAGATCAATACTCTCAGAGCAGAACAAGGCAGGAATTAAAAGGAGAAGCAAGAGAATGTTTGAAAGCTGGTTCTTAACAGTCAACATTAGAGTTTTAATAAGGATAATGCCAGCTGCAACAGCAAATCATCTCCAAAATTTCAGCAGCCTACCCCAGTAAAAGTTTATTTCCTGTTCCTGTAACAATCCAAAGTGGGTATTGCTTCCAGGCAGGCTGCTTTCCTTCACTCAGTGATTTAAGAACCAAAGTTTCTTCAATCTTAAGGCTCCACCTTACACCAGTGATTTTCCATTTTAACTCAATTTTGTGATTACCTGAGGAGCTTTATGCTAATACGCGAGCCCCATCCCCAAGATATTCTGATTTTATTGGTTTTAGTTGCAGCTTGGGCATCAGGTTTAAAACACCTCCAGGGGTGTCTAGTCAGCGTTCCACAGGGGTGTTGCCCTAGGGCAGTTGTTCCCAATGTGTGGTGCCCAGATTGGTATATCCACAACATCTGGGAACTTGTAAGGCTTGCAAATTATCAAGTCCCTGATCTACTGAAGAAAAACCTGGGGATAGAGCCCAGCAATATCTGCCTTTTAACAGTCTTCCAGTTGATTCTGAGGCATATTCAAGTTTTGTTTTGTTTTTGAGATAGGATCTTGCTCTGTCACCCAGGCTGGAGTGCAGTGGTGCAATCATGGCTCACTGCAGCCCCAGCGTCCCAGACTCAAGTGATCCTCTTGCCTCAGCCTCCTGAGTAGCTGGGACCACAGGTGCACACCACCATGCCTGGCTAATTTTTCTTTTCTCTTTTCTTTTCTTTTCTGTAGAGATCAGGGTCTCAATATGTTGCCCAGACTGGTCTCAAATTCCTGGCCTCCCAGAGTGCTGAGATTACAGGTGTGAGCTATCACATCTAGTTGCAAAGTTCTCTGTAACCAGGTGGAAGAGAAAAGAGGAAGCATGAAGGAGCGTATATCTCTTTCTTAACTACCTTGGACTAGAAATGACCACTTGGGCCCAGCTACATTCAGAGGACTATGAAATGTGGTCCTGACTGGGCAGCCTGTTTCTGTAATAATCATACACTCTTGAGTTGCCTGCCCTGACTCAATTTCACACTAAATCAGGATTGAAAGAAAAGGAAAAACAATTCTAAATTCTAGGTGTAACATAGATGGTCAGGGCTCTCAGGCCCTAGGAGTTCAAGACGAAACAAAAACCTGCAAAAAGACATACAAGTTACTTGTGTTGATATAGGATAAATGAGGTTCATTCAGACAGAGAAATTAACACATAAAAATTGCACAAATTTATAACCAATATGCCATGCCTTATAATGTTCATTTTTCATCAAAGTGATATAACCCCTGGAGTCCTCATTCTGGTTAACTCTTCTAGATTTGAAGTTTGTCTTCAAAGAAATTTGTCTATCTGAGATCCCCTGCTATGTGATGATGGAGAGTACAGAGACCTTAAAATTGGGCAGTTTGAGGCCGGGCGCTCTGGCTTATGCCTGTAATCCCAGCACTTTGGGAGGCCAAGGTGGGTGGATCATGAGGTCAAAAGATCGAGACCATCCTCGCCAATATAGTGAAACCCCATCTCTACTGAAAATACAAAAATAAGCTGGATGTGGTGGTGTGTACCTGTAGTCCCAGCTACTCAGGAGGCTGAGTCAGGAGAATTGCTTGAACCCGGGAGGCAGAGGTTGCAGTGAGCCAAGATTGCGCCACTGTACTCTAGAGTGGTGACAGAGTGAGACTCCATCTCAAAAAGAAAAAGAAAAAAACAACTGGGCAGTTTGATTCATGTTCATGTCCTGGCTTTGCCATTTCTTTCCTGTGTGACTTAGGGTGAGATACTTACCCTCTCTGAGCCTCATTTTGCTTTTCTGTGAAAGAGATAAAAGTCCTGGCTTATAGAATTATTGGGACAACTACATGTAATAAAATGGGTGAAGTGTTTTAAAATGTCTGTTTCTAATTCCCCCTTTCTATTCCTACACTCAGGGTAGGAATAAATCCATAGAACACATGCAGATAGATAAGCCGGGTTCTGCTCTCCATTCCAGGAGAATGCCATTTGGGTGAATTTTGGCTACAGTGTGTGGACATAAAGAATTTGGGTTATTCTTATACCCAACAGACCACATGTAGGAAATGCATTCAAGATGCTTTCATCTCATCTGATGGGTGTGGCTAAGTACAACCCATTCTTAATAAAGCTATTTATAGTGAGAAGCAATTTGGGTCAGGCGTGCCTTTCCAGTCTGCCTCATTGGCAAAGCGGTAGGCCCCTGACTTCTGTCTGTTATATGTTCCTTGTGGTTTCTGTCTGCTCTGACTTTGCATTTAGACCAGATGCCAAGGAGATAATATGGTCCAGAGAGCTAAGGAACAGCCTGAATGCCTGGGGACTTTGTACTGTTTGTGACAGTTCAGAAAGTGACTCAATTCGCCAGTGGTTCAGAGCAATGAGAACCCATGAACACTTCATCCATTTGAGGGTAGAGACCACTCTGGCCACTTGAAAACTTAGACTAGACTATACACCAGCTCCTTGAAAGCTAAAGGCTAATTCCGGCTTTATGATTCTTGATAAGGGTCAAATTGCCAGGGAGGATCTGGTAAGGGGATGAGACCAGGCGATTACTGACACTTACCAATTTTGTGCATCAAAATAAAATGAATTAGTTCTCAGATATTTTAGATTCTGGGTTTCAGAGTCAGCCCAGAACAATAATAAAACTATGATAACAGTAAAAAACAGTAATGAAAAAACACTTATGGGCTGGGTGTGGTGGCTCACGCCTATAATCCCAGCATTTTGGGAGGCTGAGGCAGGTGTATCACTTGAGGTCAGGAGTTTGAGACCAGCCTGGCCAACATGGTGAAACCCCATGTCTAGTAAAAATACAAAAATTAGTTGGGCGTGGTGGTGTGTGCCTGTAGTCTAGGTTACTTGGGAGGCTGAGGCATGAATCCAGGAGATGGAGGCTTCAGTGACCCAAGATGGTGCCACTGCACTCTAGCCTGTAGACAGGGGGAGACTCCATTTGGAAAAAAAAAAAAAAAGAAGAAAGAAAAGTACTTTTATACACCTATGAAAGTGCTTTCTATAGTGTAAGGAAGCTGATCCTTTCCATTTCCTGGGAACACCATACTTGTCTTGGTTAGAGATAATTTGGTGGCATGAAATTCAAACCCACAGCAAAGTAACAGTTGCATGTGTTATAGTGAGGTTATACTAATCTACCTTTCTAAGTCATGTAGTCCTGTATCTAAGCAGTGTTTGTCTCCCTAGTCTTGACTGGAGCTAAGGGTTGGCAGTCAATTCTTGCTGCCAGGTTTGCGACATGGCTGGGATTGTGTGAGTTCTGCAGAATCCACATGAAAGATAATTCCCATTCCCCCTCCTGCAGCCTGCCCTTAAATTTACAAGGACATAACTTTGGGAGGCTTAGGTGGGCAGATCACGAGGTCAGGAGTTCGAGATCAGCCTGACCAACAAGGTGAAACCCCATCTCTACTAAAAATACAAAAGTTAGCTGGGAGTGGTGGCGTGTGCCTATAATTCCAGCTACTCAGGAGGCTGAGGCAGGAGAATCACTTGAACCCAGGAGGCAGAGGTTGCAGTGAGCCAAGATGACACCACTGCACCCCTGCATTCCAGCCTGGGTGACAGACTGAGAATCTGTCTCAAAAAGAAAAACCAAAAAACAACAAAAACCCCGACATATTCCTAGCATGGAGTCTCTGGATATTGTGATAAAATTGTCACATGTCATTAACACAGTTCAATTCTGCAACTTAAGTGATTGGGCAATCTGATTCCATTGCAAACTTTTTTTTGGCAACTGCATCAGCATCTTCCCAAAATATATTAGAGTTGCCATTGACAGATGGTTTGAGATGGGTCCAGGGAGGCTGTTGACAGATATCTTAAGATGTATCTTATTACATTGACATTGACATATTTGAAGAATGTCTCGCGGGAAATGTCTTCACAGGCCTGTAGGTTGACAGAACAAGATGGAAGCCCTTCAAGAAAATTGCCAATAAAGAAAGACTGAAAATGGGCATAGCTTTCCCAAGGTAATTTGGCAATATGGATTGAGTCTTAGAAATTCATACCTTTTGACCCTGTATTTGTCTTTTCAAGTTTTAGCTGAAAGTGCTGCTCAGGCATGTGTGCAAAGATTTATGTATAGAAACTTTCACTGCAGCGCTAAACATATAATGGTGAAGAACTGGAAATCACTTAAAGTCCTACGGGGTGGGGCAGTTTAAATACACTAGTTATATTTGTATCTGTGCTCACTGTTATTTTAAAAATCAGAATAAAGAGCTCTAAATCTGGGGTGGTCTCAGTTTTGTAAAAGGAAAGAAAGACCGAAAGGAAACATTTTCTAAATGTTAATAGTGGCAATCTCTGGGTGATAATATCACAAGTACTTTTTCATCATTTCACTTTTTGTATTTCCAGTGAATTTCATGTGAGGGTGTTACTTTCATATCAGAAAAATATATGCTATTTCAAATTTATGTAAACAAGGATTTTGTTTTGAGATGGAGTTTTGCTCTTGTTGCCCAGGCTGGAGTGCAATGGTGCGATCTCGGTTCACCACAACCTCCACCTCACGGATTCAAGTGATTCTCCTGCCTCAGCCTTCCTGAGTAGCTGGGATTACAGGCCTGCGCCACCACGCCCGACTAATTTTGTATTTTTAGTAGAGACAGAGTTTCTCCATGTTGGTCAGGCTGGTCTCAAACTCCTGACCTCAGGTGATCCGCCTGCCTCGGTCTCCCAAAGTGCTGGGATTACAGGAGTGAGCCACCACACCCAGCCTTAATTGTTACATTTTAGGCTTTACCTAGGTAAATAAAAACTTTTTATACAGTCAGCACCTATTGTTCTGTGTTCTATTCCTTACCATCTAAGTAAAAATAACATACACAAAAAATCTGAGGAACCTGGAAAATTGTACACAAATACATTATAGTATATGAAATATTAATTGTTTGAAATTTGAAAATCAACATATGTAGGTAACTTTCCTAATCTGCTCTCCACAACAATTTAACTTCTACTCTTTCTACAGCAGAAATACTACTGTACCCTTAAAATCAGGCATCTAGAACTAACTGCCTGAATTCAACTAATTTAGCAGATTTTTAAAATATACAAAATATTCTTTAAGAATATGGAATTTAAACTTAACCCAATCCACTGGAGAGAAAGAATAATGGGTTTAAAAGAGCCCAGTGGGTGAAAAATCTATTAAGCCTTTAGGAAGCAGCAACAGTAGTGAAAGTATTTCTGAGACAGATGCAAAAATGAAATTGAAGACGACCATACAACGTAAGAGGCTGTGGCTAAGGCGTGACTTGATGTCCATAATGACAATGACCTCAAGGGAAATTTAGAAGAGTAAACAATGCAGAACCTGCAGTTGTATTTTAACAAGGCCTGCCTCATACAATTCAAGTCAAAATACCACTTTCATCAGAGAATTATTTTTGTTTTTCCATGAAATAGCACAGGAAATATGTTATGAAATTACTTGCCAAAGTCAAGAAAACTCATAATCTTGACAAGTGGGGGAGAAAAAGAATAATTGTGCCTCCGTCTAGACCAGTAATTCTCAACCGGGGGCAATTTTGCCTCTCAGGGAATATTTGGCAATGTCTGGAGTCATTTTTGGTTGTCACAACTGAGGAGGTGAGGGGAGTGCTGCTGGCATCTAGCAGGAACTTCCTACTGTGTGCAGAACAGCCTACGTGATGGTTAATATCAACTGTCACCTTGACTGGATTGAAGGATGCAAAGTATTGTTCCTGCGTGTGTCTGTGATGGTGTTGTCAAAGGAGATAAACATTTGGGTCGGTGGATGGGGAAAGTCAGACTCACCCTCAATGTGGGTGGGCACAATCGAATCAGCTGCCAATGCGGCCAGAATAAAAGGCAGAAAAATGTGAACAGACTAGACTGGCTGAATCTCCCAGCCTACACCTTTCTCCTGTGCTGGACACTTCCTGCCCTTGAACATCTGACTCTAAGCTTTGGGACTCTTGGACCTTTGACCACCAACTGAAGGCTGCACTGTTGGCTTCCCTACTTTTGAGATTTTGGGACTCAGACTGGCTTCCTTGTTCCTCAGCTTGCAGGCGACCTATTGTGGGACCTCATCTTGTGATTGTGTGAGTCAATATGCCTTAATAAACTCCCCTTGGCTGGGTGCAGTGGCTCACGCCTGTAATCCCAGCACTTTGGGAGGCC
>NW_012115066.1:1276770-1293366 GCF_000951035.1 Colobus angolensis palliatus | reverse complement strand
TTGCAGTGAACTGAAATCACGCCACTGCACTCCAGCCTGGGCAACAGAGCGAGACTCTGTCTCAAAAATCAATCAATAAATAAATATAAATAAATTAATTAATTTAAAAAAACTCCCCTTTATATGAACATCTATCCTATTAGTTCTGTCCTTCTGGATAACCCTAATACAGCTTCCTACAACAAATAATTACCCAACCCAAAATGTCAGTAATGCCAAAGATGAGGAACCTTGGTCTAGAGAGTGACAAATGATCTGAGAAGAAATAACCAAATGCACGACCCTTGCCATTCTGTTCTCGGGTGGTGGGTGGTGAGGGAAGGATAGTAAAAGATAGGGTGTGGCTAAGGGAACTCACTTTTCCAAGCCTGCCTGTACTAGACCCAAGACCAGGCGGAAGAGGATGGCTCCCAATTCCTGATGGCCAACACCTCAGTCATCTCTTTCATAAAGATTAAATGAAAAAATCCAAATATCATAACATCTTGATTTCACTGGAATTTATATAGGCAAAACTCCTGGTTTAGCAGACTTTTTTTCTCTCTCTTTATAGAAGTAGAAAGGAGCAAAATACCAGAAGGAAAAGGCTCATTTCAAGAACTTCAAAAACATGTCCTAGGGTTGAGTACAAATTCTACCCAATCTCCCATTTCCTTTTGTTTTGCTTTTTCTGGACAATGAGAATTGGGGTCCAGAATATTTAGCCTGAGGTCCACCCTGACCCTCAACTATCAGGCAAACATTAAATTGCATTTAGAGTAAACTGGGCTTTTTAAGGCAGGAAACTCAACTCATGCTTTTCAGAGATTTTCAATGGCAAGGGTTGAAGTGTAAAGGATTTTCTGGTTAACTCTGAGATAACCTGGAATCTCCCATACCCAGGGATTTTGGCTAATTGGAGTTTTCCTGTAGTTTACACTTCTTAAGACGTTCTTGACATTGGCAAGGTTTACAGGAAGGGCTACTGACAGTATGAAAAACTGAAACCCAAATTTCCCTTTCTGCATTTCATTCCTGTAATGTTGGAATGTATTAAAAACAAAAGTATAACATTTCTTTGTAATGTAACAGTTCAGCTTGGTGGTTTTTTTTTTTAAATCTAAAAACAAAGAAAACATTCAATGCATAGAGAAGAGTTAACTGGCCTACAGAACAGCAGTGAAAGATAAAAATGGTGGTTCTGACTCGCAACCTGTTTCACATGGACAGCTTTGCATGGCTGTGTCTGTTTTGGAAAGTTTGACTTAAAACATTTGCATGATTGTTTTGCTAGAAACGAAACACATTAAGGTAAATGCTTTTGCCTGAATCTCCCTAATCTCATTGTGACAGGTTTGTATCCAGCCTGGTTACAGCCAGGACTAACTCTTCTCCAACGTTCTTGCTAATTGGCAGCAGCAGTGTGTGAGTTGGAATATGTGAAAGATGGAGAAAAACAAAAATAAAGCCAAACTCTAAAGTTCCAATCGTCTTTAATTAGTCAAGAAAAATCAACAGCTTGAGAAGGTACACCTACTAAGACAGTGAGAAGGGATGGCTACAAGATGCTTCTGTGTTTAAGGATCTTGTGCCCCTCATTTAATCTTCCCTGGCATTAATCCACATGTTAAAAAATGTTATCCTCTGTTTTTACCAGAGGTAGCAATGCTTCATTTAGAAATTTTTAAGATGCAGAAATATCCTTAATAGATCTGGTGCTAGAAGGTCATTCTCCCTGTCTCTGTTTCTTTCCCTGATGGTAGAGAATATCCTATATTGTGAGAATAAAAATAGCCAGAGTGAGATGTCAGTTAATCAGAGTCTATCTAACAGGATGGTTAATCAAAGCACTTTTTTTTTCTGTTGAACAATGTGGAATAGTGAAAACATCATCAACTTTGATTCTCCTGAGACCTGGGCTTAAAATCTTCCATGGCTTTCTAGCTGTGTGACCTTAACAAAATGCTTCTCTGAGACTCAGCTTCCACACTGGTAAAACGGTTTTGTTATAATCTCAAAAAACACACATGTTATTTTTTGAGATGGAGTCTCACTGCGTTTCCCAAGCTGGAGTGCAGTGGCAAGATCTCAGCTTACTGGAACTTCCACCTCCCGGGTTCAAGTGGTTCTCCTGCCTCAGCCTCCCGAGAAGCTGGGATTATAGGTCTCCACCACCACGCCCAGCTAATTTTTTATTTTTTGTAGAGACCAGGTTTCACCATATTGGCCAGGCTGGTCTCAAACTCCTGATCTCAAGTGACCCACCCGCCTTGGCCTCCCAAAGTGCTGGGATTACAGGCATGAGCCACCAGGGATGGCCTCATTTTGTTATTACTAGTAGGTTGTGTGCGATAAGGATTAAAGTAAACAATATATGCAAAGCAAATTGTTGGAACTCAATAGATATTAGTCCCATTCCCTGCCCCTGGAAGACACAGCACCTCCCATTCACATAATACACAGTTATTTATTGTTTTCACTGTTGAATGTTTTGTTGAATACTTTTAGAAAAAAGAGTAAAAAGTATTAGAAACCAAACTAATAGTGAAGATTTAAACAAAGGCAACCTCTGCAGCAAGGTCTGGGGTGAATTTATGACAGGTATGACTCATTGTCTTCAGTTTTCTACGCACAAAGGAAATGAGAACTGGCAGTTCTTCAGGGTGACCCTAGCGTTCTGCAAGATCCTCAATCATCTCTGAAAAGGGACACTGTGTTCCTTTTTGGTTAGGACTGATTGGTTGCAAGTAACATAAGCTGGCTCAAGCTGGCTTGCATATGGATTTGGAGGTGTGTGTGTGCATGTACACAAGCCCACATGCCTGTGTGTGGTGAAGGGGTAGTTCAAAGTGTCTTATGGAGCCAAAACTTGTAGAAACTTCTCACTGTGTATCTTTTTCTTTTTTACTTTCCCTTACACTAGTTTTTCCTTCATATCTCAAATGGCAGAAAAACTGCTGCCCCACAATTCTAGAGGTTATGTTATAGACCTAAGCACATGAAGACTGATGAAACCAGAGTTGCCCCCATTTTGAAATTCTCAGAGAAAGAAGCTGATTGGTCTAGCTAAGGTCTGCTGTACACCTCAGCTCCAATCATCTGTGGGTAGAAAGACAGCATTGTACAAACACAGGTGCAAGAGGCTTACTTCTAAGATCCCGAGGATGGAAATAAAAGAGGAGTTTCAAAGGGTGGGGAAAGGCGAGTGTCAATAGGTATAGACACACCAAAGATGTCATTCCAGTTTAAACAGTAGGGGGGAATGTGAACTAATATAGAATAATTTTCAACAGCCAGAGTCACAATCTGAAAGTGTTTTGGCTTAGCATGGTGGCTCACACTTGTAATTGCAACACTTTGGGAGGCCGAGGCAGGAGGATCACTTGAGCCCAGGAGTTTGAGACTAGCCTGGGCAACATGAGACCCCGTCTCTACAAAAATAAAAATAAAAACAAATTAGCCAGGCATGGTGGTGCATGCCTGAAGTCCCAGCTACTCAGGAGGCTGAGACAGGAGGATCTCTTGAGCCCAGGAGTTCAAGGTTGCAGTGAGCTATTATTGTGCCACTAAACCCCAGTCTGGGCAGCAGAATGACATTCTGCCTATTAAAAATGAAAGTAAATAAGGTTTGTTTTTTTTTTATACATACCATAGTTAAGTCAAAAAATTCAATTAGACCAAACTTATTTTACCTTGCATCTCAATTATAGCAGACACAGATGCTTGCCTACCTAATAGCCCATTCTCTTTTCTTCTAAGTTGACAATACGACACATTTATTTGGGTGTCTGCTCCACCATCTTATCAGTCATAGATAACCGCCATCCCCGTGTATAGATGTCAATTAGTCTAACAGGTACATTGTGATCCTATTTGCCGTCTAGTTACTGGCTTAGACATAGGCATGTGATACAATTCTAGCCACTAAAACTCGATAGACAGTCTGCTAATAGGCCTTTTGCAAAGATTTTTTTATTCTCAGTGATGAAAAGAAACTCATAGGAACACGCTTTCTTCTTTTGGATACTCTTAGATCTGGCTGTGATGCATGGGACTGTGGCAGCCATCTTAGGCCCATGAGGGAACCTAGCACGAGAATGGAAGAATTGAAAGATGGAAAGAACTTGGGTCCTTGATGACATCATTTGAGTCACTGGGTTAACCCACCTTGGACTACTTTATTTCTGGGATTCTTGTTTCTTATTGTTTAAGTCAATTGAATTCAGTTTTAATTTTTAGTTACTTGAATCCCCAAACATCCTAAATGACATACCTCCAAATTAATACAAATCACAAGCCACAAATAAGACATACTTTAATGAGAGCTGACTTGATAGCGTGGAGAACAATTTTGCAAATTCTTAGGAGAAGCTGTCCCTTAGGCAACAGTGATATTGGTAGCCAAGAGATCATAAATCATTTCTAATGCTCCCAGAGCCTTATCAATATACAGCATTTTGCAAGCACAGCAACATTCTTTTATATATTTATGAAAAAAGCACCTCAAAGGAATTATCTGTTTAAAGTAGCTATTTTTGTGCTTCAAAGTCCTTGCTCCTTCAGACAGAGAGTTGAACAAGTTTAAAGGGGTTTTATTGTGCGTTCTGCTTGCTCGAGTTTGACAGGCTGTGTTTTCATGACAGGTCTGTCCCAGCACTGGGTGCCTGGGATGCTTTGATGTGGGCTGAGTTCGGACAGCCTAATACTTGGGGGAAAATGTGCTGAAATTGAACAAGATCGCTCTCTGCCCAGCTGTTCTCCAAAGGCTCAGACATTTTTAGCACTGAGCAAAGAAGCTTGTATTTGTTTTGACATTCTTGGCAAGGAGAACAATGGTTTATTATCCTAGCACTTTACTAACAAATAAGACGGCCTCCAGCAGAGATAAAACATGGGTCTTGACTTGATTGCATTTCATGTCCAAGGGAATTATCTTCTATTCATTCTGATGCCCTTTCATTATGCAGTGTATCTTTTTGTTCTTTATCCTTACCCTGCAAAGTAACCCCTGGCTTTCACTCTGAGAAGGCAGCTTCCTGAAATCACCATGGGCATGGCAGTTTGATTATCTTATAAAACATATACTGTATTTTCACTTCTCCAATTGGATATCTTGGAATTTTTTGTTTGTTTGCTTTTGTTTCTCCAGATGTGTATGGTTACTTTCTTCTCTAATTTTTCTGTCTGCTTCCTTTTGGTATTTGCTTATGTTGTTGCTGCTGTTTTAGCACATGGAAGTCTTGGCTTTTACATCATACCTACATTTAAGAGGGCTATCTGGACGCTTTTCTTTGCCCACATGGACAAGTGCATTACACAGAACAATAGTTTTCTTCAAAACAAAAGGAATATTTAATATTTTCATGAAAACACTTATATTTCTCTCCCTATTCTTTGCCTTCCAAAAGATTTTAAAAATTAAACCTTTTTTGTGTGTAGAGTTCAATGCATTTTCACAAAGTGAGCACAGCTGTGTAACTATCGTCCCCTCATGTCCCCTCCCTGTCACTGCCTGCCTGTTCCCAAAGGTAACCACTATTCTGATTTCTATCATCAGCCTAAATTTTTCATCTTTTGCTTGACATTACAGTTGTATGATTCAATTGTGTTATCATGGATAACAGTAGTTTCCTCATTTTTACTACTGCATACCATTCCATTGGATGACTACACTACAATTTATGTTGATGATCATTTGATTTGCAAATTTGGGGCTATTACAAATAGTACTGCTATCACATTTTTGTATATGTCTTTTGGTGAATATATGTCCACATTTTTCTTGGTATGTACCTAGAGGCAGAATTAATGGGGAAGAGGGTATGCATATATTCACTGTTGGTAGGTTGTCCCAATTTATATTTCTGCCAAGAAGGTATGAAAGTCCTATATCAGTTCAAATATTTGCCAGCACTGGGTATTACTGGCCTTTTAATGATAGCAATTCTGTTAAGTGTGTGGCAGCATCTTGTTGTGGTCCTATTTTGCATATTCCTGATGAATAATAAGATTGCATACCTTTTGTGTTTATTGGCATTTGGAGAGCCTCCTCTATGAAGTGCTTAGAACAGTTTTCATCCTTTTTCTGTTGAGTGTTATATATATTTCTTATTAATATTTAAGACTTCTTTATATATTATGGAGATGAGTTCTTTGTTGGATATATGTATTGCAAATACTGTCTCCCACTCTGTGGATTGCCTTTTTACATTCTCATAGAATCTTTTAATAAATAGAAGTTGTTAATTTTTTAAAAAACTTTTTATGATAAAATCGTTTTAGACTTACAAAAATAATACAGAGAGTGCCTGTATACTTTTCACTAGCATTCCTTAATAGGAACATATTACTTTACCAGAGTACAAAAAATTAATACTGCCATAATACTATTTACTAATCTGCAGACCTTAATCCCCATTTTGTCAACTGTCCACTAATGCCCTTTTTACAGTTCAGGATCCAACCTAAGATTCCTCTGTTGCCTAAAATTGTCATGTATCCTTGGTCTTTTGCAATCTGGGGTGATTCCTCAGTCTTCCTTTGTCTTTTATGAACTCAACACTTTTGAAGAGGTATTTTGTAGAATATCCCTCGATCTGGCACTCTCTAATGTTTTCTCATAATTAGCAAAACTATTCCAGTAATTAGTAACTATAAACATGGCATATTTAAGATGTTTTGGTTTACTTCGTCTTTTTTTTAAGTCAGGTTTTTGAGTATGATTTATATTCACATAGAGTACAATTCATCCTTGCTAGTGTATAGTTCTGAATTTTGACAAATATTTCCAGTCATGTAACAACTATCACAATTGAAATCCCCCCCTAAAATTCCCTTCCCCACCCTGCTGTTTTTTTCTTTTCTTTTTTTTTTTTTTTGAGATGGAGTCTCGCTCTGTCACCCAGGCTGGAATGTAGTGGCACGATCTCGGCTCACTGCAAGCTCCGCCTCCCGGGTTCACGCCATTCTCCTGCCTCAGCCTCCTGAGTAGCTGGTACTACAGGCGCCCGCCACCACGCCTGGCTAGTTTGTTTGTATTTTTAGTAGAGACAGGGTTTCACCGTGTTAGCCAGGATGGTCTCGATCTCCTGACGTCGTGATCCGCCTGCCTCGGCCTCCTGAAGTGCTGGGATTACAGGCGTGAGCCACTGCGCCCGGCCCTCTCATGCCCCTTTTTAGTCAATGTCTTCCCCTACTCCAGCCCATGGCAACACGTATCTCAGGGGTCCACAACCCCCAGGCCATGGTGTTAGTTTGTGGCCTGTTATCACCGGGCTGCACAGCAGGAGGTGAGTGGCAGCTGAGTGAGCATTACCATCTGAGCTCTGCTGCCTGTCAGATCAGCAGCGGCATTAGATTCTCATAGGTGCACAAACCCCATTGTGAACTGAACATATGAGGGATCTAGGTTGTGTGCTCCTTATGAGAATCTAATGCCTGATGATCTGAGGTGGAACAGTTTTATCTTGAAACCATCCCCCTCACCCCACCCTGTGGAAAAGTTGTCTCCCATGAAACCGGTTCCAGGTGCCAAGAAGGTTGAGGACTGCTGACTTATCTGTTTTTAATCCCTATAGTTTTGTTTTTTCCAGAATTGACATATAGAGTCATACAGAATAGAGCCTTTTGAGTCTGGCTTATTTCGCTTAGAATAATGCATTTGAGACACATTTATTTGGTTGTATCAGTAGTTGGTTCTTTTTTATTGCTTAGCAGTTAGTATTCAATTGTATGGATGCACCACAATTTGGTTGCTTTTTTGCTTGTTTCAATGATTTTACTCTGGTTATGTTACTATTAGAGAAAGCTGGGTGAAGAATATACAGGCACCAACTGGTTTATCTGTTCACCAGTTGGTGGACATTGAGTTGCTTCCAGTTTTTGGTAAAGTTTTGACTTCTATACAAAAAAAGCCATTATAAAATTTGTATAGAAGTCTTTGCGTGGACACAAGCTTTCATTTATTTTGGGTAAAAATGTGGGGATGGAATTGCTGGATCATACAGTAAATGTTTAACTGTATATATAAGTAATTGCCAAACTGTTTTTCAAAGTGACTGTACCATTTTGCATTCTCACTCTCAACATATGGGAGTTCTAGTTGCTCCATATCCTTGATAGCACCTGATATTGTCAGTTTTTCTCATGATTAGATTGAGGTTATGCTTTTTTTTAAGAATACCATTGACATTTTGCTTTTCTCAGTGCATCATATCAAAGTGTAGGATGCTGATATTGTTACTGGTCGAGTTAACTTTGATTAAGGCAATATGTACCAGAATTCACAGTAAATTTACTATTTTTGCCTTTATAACTAGTAAGTATCCTGTAGGGACATACTTTGGAAGCATATAACTATCCTATTTCTCATTCTACCTTTACCTACTAATTTTGGCATCCTTCAATGATTCATGCTCCCAGTAATTATTACTCTATTGTTGCCTATAATGATTTTCTATGTCTATAATTCCCTTTGCACTTATTAATTGGAATTCTGCATAAGAAGGTGGTGTCCTTTTACCCCCATTTATTTAATTATACCAATATGGACTCAAGGATATTGATTTTATTTTATGGGTTACAATTCATTTCTTTCATATTTATTTTGTTTTTCACATGGTCCCAGGATTAGCCACTGGGGGCTCTTTCAGATTGATTCCTATCAGTATCACCTAATTTTCTGGTTACATCCTTACTTTTGGGTCCCGCAATATGTTCCAGGCTCATTTTCTATTTTCTCTGTCCATGCTCTGGAGTCAACCATTTTTCCAAGGATTTCTTGTTCCTTTTATTATAAGATGATATTTATAAATCAAGATCTTGGTGCTAGCTTTGCTCATTGTTACTGAGGTTTCAGTGCTTCTAGTCCCTCTCAACAGAAAGAGCTAGGAAGTATATAATACATGTACAGCACACACACACATACATATAGCTATGTTTATTTTTATATCTATGCATTCCGTGTGAGTGTATATTAAAAGCCATGAATTCATACTGACGGTATAGGTTATAATCTAACACCACAGAATTTCTTTGACCGTTCTCATTTCCCTCATTTTTATCTTCTTTCTCTGATAGTGAAAAACCTGTCATTATCTACAATGTATTTATTTGCTCAAACCTAGTATAGACATCAAATGTTTTCAGAATTGCTAACCTTTATAAGAAATAAATGTACTTAACCTTTAACCTCATAGCCTTTATAAGAAGCAAATGTACTTAACTATAGTACGATATTTCTATATGATTCTTTTTGTCTTTAGCTTTACAACATATAACCAGAATTCTATTTTCTAAAGTGACTTAGTTTTTTCCTACCTGCCACCTTCAATGTGGCTATATTAGCCCAGAAGTTCTTGGTCTTGATGTAGTAATAGCTATCCATCCACCAGGAACTGATTTTTAAAAATTACAAACCAGAAGCACCCAACTGGGTACGTTTTCACATATTAAACACCCTTGTGTAACCAGCACTTCAGAAGCTCCCTCCTACCTACTTCCAACCACAAACCCACTCCTTATGGCAACCATCATCCAAATTCTAATGCAATAGCGTATGTTTCCATGCTTTATATAAATAGAATAATGTATGTTTTGGTGTGTGTATCTGCCTTCTTTTGATCAACACTATGTTTGTGATATTCATGTTATTTTATGTAATTATAGTTTATTTATTGTCATTGCTGTTTAGTAGTCCATTGCATCAATACACAAAAATTTACTTATCAATTTCAACATTGACAAGAACTTGAGTGGCTTCCAGTATGAACATGTAAGTTAGTATGACACTATATTCTTAAATATATCTTTTGGGGAATGTGTGTATGTATTTTTGGTGGATATCCTAGGAATAAAATTGTCTGCATTATAGGGTATGCATATGTTCAACTTTCATAGATCCGTTCAAATAGTTTGCAGTGCTGTAAGCAATATATAGGAGTTCCAGGTTGTTCCATATCTTAGTCGACACTTAGTATTGTCTACCTTTTAAATTTTACCGATTTTTGTAGATGTGATGTCATATTGTAGTTTTAGTTAGCATTTCTCTGATGTCTAATTAAGCTAATCATTTTTTCCATATAGTTTTTGGCCGTTAGGCTAGCTTCTTTGTAAAGTCCATTATTTTGCTCATTTTTCTATTTTTCTTTTTCTTTCTTTTCTTTTTTTATTTTTTGAGAGCTTTATCACCCAGGCTGGAGTGCAGTGGCATGATCTCGCCTCACTGCAACCCCCACCTCCTGAGTTCAAGCGATTCTCCTGCTTCAGCCTCCCGATTAGCTGTGACTACAGGCACGCACCACCATACCCAGTTTTTTTTTGTATTTTTAGTAGAGATGGGGTTTCTCCATGTTGGCCAGGCTGGTCTTAAACTCCTGACCCCAACTGATCCACCCACCTGAGCCTCTCAACGTGCAAGGATTACAGGTGTGAACGTCTATGCCCAGCTCCATTTTTCTATTTTTCTGTTGAGTCACTGGATTGTATGTTTGTTTTCTTCCTGAATAGTGGATGTTATTTATGCATTCTGAACACGAGTCCTTTTTTTGGAATTATGTGTTGTAGATATTTTGTCCTACTCTTTGAATTGCCTTTTCACTCTTTTAATCATGCCTTTATGTGAAAAAAAGTTTTTAATTCTAATATAGTCCAATTTATAAAGGTTTCCATCATGTTTATCAATTTTAATTCCTTTAAAAATATATTAACTACTTCAATATCACGAAGATATTCTCCTGGTTTTAACTTTTAGAAGACATATTTTGTTTTATCTTTCAAGTTACATTGCATTCCACTAGAATCGTCTTTTTTTTTAATTTAAGGAAATAGTTTATTATTTAAAATATCTTAGAAAAATCATGTAAAAGCATCGATTTTATGACAACATTAAATTATTATTATTATTATTATTATTGAGACAAAGTCTCTCTCTCTCTGTCACCCAGACTGGAGTGCAGTAGTGCAATCTCAGCTCACTACAAGCTCCGCCTCCCAGGTTCATGCCATTCTCCTGCCTCAGCCTCTGGAGTAGCTGGGACTACAGGCACCCGCCACCATTCCCTGCCAATTTTTTTTTTGTATTTTTAGTAGAGACGGGGTTTCGCAGTGTTAAGCCAGGATGGTCTCAATCTCCTGACCTCATGATCTGCCCGCCTCAGTCCCCCAAAGTGCTGGGATTACAGGCGTGAGCCACCATGTAAGAAAATTTAAAATGTTTTAAATTGACAGATAACATTTTATCTGTTGTATTGTGTACAACATATTAGAATTGCTTCTTATGTATGATGTAAGGGTAGGGATCAAGATTTTATTTTTTCCCCTTAAGATTTATAATTGCTCCTGAACAAGTTATTAAAAAAAAAAACTTGTTTTCCATCTTATCATAAGTTAAATGATCATGTATGTGTGTATCAGTTTCTAGACTCTTAGATCTATGTCTCTGGTCTATTTGTATACTCTTGTAATAATTCCACACTTGTAAATCTTGCATTGTAATAAGCATTGTACCTGATAGTGTCAGTTCTACAGCTCTGTTCTTGAATATTATTTTGGCTGTGCTTAATCCTTTACATTTCCATATGTATTTTAGAATCAGCTTGTTAACACCAGCCAAATGCATATTCTCATACAAAGCTGCTGGGTTTTTACTTTAGCTTGCATTGAATCCATATGTCATTTTGGGGGCATTGTCATCTTTACAATATTGTGTTTTCCAATCCATGAAGATCATATATCCATCTATTTATTTAGGTTTTCCGTAACTTTTTTCCTTAGTAGTAGAGATTTTCTAGTTATCTTTTTGTTACTGATTTCTACTGTAACTGCACTGTAGTCTAACAACATGTTCTGTATGATTTAAATTATTTTGAATATTTTGAGGTTTACTTTGTCCGTGCATATTGTCAAGTTTTGGTAAATGTTCTGTGTTCATTTGAATGACATTTATATTCCTCATTTATTGGGTGCAATGTTCTACATAAGCACAGTTTATTAATTATGCTGTTCAAATATTCTCTATCCTTAGTGATTTTTGTCTACTTCTATCATTTCCTGAGAAATAGTTTTATCTATTTTCCCCTTTTCTTATGCTAATTTTGCTTTATAGTTTGAGGCTATGTATTACATGTTGGAAAATACAGAAAATACAGGCCAGGTGCAGTGGCTCATGCATGTAATCCCAGCACTTTGGGAAGTTGAGGCAGGCAGATCGCTTGAGCCCAAGGTTCAAGACCAGCCTGGGCAACATGTGAAACCCCATCTCTACAAAAATACAAAAATTAGCCAGGCGTGGTGGTGTGCACCTGTAGTCCCAGTTACTTGAAGACTGAGGTGGGATAATTGCTTGAGCCCAGGAGGCTGAGATTGCAGTGAGCTGTGTTCACGCCACTGCATTCCAGCCTGGGCAACAGAGCAAGACCTTGTTTCAGTAACAAAAAAAAAAAGAAAGAAAAAAGAGAGAAAAAAAATTTAGATGTGTTATACCTTTTTAGTGGATTAATCCTTTTCTCATTATAAGATGTCCTTCTTTATCTTTAGTAATGCTCATTACATTAAAGTTTACTTTTTCTGAACAGATGTGGTGGCTCACACCTGTAATCCCAGCACTTTGGGGGGCCAAGGCAAGAGGATAGCTTGAGGCCAGGAGTTTGAAACCAGCCTGGGCAATATAGTGAGATCTCATGTCTACAAAAAAGAAAAATTAGCCAGGCATGGTGGCATGTATCTGTAGTCCCAGCTACTTGAGAGGCTGGGGTGAGGGGATGGCTTGAGCCCAGGAGGTACGGGTTGTAGTGAGCCACCATCTTGCCACTGCACTCTAGCCTGTGCAACAGAGTGAGACCTCATCTCAAAAAAAAGAAAAAAAGAAAAAAAAAGAGAATTTATTTTTCTGACATGTGACTATATTATCCTTATTTTTCCTAATGCTTGTATGGTATATATTTTTTCCAATTATTTACAGTCAGCCTTTCTATGCCCTTATATTTAAGGTATGTTTCTTATAAGCAGCACATAGTTGAGGATTTTTTAAAAATCCAATTAGACAATTTTTAAATTTGAATTGTAGCACAGTCCATCTACATTCATGGAAATACTGAAATAATGACTTATTTGGGTTTAAATCTATCGTATGATTTATCTTTTCTTTGTTCTATATTCCTTTTCCTCTCCTTTGTTGTCTTCTTTTGAATTGGTCAAGTATTTTTTTTTTTTATCATTCCATATCCCCCTTCTATTGACGTTTAGGTATATATTCTTTTATCTCCTTTTTAAGTGATCACCTTAGAAATTATACCATG
This sequence comes from Colobus angolensis palliatus, assembly GCF_000951035.1. Taxonomy (NCBI): domain Eukaryota; kingdom Metazoa; phylum Chordata; class Mammalia; order Primates; family Cercopithecidae; genus Colobus; species Colobus angolensis. The sequence continues at coordinate 1,280,092 of NW_012115066.1, read as the reverse complement.
CATTCCTGACTTACAATAGTTTAGTATAAATTAGTACTTTTACTACTTCCTCGACAATGGAAGAACCTTAGAATACATTAACTCCAGTTATCTCCTTCTGCCTGTGTGGGTTTTGGAAGATAGCTATGAAGATAAACTAGTAGTCTGCCAGCTAAGAAGAGGTTGTAGGTATGGAAAACAGCAAGTCTGTGTGTAATGATCTCCTTTGCCCTCTCCAACACATTCTCTCCTTTTTCTGTGAGGCTGACCACTTGGATAACTGCACCACCAAGGTGGCTTTGTCCTCTCCCTTTCTGTTTTGTAGCTAGTGGGAGGTACTGGCAAGAGACTATAAGATTAGAGCAGTTGGAATACTTATTCTGTCCTTCCCATCATCCCTGCAAGCCTGCCATGGTTCTGACTGCAGCTGCATCCTCCTACAGCTCCAGCCTCATATGACCCTACTTCCAAGATCTGACTCCTGCAAGAGTCTGGTATGGAAGAAGCTGCAATAATATTCCACAGCAATTGGTGTCCAGTACATATATAATAAAACCCACACCCTCATTGTGGTCTACAAAACATTAGTTGATTTGGCCTCTCTCTGCTAATCAGACCTTGGCTATACTTTCTCACTCATTTACTGCTTCTTTGTCAAATAGTCCTTTTTCCCCCTGTTCAGAAAACATGTCAAGCTCCCTCCAGCCTCTGGGCTTTTGCAATTGCTGTTTCCCTTCTTGGGCACATTTTCCTTCTCATCATCCAAGTTTCGGCTCAACAATCACATTCTTACAGAAGGCTTTAACAGTTACTCTCTCTAAAGGGGCTTCCTTTTTCTGTTTCTCATGTATTACTGGAAGTTTGCCCCCTATAGAACTTATTGCTGTCTGGAGACTTTTCTTCCTTTATTTGTTGACTTCTGTATTATCTGCCTCCCTCTTCTACAATGTAGAGTTCATTAGAGGAAAACTTTGTCTGTCATATTCACCAGAGTATCTTTAGCACCTAGAAGAAACATAATAGATGCTTGATCAGTATTTCTTGAATGAGTTAATGAACTTATTTTTCTGTCTGGCTCCCAAACATCCACCCTCCTCATATATACATTCAATCCTTTATCACCCTGTATGAGGCCAATTCTTGCATTGCTGTAAAGAAATACCTGAGACTGGGTAATTTATAAAGAAAAGAGGTTTAATTGGCTCATGATTCTGCAGGCTGTACAGGAAGCATAGTGGCGTCTGCTTCTGGGGAGGCCTCAGGAAGCTTCCAGTCATGGCAGAAGGTCAAGAAGGTACAGATATGTCATACGGTGAAAGCAAAAGCAAGAGGCAGGGGAGGTGCCACACACGTTTAAACAACGAGATCTTGTAAGAACTCACTGACTATCACGAGCACAGCATCAAGGGATGGTGCTAAACCATTCATGAGAAATCCACTCCCATGACCAATCACCTTCCACTAAGCCCAACCTCCAACACTGGGGAGTACAACTCAACATGAGATTTGGGTGGGGACACATATCCAAACTGTATCACATCCCCCACTTCTCACTCACCAACAAATGAGGACCTTTCCAGCAAAGACCATTAGGCTAATGACAACAAATGACTTACTTGGGGAAAGCTTCCTGCAGGAAGTGGCATCTGATGTGGCCTTTAAAGAGAGGCAGGGAACTTGTACATAGCGAATCATCCAGCAATGAATTCAAGTGTAAGAATACCAAAAACCAAACTGAAAACAAAATTCCAGACCAAAATATTTATTTTATTTTATTTTATTTTATATTTTGAGATGGCGTCTCACTCTGTTGTCCAGGCTGGAGTGCAGTGACACAATCTTGGCTCACTGTAACCTCCACCTTCCAGGTTCAAGCAATTATCCTGCCTCAGCCTTGAGAGTAGCTGGGACTACAGGCACGCACCACCATGCCTGGCTAATTTTTTTTGTATTTTCAGTAGAGATGGGTTTTCGCCATGTTGGCCAGGCTGGTCTTGAACTCCTGACCTCACATGATCCACCCACCTCGCCCTTCCAAAGTGTTGGGATTACAGGCAAGAGCCACTGCACCCAGTGCCAAAATATTATTTTAAATGAAAACATTTAGATTTTGTTAGTTTTCTAGTGCTGTGGTCACAGCTTAAAATACTCATTTACTCCCTTACAGTTCTGTAGGTTAAGAATTCAGGCCGGGCTGAATTCACTGGGCTCTGCTCAGTGTATCCCAAGGTTGAAAACAAGGTGTCAGCCAGCTGGGTTCAAATCTAAAGGCTCTGAAGAAGACTGCACTTTCCGACTCATTCAGGGTGTTGGCAGACTTCTGTTCCTTGAGGTTGTAGGAATGAGATATCTGTTGTTGGCTAGTTGTCACCTGGGAGTCTCTCTCAGCTCCTTGAGGCCATTCACCTTCCTTCTTACATAGCCACCTCCATCTGCCAGTGAGCAACAGTGTGTCAAATCATTCTCCTGCTTCAAATGTCCTTAACTTCTTCTGCCTTCCTCTTCTTTAATGGCTCATGTGATTACATTGGGACCACCCAGCTAATCCAGAAAAATCTTCCTATCTTAAGAACAACTGATTAGTAACCTTAATTGTAGCTGCAAAGTCCTTTTTCCTAGGTAGCATAACATGTTCCTCTGAGTAATGCCAGGGGCAAGGTAATGGGACCCCAAATTCTGTCTACCACAGATACAAACATGGAAAAACAAAGATGGCTTCTGGAAGGGACTGAAGAACCCTAAAGACAAGTCTAGTCTCCCCAAGGATTAAAAAAAGCAACTATCATTTTGATTTTGGAGATAAGCCCTACCTTCTCTCTTTTTAGATGTTCATCAGCTTTTCAATGGAATCTGAAATTTAAAAATTTATTATAAATTCTTATGAAGATATAATCTGAAATTTTATGTTCAACTAGTTAAAGGTAACCAGGATCTAATAATTTGTCAAAGGGGGATGAATATGGGATGCTTTTCTTGACTGCCTGAAACCCTCCTTAATCCAGAACTTCTCGAACTGTGGCCAGATGGTGGCTTAGAGATACCCATTTGGCCAGGTGCAGTGGCTTACACCTGTAATCCCAGCACTTTGGGAGACCGAGGTGGGCAGATCATGAGGTCAGGAGATCAAGACCATCCTGGCTAACACGGTGAAACCCAGTCTCTACTAAAAATACAAAAAAAAAAAATTAGCCAGACGTGGTGGCAGGTGCCTGTAGTCCCAATTACTCAGGAGGCTGAGGTAGGAGAATGGTGCGAACCCGGGAGGTGGAGCTTGCAGTGAGCCAAGATTGTGCCCCTGCACTCCAGCCTGGGCAACAGAGCAAGACTACGTCTCAAAAAAAAA
>NW_012115066.1:1274199-1274910 GCF_000951035.1 Colobus angolensis palliatus | reverse complement strand
GAAATATGGGACTATGGGAAAAGACCAAATCTACGTCTGATTGGTGTACCTGAAAGTGATGGGGAGAATGGAACCAAGTTGGAAAACACTCTGCATGATATTATCCAGGAGAACTTCCCGAACCAGCAAGGCAGGCCAACATTCAAATTCAGGAAATACAGAGAATGCCACAAAGATACTCCTTGAGAAGAGCAACTCCAAGACACCTAGTTGTCAGATTCACCAAAGTTGAAATGAAGGAAAAAATGTTAAGGGCAGCCAGAGAGAAAGGTTGAGTTACCCACAAAGGGAAGCCCATCAGACTAACAGATCTCTCGGCAGAAACTCTACAAGTCAGAAGAGAGTGGGGGCCAACATTCAGCATTCTTAAAGAAAAGAATTTTCAACCCAGAATTTCATATCCAGCCAAATTAAGTTTCATAAGTGAAGGAGAAATAAAAGCCTTCACAGACAAGCAAATGCTGAGAGATTTTGTCACCACCAGGCCTGCCCTACAACAGTTCCTGAAGGAAGCACTAAACATGGAAAGGAGCAACCGGTACTAGCCACTGCAAAACCATGCCAAAATGTAAAGTCCATCAATGCTAGGAAGAAACTGCATCAACTAACAAGAAATATAACCAGCTAACATCATAATGACAGGATCAAGTTCACACATAACAATATTAACCTTAAATGTAAATGGGCTAAATGCTCCAATTAAAAGACACA
>NW_012115066.1:1257418-1271149 GCF_000951035.1 Colobus angolensis palliatus | reverse complement strand
ATTCCTCAAGGATCTAGAGCTAGAAATACCATTTGACCCAGCCATCCCATTACTGGGTATATACCCAAAGGATTATAAATCATGCTGCTATAAACATACATGCACATGTATGTTTATTGCAGCACTATTCACAATAGCAAAGACTTGGAACCAACTCAAACGTCCATCAGTGATAGACTGGATTAAGGAAATGTGGCACATATACACCATAGAATACTATGCAGCCATAAAAATTGGTGAGTTCATGTCCCTTCTAGGGACATGGATGCAGCTGGAAACCATCATTCTCAGCAAACTATCGCAAGAAAAAAATCAAACACTGCATGTTCTTACTTATAGGTGGGAATTGAACACTGAGAACATTTGGACACAGAAAGGGGAACATCACACACCAGGGCCTGATGTGGGGTGGGGGGAGGGACAGCATTAGGAGATATACCTAATGTAAATGATGAGTTAATGGGTACAGCACACCAACATGGCACATGTATACATATGTAACAAACCTGCACGTTGTACACATGTTCCCTAGAACATAAAGTATGTATATAAAGAAAAACAACAACCTTGCAGATCAGACATATGGAAAAATATTAAGATATCTTATTAAAATTTACCAAGAAAAAAATGCTACTGGGATTTTTAAAATGTGACAAATAGATACTTCACTGCACAAATGACTACAATAACATTTATTTCTATCTTCAAAAAAAGTGATTTTTCTTCTATAAAAAAGTCCACTTCCATTAGTGAAGTAAAATTCTTCTAACTTTAAACTTTGAAGTGGGCTAATCTTAAATCTGATTGAAGGGAAAAATTTCATATGTCAAAAAAAAAAAAAAAAGACTCATTCATGGGGGCACCCAATGAATAAGAATCGCTGGAATGAAACTGGAGCATGTTGCGTTTCTAACACGCTCTCCAGGTGATCTTTAAGCCTTAAAAGTTGGACTCCCACAGCTCTCTTCTTTTCCCTGTGTTACAGCAAAATGCAATCATCCCAAGTACCCAAAAGAGGTCTCAGACCATTGCCTTAGAGAAATGCAAGGAGAGCTAACAGTTTCTAGCTCATGAGGATGGCCTTTTGACTTCCATGTTAAGTTACGGGATACCTCAAACCCTGGAGATGAGGACAGGAGAGTGGAGAGGTGAGGGAGTTAACATGGACAAGTGAGTGCATGTTATGTGCAGGGAAGCAGGTTTTCTACTCACACAGATGACACAGGTATGTGGATGGATACACAGTATGAATTTCTCCTAGGCTGGCCCATCTGACTTCATAGATGGGGCTCTTCCCTTCTCCTGACAGTCAGGAGAGATATTTCTGTCCATCTCCTCTGAACTCTTGCCTCATCCCAGGAAGCAGTACCAAGCCCTGAGGCAGCATCAACCTCAGGAATGTCACAGGCACAGGTGTTTCTGGATTTACTGAACTCTTGCCTTGAAGCAAAAACAGCTGGGCTTACTGTAGCCCATTTATCTTGCTCCTTTTCTGCCCACTTTTCTCACTCATCTCTGACCCAAGGCTTGTGGTAAAGCACATCAGCATAGACTTGGGTGCAGGTAACAGCTGCCTGGAGGTGCCTGGGGATGTGTAAATTCAGGGCTGTCACCTCATTCCTCATTTAGGCAGCTGGCCAGCACCTGAGGGATTTTCCTGGATCTGCCAAGCGCACATCTGAAGCTGAGAGCAGAGAGAGGGTAGGGGAACAGGGAGGCAGCTGGGTGTTGAGGAAAGGCTTTGAAAGCAACAGACCTAGACTTTGAACCCACACCTGCCACTTCCTGTATGACCATGGGCAAGTCACTTACCCTCCAAGGGCCTCATTTTTTATCTTCAAAAGAGGGGCCTTTGACCTATTTCTTGCAGGTTTGTGTTGTGGATTAAGAGAAATGCTATGAAAGTGTTTGTTAAAATGATTTTCACATAGTAAGCCTTCTTTTTTGTTAGGGCCTTTTCTCCAATATTAAAAGCTTGCTTTGGCAAGTTATTTCTGCTCAGTGCCTCAGTTTCTTCATTTGTAAAGCAGGGACAATCATAGTACCTGACGGGGCAGTTGTGAGGCTTAAATGAGTTAATATATGCAAAGTTCTTTAGAACGGTGCCAACATATTGAAAGTTTTCAAGATGCATGAATTGTTAATTATATGGCTACTTACATTCACAACTCCTTTGAGGTCATAGGGGATGTTATGGAGAAGGCTGGAAACCTGAGAATCCAAGATAGGCCCAGTCTCTTTACAGATGAAAAAGCAACTACCTGTCTGGATTCAGGCTGCTATAACAAAGTGCCATTGTGTTAGTCCATTTTGCATTTCTATAGAGGAACACCTGAGACTGGTTAATTTATAAAGGAAAGAGGCTTATTTGGCTCACAATTCTGCAGGCTATACAAGCATGGCACCCACATCTGCTTCGGTCCTGGTAAGGCCTCAGAAAGTTTACAATCATGATGAAAGGCAAAGAGGGAGCAGGTGTGTCACACGGCGAGAGAGAGAGAACAAGAGAGAGAGGAGGTCCCAGTCTCTGTCTCATTTTCTGTTTTAAACAGAGAGATCTCACATGAACTTATTATTGTGGGGAGGGCATCAAGATATTCATGAGGGATCCACCCCCATGACTCAAATACCTCCCACTGGACTCACCTTCAACACTGGAGGTCATATTTCGCATGAGATTTGGAAGGGACAAACATGCAAACTATATCAGCCGTAAACTGCGTGGTTTATAAACAACAAAAATTTATTTCTTGCAGTTCCAGAGGCTGCAAGTGCAAGCTCTGGGCTCCAGCATGGTCGATTCTAGTGAGGGCCCTCTTCCTGGCTGCAGAGTGCCCACTTCTCCTTGTATCTCCACATGGCAGAAAGAGGGCAGGGCAAGAAAGTTCTCTGGGGTCCCCTTTACAAGGGCACTCATCCCATTCACGAGGGCTCCACCCTTATGACCTGATTACCTCCCAAAGGACCCACTCCAAATACCATCACATTGGGAATTCGATTTTACCTTATGAGTGTTAGGGGGACACCAACATTCAGTCCATCCCACTACCCTTCTGATTTTTCAGACAAGTTGTCCTTTTTTTGTCTGGAATGGAAAGAGCCTTTCCTTGCAGACGAGGCTCAGCTAACTCCCATCTTTTATGACATAAGTTCAAGTGTGCAGACATATTATCTACTGCTACATAATAGATTACCCCAAAACACAGTGGTTGAAACCAAACTTTTATTATCTGTGGATTTCTGTGGGTCCGGAGTCTGGGAACACTTCAGTTGAGAGGCTGACTCAGGCTCTCTCATGCGGTTGCAGCTAAGGTTTTGGCTGGAGCTGTAGTCCTCTGAAGGCTTGGTGGGGCTAAGGGAGCTGTTCCTGAGATGGTCACTCATTTGTCATTTGGCGGGAGGTCTCGGTTCCTAACCATGGGCATCGCTTCTTAGGCTATTGGAATGTCCTTACAAAATAGAAGCCAGCTTCCCACAGAGCAAGATGGAAGAGGGACTGAGATGAAAGCTGCATTATCTTTGTCTTTTATGATGTAGTCTCAAAATTAACACATCATTTCTGCAATTTCTACTCATTGGAAGCTAGTCATTAGGACCAGCCCACATTCAAGAGGAAGCATTGTCAAAGAATTTGAGGTCATATTTAAAATGTCCTTATATTTAAAATATCAATAATGATAGATATTAAATACTTGGCAGATTAGGGAAGGAGGTTGAGTTCCAAATGAGCCAGGGTCTGTCTTCTCTGTCCTTTTAATTCAGAGTGTCTTCGTTCAATGTCCTTTGTTCTCTGTCCAGTTGACCCTTCCTGGAAAGAGATTTGAAATTTCCAGTTTCCAACAATGTTGAAAATGGGCCCAGAAGTGGAAGGAAGAGAAAATGGTTATGGCTCACACCACAAACTTATCAAATACCATCATCATGCCGCGTCCTACTTGGGCATTAGAAGTAAAGCGAAGAGTAACACAAATCTCTGCTCTTGGGGTGCCTGCTATCTGGTGGAGAGAGTAATGAAGAGAACATAAGAACAGGATAAGGTGGTCTTTACCTTGCCCCCTATTTTCCATGTCTATATCCTTTTCTTTCCCAGAAATTATCACAAATAGGAGTTTCTCAGGTGTTTGTTTGTTTTACTTATTTATTACTGTTTCTTCCCACTGTATTCCTAGGACCTAGCCCAGTGGCTGCTATATGGAAACACTCAATAAATACTTGTGAATGAATAACTGTAATGAGGTAAACACAGTGAACTATGGCAGCAAGCAGGAGGGATGCCCAACTCAGCCTTGAAAGAGGCCTTCCTGGAGGAAGCAATCCTGTGTTGAGATTTGAGGTGTGAACAGAAGCTAGCAGGATGCAGCAAGGGGATGTTGTTCCCACCCTCCAGGTACAGCATTCCAAGCTGGAAGAGAGTCCAGTGCATCCAAGGGGTTGCAAAGACTTCCATATGCTGGAGGAGAGAGGCAGGGGTTGGTGGAGGGTGTCATGAGGAGAGTAGAGGGAGGATTGCAGAGGGAGGAGTGAAAGATAAGGGAAAGAGACAGCAGGATCAGGTTATTAAGGACTTACTCACCAGCAGGACACAGTGGTTCATCCCTGTAATCCCAGCACTTTGGGAGGCTGAGGCAGGAGGAACACTTGAGCCCAGGATTTCAAGACCAGCCTGGGCACTATAGCCAGACACCATCTCTGAAAAAATAAAATAAAATAAAAAATTAGCCAGGCATAGTGAGACGGGAAGACCGTGTGAGCCCAGGAGTCAAGGCTGCCATGAGCTGTGTTTGTACCATTGTCGTCCAGCTGGGTGACATAGTGAGACCCTATCTCAAAACAAAAAACAAACAAAAACTTGTGAGAAAATCTAAGGAATAGAAACTTCATCGTTAAAAACAATGGGGAACTATTGAAGGTAATGAAGTAAGGTGGGGTCCCCAACCCCAGGGCCATGAACTGGTATCGGTACAGCAGGAGGTGAGCCGCAGGGGAGTGAGCATTACTGCCTGAGCTCCGCCTACTGTCAGATCAGCCGCAGCATTAGATTCTTATAGGAGCGTGAACCCTATTGCAAACTGCGCATGCGAGGGACCTAGGTTGTGTGCTCTCTATGAGAATCTAATGCCTGATGATCTGTGGTGGAACAGTTTCATTCCAGAACCATCCCCCCACCATTCATGGAAAAATTGGCTTCCACGAAACCGGTCCTTGATGCCAAAAAGATTGGGGGGTGACTGAAGTAGGGGAATGACAAGGCCAGGTACCAAAGTCTTTGAAGTTCTAGCAAGGATGTGAAGGGCCACCCTAGGTTCCCCTCTAAGGTTTGAGAATGGGGGTTATATATGCCCCAGGAGCTAGAATCCAGAAGGTAACACTGCAGAAGGTATTTCTGGACAATCTTTCTGTAGGTTGCACAGACTCCCAGCCCCATCTCGTGGTGAGGGGCAAGTGTCCTACCATGGGGTCAGGTGCATGGTGCACCAGCTGCCTCAGGCCATGAAGTCAGGTCTCGCTAGACTCCTACCCAGAGGCCCTCACAGCCTGCAGAAAGTAAGCCCTGGCTCTTCCATGCTCCCTGGCTCCCTTTCAAAAGCAGAGTTGCTCCTCAAACCTAATTATTATACTAGAGCTTAGAGACTATGAGTTGGAAAACACATTTTTTTCTACAACATAAGAAAATGTGCTGCTTCCTAGGCACCCCCATCCTCACTGGACTTATTTGTGGAATGTGCAGAATAACAGAAAAGCAGTTTTCTCTTAGAGGCATATGGAAAATGGTTTGTTTGCTTAGAAGAAAATCATAACTTGTCTTTTCTCCCCTAGAGGAAAATTAAACCCTCACACATTTAATCTTTTCAATCCTTTGTTTGTCTTGTATTTTTGAATCAAAACGCAGGCACGGGGAAAGTTAGTGCTTATTGATGAAGAGGAAATCTTAGTCGAAGGGTTAGATCTACTGGCTGAACTATAGGAATTCTGAACCCAAATTACCCATCCAGTGTCTCCAAGGCAAGAATGGGGTGATTGGGCCCCAAAGGCAAATGACACATCTTTCACAGGAGAGAAGATGGTGTTGATTATATATAGTGTGTTTATGTTGCAGGGTGATGGCAGTAGGGGGACAGGCAGTAGATAAGGATAAAGTGTGAAATACTCAAATAAGCCCAAAGCAACTCGAAATAATCCTTCCTTTGGAGACCTGGTCTTCCCAGTCAAGATGCAAACAAAAGAAAATGGCCTGTCTTTATTTGGTTCACTGGTCCAGAAAATGGGCCCTGGGAAGATAAGGCTGAGCTGGTGTTTGAGGTGAATACAAGCAGCCAGGAGGCTTGTTGGGGATTTCTTTCACCCAAGAACTTCCTAAACCTGGAGCGTTCTCCTTGAAGAGGACACTGGAGCTGGCTGCTGCTGCTTTCTTTAAACAGACTCGGAAGTTCTTTTCTTGGTAACATGAGAAACTACATGCAGGGCTTCAAGGACACATTCTGAATGATGATTTATGCTAAGTCATTTAGCCTCCCCTCCCCACCAATAATTCTTCCAGAGAGCATTTAGCTGATTTGGAAAAAGTATATCAAATCCCCCAGAAAACAGTGTGTATCTTAACTGTGGATGAATGCAATTCTGATCATTATCTAAATGCTCAAAGCTTGACAAACTGAGTAACCCAAATGCACAGAAAACTGCTTGTCAGCTTCCAAAGAAAGGGGAAGCTGGGAGTGAATGGGGGAAATGGAGACTGATTCTCTGGACAGGCCATTTGAATAGCCTTATGGGTATTTCCAGAAGTGAACTAAATTCATCACACCTTCCTCCGTGAAAAACACCTTACTAAGCACCTAATATTTGCCAAGAGCTTTGCTCATTGCTTGTAAAGATTTACCAAAACCTGGCCAGTAAATCCTGAGCAAAGGAAACACATGTGCTAAGCTCCACATTCAAGTTAGCTTTCTGCCAGGGACACTTTCCAAGTGGCAACACAAGGAAGTAAATCCCACAAGACAGTACTAGTTTCACTGGGTGGAGTCAACAGAGTTCAGACTTCAGGCTGTGGAAGGGGCTGGAATTTCCTTTTTCTTTTTTTGAAATGGAGTCTCACTCTGTTGCCCAGGCTGGAGTGCAGTGACGGAATCTCAGCTCACGGCAACCTCTGACTTCCTGGTTCAAGCGATTCTCCTGCCTCAGCCTCCCGAGTAGCTGGGATTACAGGCATGTGCCACCACGCCCAGCTAATTTTTGTATTTTTAGTAGAGATGGGGTTTCGCCATGTTGGCCAAGATGGTCTTGACCTCGTGATCTGCCTGCCTTGGCCTCCCAAAGTGCTGGGATTACAGGCATGTGCCACCACGCCCAGCTAATTTTTGTATTTTTAGTAGAGATGGGGTTTCGCCATGTTGGCCAAGATGGTCTTGACCTCGTGATCTGCCTGCCTTGGCCTCCCAAAGTGCTGGGATTACAGGCATGAGCCACCGCGCCCAGCCAGTGGCTGGAATTTCTATGGCAGGATATCAAAGAAGAAAGAGCCAAACAGGGAAGATGCCCTAGAAATCTGCCTATGGGTCCCCTTCAGTCTTTGGCCAAATACAAAGCTGCACATGTGCAACAGGATCCTGCGTAGCCTGGCAGAGGGTACCTACTGAGGGACTGTGCTCTGGCTGGAGATTCTCGAGGTTACACAGCAATGGCAGACATTGGATTTCTGGCCAATCATAGTTCAACTGTATCACTGAACACTCGGGGCATTCAATTGAGATCCCAGAAAGACCAATCCTTAGAAACAGGACTACTCTAGTCCTAGCCTATGGGCTATTCCTGGCCTACTTTAACAAAGCTTAGAAACAAGCCTCAACAGGATCAAGCTGAACCTTACGTAAATTAAATGATTGCCTTAGCAATACTCAGCACCCTAAAGGAAAACAACGTAATCCAAACTCAACATTGTAGCATTCATAAGACCCAGCATTCAATACAAAAATTACTAGACATACAAAGTGGTAAGAAAATGTGACCCACAACCCAGAGAATAAAGTCAGTAGAAATAGGACTAGAGATGCCACAGATGTTGGCAGTAGCAGACAAAGACTTTAAAACAGCCAGTAGAAATAAGTTCAAGAGTTAAAAGGAAGGATGGACACATTAATATAGAAATCTCAATGGAGAAAGAGAAACCTTAAAAAGAGACAAGTGGAAATTACAGTACTAGAAAGCTACTTCATGAAATAAAAATTCACTGTATTTAATGCTTAACATTAGATTGAACAATGCGTAAGAAAAAATCAGTGAGCTTGAAAACAGGTCAACAGAAATTATCTAAACTGAAGCACAGAGAAAAAAAGGATTTAAAAAAAATAAAGACTCAGTGATCCGTGAGAAAACATCAAGCAGTATAATGTATGCGTAAGTAGAATCACAATAGAAGAGAGAAAAAAGTGAGACAGGAAAAAAAGTTTGGCCACTTTCCCCAAAATCTGATAAAAAAATGTCAACATACAAATCCAATAAATTCAATAAAACTTATTTAGGAGAAGCACAAAGAAAGCCACACCTAGGCATATCATAATCAAATTGCTAAAAACTGAAGATAGAGAAAAATTAAAAAGTAGCCAGGGAAAAAAGGTAGGTTACTCAAAAAGGAATAATGAGAAATATTCCTATTTTTTTTAATCAGACATAAAACTAGTCAGAAGGTAATGGGGCAGCATCTTTGAAGTGATTAAATAAAACCAAACAAAACTATACTAAAAAACCCTAGTCAACCCATAAATCTATATCCAGAAAAAAAGTAGTCTTAAAAAGTAGACTAAAGGCATTTCCAGATAAGTAAAAGCTGGATGAATCATTAACATACATGCATTTCAAGAAATGTTAAAGGAAGTCCTCCAGGCAGGAAGAAAATGATTCCACATGATATCAGATCTGCATTAAAAAGACTACCAGAAATGGAAAATATGTGGGGCATAAATATAAAAGACATTTCTTCTTATTTCTTAGTTTCTTTAAAAAAAAATTCAAGTGCTTAAACCAAAAATAGTAACAAAGTACTGTGAGGTGTATAATCTATGCAGAAGCAAAATGTATGACACTTGCACAAAAGATAAGGGTGGATAAATGAAAGTATATTGTTGTAAAGTTCTTACATTTATGTGAAGTGGCATAAAGTTAATTCAAGGTAGACAGTGATAAAATGTTTATTTTAATCCCCAAAGCACCCATTAAAAGTTAGGCATAGCTAAAAAGCAAAGAGAGAAGATAGAATGAAATACAAGAAAACACCCAATTGATCCAAAAGAAGACAGGAAAAGGAAAATAAGAAACGAAGGACAAGGGGACAAAGAGAAAACAAATAGCAAGATGATAGAATCAAACCCAATCAAATTACTAATTACATTCTATCTAGCTTGACTAAACTGTCTAATGAAAAGAGCAAGAGTACTAGACTAGATTTTAAAAAGTCAGATTCAACTATATGATGTTTATAAGGACACACTTTAAATATGAAGATACATGCAACTTAAGAGAATAGAAAAGAGAACCGTGTACTGATTAATTGTAAAACACAGGAGTGGCTATATTGCTATCAGACAAAGACAAGGAGAATTACCAGGGATAGAGAGTGACATTACATAATGACAAAAGAATCAATTCATTGAGAAGACATACAATTCCTGAATACTTGCTAACAAACTTCAATGTATATGAATGCAAAACTGATAGAATTTAAAGGATAAATAGATAAATTCATAAGAGTTGAAGAGATTTACCCTCTCTCAGTAATTGATACAACATATAAACAAAAAATAAGAAAACATACAGAGAATTTGAATAACTCTAAACGGACATAACCTAATTGGCCTTTTTTTATTTTTGTTTTTTGGAGACAGAGTCTCACTCTGTCACCCAGGCTGGACTGCAGTGGTGTGATCTCAGCTCACTGCAACCTCTGCCTCCCGGGTTCAAGTGATTCTCCTGCCTCAGCCTCTTGAGTAGCTGGGACTACAAGGGTGCACTACCAGCCCAGCTAATTTTTTTGTGTTTTCAGTAGAGATGGGGTTTTGCCATGTTGCCCAGGCTGGTCTCAAACTCCCAAGCTCAGGTTATCTGCCCACCATGGCCTCCCAAAGTGCTAGGATTACAGGTGTGAGCCACCGCACCTGGCCGCCTAATTGAAATTTTATCAAACATTACTGAACAATTACAGAATATATATTGTATTCACATGTACATTTATGTTTATGTACTTTATTATTTATGTTTACGTTCATGTACTTTATTCACCAAAATAGACAATCAACTGGGCCATAAAATGTGTCTCAGTACATTTCAAAGGACTGAAATAATAAAGAATATATTCTTTCTTTTTTTTTTTTTTTGAGATGGAGTCTTGCTCTGTCTCCCAGGCTGGAGTGCAGTGGCACCATCTCGGCTCACTGCAACCTCCACCTCCCAGGTTCAAGCAATTCTCTGCCTCAGCCTCCCAAGTAGCTGGGATTACAGGTGCCTACCACCGTGCCTCGCTAATTTTTTTGTATTTTTAGTAGAGATGGAGTCTCACCATCTTGGCCAGGCTGGTCTTAAACTCCTGACCTTGTGATCCACCTGCATCAGCCTCCCAAAGTGCTGGGATTACAGGCGTGAGCCACCACACCCAGCCAAGAATATATTCTTTAATAACAACAGAATTAAAATAAAAATCAAGATAAAAAAAAACTTTGGCAAATCCAAATATTTTGAAATTAAACCACATTGCGAAATAACCCATGAATCAAATAAATCACAAGAAAAATTTTAAAATCTTTTGTCCTGATAAAACCATAGCATATCCAAATTTGTGAGATTCAGTTAATGAAGCATTTGGAGTAAAAGTTATGGTTTTAAATATTTATATCAGAGAAAAAGAAGGCTTATAGAAGTAAATCCATGCATTTATGGTCAACCAATTGCCAACAAAGGTGCCAAGAACACACAATGGAGAAAGGACAGTCTCTTCAATAAATGGTATTGGGAAAACTGGACATCCATAAACAGAAGAATGAAATCGAACCCTTATCTCACACCATAGACAAAAAATCAACACAAATGGATTAAAGACTTAAACATAAAGACTCCAAATTGCAAGTCTCCTAGGAGAAAATGGCAAAAACTTCTTGACATTTGTCTAGGCAACACTTTTTTGGATACGTCCTGAAAAGCCCAGGCAACAAAAGCAAAAATGGACAAATGAAATTACATCAAACTGAAAAGCTTCTGCACAGCAAAGGAAACAATTGACAAAGCAAGGAGACAATCGCTGGAATGCAAGAAAGCATTTTGCAAACCATACAGCCTATAAGGGGTTAATATCCAAAATGTAAAAGGATCTCAAAAAGCTCACTAACAAGAAAACAAATAACCAGATTCAAAAATGGGCAAAGGACTTGAATAGATATTGTTCAAAAAAAGGCATATGAATGGTCAATAGGTACATGAAAAAATGTTCAGTATCAACAATCATCAGAGAAATGCAAATTAAAACCACAATGAGATATCACCTCACACCTATGAGAATGGCTATTATCAAAAAGACAAAAGAAGGCCAGGTGTGGTGGCTCATGCCTGTAATCCCAGCCCTTTAGGAGGCCGAGGAGGGTGGATCACCTGAGATCAGGAGTTCGAGACCAGCCTGGCCAACATTGTGAAACCCCATCTCTACTAAAAATACAAAAATTAGCCAGGTGTGGGGTGCACACCTATAATCCCAGCTACTTGGGAGGCTGAGGCAGGAGAATTGCTTGAACCTGGGAGGCAGAGGCTACAGTGAGCCGAGATCCTGCCACTGCACTCCAGCCTGGGTGACAGAGCGAGACTCCATCTCACACACACGCACACAAAATACAAAAGATAACAAGCATTGACAAAGATGTGGAGAAGAAGGAACACTTGCACACTATTGGTAGACATGTAAATTAGCACAGCCATTAAGAAAAACAGTATGGAGTTTTCCCAAAACATTAAAAATAAAACTACCATCTAATCCAGCAATCTCACTTTTGGTTATATGTCCAAAGGAATAGAGATATGGAAAGATATAAAAACATAATTGCACCCAGCTGGGCATGGTAGCTCATGTCTGTAATCCCAGCACTTTGGGAGGCCTAGGCAGGTGGATCACAAGGTCAGGAGATCGAGACCGTCCTGGCTAACACGGTGAAACCCCGTCTCTACTAAATATACAAAAAGTTAGCTGGGCATGGTGGCGGGCGCCTGTTGTTCCAGCTACTTGGGAGGCTGAGGCAGGAGAATCACGTGAACCCAGGAGGCAGAGCTTGCAGTGAGCAGAGATCGTGCCACTGCACTCCAGTCTGGGTGACAGAGCAAGACTCCATCTAAAAAAAAAAAAAAAAGATAACTGCACCCATGCTCGTTGCAGCATTATTCATAATAGCCAAGATACATAAACAGCCAAAGTGATTATTGATGGATAAAATAAATATGGTGTGTATGTATATATGCACACACAATCAAATACTATTCCGCTTTTAAAAAGAAACTCCTGTCATTTATGACAACATGGATAAATCTGGAGGATATAACGCTAAGTGAAATAAGCCATATGCAGAAAGAAAACTACTGCATGATCTCGCTTATTTGTGATATCTGAAAAAGTTGAACTCAGAAGCAGAGTAGAATGGTGGTTACCAGGGGCTGGAGGGAGGGAAAGTGCTTGAGGTGCCAAAATGTTTGTCAAAGGGTATAAAGTTTCAGTGAGACAGGATGAATAAGTTTTGGAGACCTTATTCTAGACTGGTAGCCATAGTTTATAATCAGGTACTGCATACTTGAATATTGCTGAAAGAGTAGATCTTAAATGTTCTCACTACAAAAAAGTATGTGAGATGATGGCTGTTAATTATCTTGAATTAATCACTTCTCAATGTGTACATGAATCACTGCATCACATTGTACACCATAAATATATACAATTTTTATTTATCAATTATACCTTATTTAAGCTGGGGAAAAATTTTGAAAAGAAGTCTTAAAATCAATCATCTAATTCTTCATCTTAAGAAACTAGGAAACATAAATTATACCTCTAATACATCACAAGGAAATAATAAACAGTATAAATCAGTGAAATAAAAAGTAGATTAGGAGATCCACAAAACCAAAAGTTCATTCTTTGAAAGGAGTAATAATATTGATAGACCTCTAGCTACACTGATCAAGAAAAAAAGAGAACACAAATTACAAATATCAAGAATGAAAGATGGGAGACCACTGCCGGTTTCTACAGTTGTTATAAAAGACTATTTCTAACAATCTCATATCAATAAATTACAATATTTAGATAAATCTGACAAATTCTTTAAAAGGCACAAATTATGAAACAAAATATCAAGCATAAATATGAATAACTCTATATCTGTTTAAAAAATTAAATTTATAATTAAAAGCCTTGCCACAGGAAAAATTCAGGGCCACATGACTTGACTGATAAATTCTATCAGACATTTAAGGAAGAAATAATGCCAATATTACACAAAGTTTTTCAGAAAATAGTGGAGAATAAACACTTTCTGACTTATGAGGTGTGTGTAATCCTAATACTAAGGATATTACAAGAAAAGAATTATGGGCCGGGCACGGTGGCTCAGGCCTGTAATCCCAGCACTTTGGGAGGCCGAGACGGGCGGATCACGAGGTCAGGAGATCGAGACCACCCTGGCTAACACGGTGAAACCCTGTCTCTACTAAAAA
>NW_012115066.1:1247109-1254857 GCF_000951035.1 Colobus angolensis palliatus | reverse complement strand
TAGCCAGGGTGGTCTCGATCTCCTGACCTCGTGATCCGCCCGTCTCGGCCTCCCAAAGTGCTGGGATTACAGGCTTGAGCCACCGCACCCGGCCTCAACTTGCTATACAAAGTGGGGGTTCACACAACCCAATCTCCTCCTCAGATTCAGACTCAAAATTTTTTTAGGACTCACAGAACGCAGGGAAATGCTTACTTTCATGTACTGGTTTATTATAAAGAATATGATGAAGGATATCCGCAATGAACAGCCAGATGAAGAGATGCATAGACCTGGGTAGCAGAGGTGTGCCACTCTCCTGGCACGTGGGTGTGTTTACCAACTTGAAGGTCTCTGCACTCCATCTTTTAGGGTTTTTTTTTTTTTTTTTTATAGAGGCTTCATGTAGGCATGATCAATTATTAACTCAATTTTATCCTCCCTACCATCCAAGGACGATGGGGGATGGGGCTGAAAGTTCCAAGCTTCTCATGATGGCTTGGTGTGTTTCTGGTGACCAGCCCCCATTCTGAAGCTATCTAGGAGCCACACCAAGAGTCACCTTGTTAGAACAAGAGATGCTCTTATCACTCAGGAAATTCCAAGGCAATTAGCAGATCTGTGACGGGAACCAGTGTTAAAGACCAAATATATTTTTAAAAGATGCCCCTAGCACTTCTATCTTAAAGAAAATTGCAAAAGTTTTGGAAGCTCTGTGTCCAAAACCTGGGGGTAGAAACCAAACATAATATTTTTTTATGATGCCACAGTTAGTTTCTTATAAAATTAGCTATGCATATACTCTATGACCCAGCGTTTCCAATTTTTCAGTATTTACCCAAGAGAAAGGAAAATACATATCTAAACACAAAGACGTCTGTGTGATGTGCATTGTAGCTTTGTCCATAATGGTCCCAAAGTGGAAATAATCAAGTACCTGTAATAGGAGAATGAACAAAGAAATTTCAGCATATTCAGAGAAATGGAGTACTACTCAGCAATAAACAACAGCAGACACACACTATGATCTCAAAAATGTGATGTGGAATGAAAGAAGATGGAACCAAAGAATATGTTTTGTATAATTCCATTTATAAAGAAGTCACAACAGTACTTGCTGAAGGCTGAGGATAAAGATGGGGAAGAGAGAACTTTAGGGTCATGGAAATGCTCTAGGTCTTGTTCAGGGTATGGGTTACTGAAGTATATGCATCTGTTAGAAGCTGTCAGACTTTACGCTTAACATCTGAGCATGCCCTCAAAAATCAAAACAAACACGAAAACTAGCATCATGGCTCAAGCTTTCATGTCAGATGGAGCAAGTTTCAAGTTCTGACAGTGCTGCATATTAGTGGGCTGACCTTGGGAAAATAAAGTATTCTTCTTAAAATCCAGTCTCCTCAGCTGTAAAAAGGGAGGTGATAATGAAATAGAATAATTTATGAGCGCATACAGTGTAATAAATGCCCACTAAATTGTGGTTTTATTTTATTATCTTTTTGAGACAAGGAAGGTCTCACCCTGTCACCCAGGCTGAAGTTCAGTGGCATAATCACAGCTCACCGTATCTTCTGCCTCTGGGGCTCAAGCAATCCTCCCACCTAAGCCTCCCAAATAGCTGGAAACACAGGCGCAAGCCACCACACCCAGCTAAAGTTTTGCAGAGACAAATGTATTAGTCCATTTTCACACTGCTAGAAAGACATACCTGAGACTGGGTCATGTATAAAGAAAGAGGTTTAAATTGACTCACAGTTCTGCATGGCTGGGGAGGCCTCAAGAAACTTACAGTCGTGGTGGTGGGGGAAGAGGCAGATCTTACATGGTGGCAGGTGAGAGAGAATGCCTGTGTCAGCGCATGAAAAACTACCATTTATAAAACCATCGGATCTCGTGAGAGTTCACTATCAGGAGAACAGCATGGGGTAAACTGCCCTATAATCTGATAACTTCCTACCAGGTCTCTCCCTAAACTCCTGGGGATTACAATTCAAGATGAGATTTGGGTAGGGACACAAAGCCTAACCCTATCAGTGACGTTTCACCATGTTGCCCAGGCTGCTCTTGAACTCCTGGCCTCAAGTAATCCACCAGCCTTAGACTCTTAAAATGCTGGGATTACAGGCATGTGCCACTGCACTCAGCCTATTTTATAGTAATAATAAGACATGTGACATTGTAGAAAATCATACAATTATAGAAAAGAAAATAACCATAATCCCATCCAGAGATAATCATTGTAAACCTTTAGACATATGTTTTTTCTATTTATATATGTTCTATGTTTTCTATGCCTATAGTTGAATTTATAATGAATATGCAATGTTAATTTCTTATTAATTAATAAAAGCATGCTTATAAGATATGCTTGTAAGCCAAAAACATTGAAAAAGTAAGGTTGTGACCTTCAGGGAATCTGTCTCCCCACCGCCCTAATGGACCAGTCAGAGTGGGCTTTTAAAAAAGCTGATCGGCCGGGCGCGGTGGCTCAAGCCTGTAATCCCAGCACTTTGGGAGGCCGAGACGGGCGGATCACGAGGTCAGGAGATCGAGACCATCCTGGCTAACACGGTGAAACCCCGTCTCTACTAAAAAATACAAAAAACTAGCCGGGCGAGGTGGCGGCGCCTGTAGTCCCAGCTACCCGGGAGGCTGAGGCAGGAGAATGGCGCGAACCCAGGAGGCGGAGCTTGCAGTGAGCTGAGATCCGGCCACAGCACTCCAGCCTGGGTGACAGAGCGAGACTCCGTCTCAAAGAAAAAAAAAAAAAAAAAAGCTGATCTAGGTGTCACTTCCCAAATACCTCAATAGAGTCCATTGCCCTTAGAATCAAGTTCAACTTAACAGGTATACAGGCCCTTCATGATTGGGGTTTGGGTGACCTAGACTGGGTCTGGCTCCACTTCTAGTTGCATTTCTGTGGCCCTTCTCCATGTGTCTCTCATCCTTCTTGGCCCATCAAGCTAGGTGGGGCACATTCTTCTCATGGCAGTGGCTTATGGGGGCACATGGAACGCCCAATGCCTAAGACCTAAGCTATGAAAATGCCTCTTAGGATTGGCGTAGAGACATACCTACCAGATCTCATGGCCAAGTCAAAGTAAATGGGGAGAGAGGCTCTCCTCATCCTGTCCACAGCAAAGTTGAGGCTGCAGGGAGTGGTGAAGAACTGGAGTCAATAGCTTAATCTACTGCCACCCCCATGTACTCCTGTCTGACCCACCAGGTTCACCTCCTCCAGGGTGTCACCGGCTCCTCTTCCTACCTTCAGACATCTGACACTTCTTTGTAGATTGCCACCTTCTCACTTACCCTCAACAACTCCTTGACTCTTTCTGAGTCCAGGTTAGGCCAGGTGTCATGCTGTGTGTTCCTGTAGGGCTCTGTACCTCCCTGTCATAGCTCTTGCTACACTACTTTGTGCTTGGGTGTTCACTTGTCTGTACCCTGGACCCGTTATCTCCTTTGAAGGTTTAGGTGAGCTTGTCCTTGATATGTGAGGTAAGGGTGGGGAAATTTTGTTCCTGAGTACAATCTTCAGTTTCCTGAAATAGAGTACTGGGTATTTCATGCTTTGGGCTGGAAACCCTTGGAAGGGCCCAACTCCAAGTGAGAAAACACACCTCTTTCTTTAGGTTACAGGCAGAAACTAGAGTGTGATGGATATCTGTTGCTTTTGCTTGCCCACATCCCTTTGGCCTTTTAAAAATATATATAGCAGCAGCTGGTCTTTGGGGAATCACTCCTTTACCACTGTATACAGGCTTCTGTCCCTGCTAATCAGACGTCCTCACCCAGTGGTATGAATCAGGTATACAGATTTCTGTCCCTGCATCCTGTATCCCCTGCCTTGGGTTAACATTGAGCTAATCAGATGCTCTCACCCAGTTAGGAATCAGGTGGAACAACCTGATAGGAAAATCATTTGCAGACTTTTCTCAAAGGCAGTTGTTTGCTGTAACTGCCCATTATTAGTTTCTTCTACCCAGACTCCCAGAGCTACTGGAGTTCCTACTGCTGGCTTAGCTTTTCCTAGAATTTGCTATGTTCTCATACAGCCTTTTGATAAATTCTTGCATTTTGTTTTTATTAAATTCACCAGATCTCATGTCTGTTACTTTTTAAGAAAATAAGCAAACAAATAAAAAATACCATCACTGACACCACAACCAGATGCTCAACAACTTCAGAGCCCACTCTATATCTATCCTTCGGGTCCACCAGTGAGGGGGTAAGAAGTTTGCCGGCTCCTATTTCGGGTTAGTTGGCCTTTGAACTCTTGTAAACCTCCTTTTTTTTTTTTTGAGATGGAGTCTCACTCTGTCACCCAGGCTAGAGTGCAATGCCGTGATCTCGGCTCACTGCAACCTCTGCCTCCCAGGTTCAAGTGATTCTCCTGCCTCAGCCTCCCGAGTAGCTGGGACTACAGGTGGGTATCACCACGCCTGGCTAATTTTTAAAAATATTTTTAGTAGAGATGGGGTTTCACTATGTTTAGCAATGATGGTCTTGATCTCCTGACCTCGTGATCTGCCCGCCTTGGCCTCCCAAAGTGCTGGGATTACAGGTGTGAGCCACCGCACCCAGCCGTAAAGCTCATTTTAAGAGGCAAATCTCTGGATAATTCAAGACTGTCAGCAGCTGGGCATTTCTAAGTGCATGCATCTTTTCTTTGCTAACGAGAGAGAGAAACTTCCTGTGGCAGCTGGAATAACAAAGTGGCTACTGAATACTATGTCCTGCACATTAAAAATTTATCCTCATTATTATACTTACAGAGGGGGTCTTTTGAGTATTCTTAGAGCTTTGAGGACAGACATAGTATGTGAAAATCACCAGGGCAGGCAGGCTGGAAGGTGGCCTGGGAGCTACCATGTTACATAAAATAAATCCCCTTGCTGTCTATCTATGGATCAATCTGTATATGAATCTTTCCATCAGTCATCCATCTACCTATTGTCTATCTGCCACCAGACCTGGATGCACTTTCACAGACCCTAGGCATGTTCACATTTTATATAAGCTAAACAGCTAGAGCATGGAAACACTACCATGTGGTTAGCCTGGCTTGCTGAAGAGGAGGCCTGAGGCACAAAGGCATCACTTCCTTTGTGATGAAGCGCCCACTTGCTCGTGACATCAGAGAAGAAAAGCATGCACCCAGTAGTCCCTGCTTGCCAGAAAGTACTCTTTCAGTGGAAAAACAAATTATGGGATTCTCTCCTAATTTGGGACAAATGACACCTCTAGTTTATTCTTAATTGTCCTTGTATGCAAATTTTCCTTTTCCTTTCTAATTTGTCATGTGAGCAAAGTTAAATTAACCTGAACATGTGGTAACAGATTCCACCGATTTTAAGCTCTTCACTTCCTTCCCTTAGGCATTTAATCAGTTTTATTTTTTTGGACTAGATTTGTTTGGCAAGTCAAAGAGAAGATAACAAGATTGGGGGCTAGGGGGAGGCAGTTTTTTAAAGATAGAAGTACAAAAGGAGCTACCATCTGAAGTCTCAAATTAGGATGGAAAGCACATTCTCAGCAGCTTTATCTTACTATAATTGAAGGTTTAAAACAGAGTGAGTTTCATTTGAATCAAGAGGCTGCAATTAAATTTATTTTTCTAAGAGGTGCCCTTTTAGTATATTATATAGCCTTAATGCCTGCTTTTCACTACTGACTTGGAGAAAAGGGTATATTTCATTGTGAATATACGCCATTTTAAAAAGTATATTTCATTTTAATAGAATTTTGAGAGACAATGAGGTACCACAAGGAAACACACCAGTTTCCTTTAAAATTACAGGCATGAGCCCTGGGTTCTTGGTCCTCTACCTCCTGTTAGGTTGAGGTAATAGTAATTGTGGTTTTTGCCATTACTTTTTTTTTTTTTTTTGGAGACGGAGTTTTGCTCTAGTTGCCCAGGGTGGAGTGCAATGGCGCAATCTCAGCTCACTGTAACCTCCGCTTCCTGGGTTCAAGCAATTCTCCTGCCTCGGCCTCCTGAGTAGGTGGGATTACAAGCACCCGCCACCATGCCCGGGCCATTTTTGTATTTTTAGTAGACACAGGGTTTCACCATGTTGGCCAGGCTAGTCTCAAACTCCTAACCTCAGATGATCTGCCCACTTTGGCCTCCTAAAGTGCTGGGATTACAGGCGTGAACCACTGCACCCGGCTTGCCATTACTTTTAATGGCAAAAACTGCAATTTCTTTTGCCCCAACTAATACTTACCAGTTGGAGTAATCTTGCATAGGTCTCTTGCTGATGTGAGACATAATTTCTTCTTCCATAAATTATTAATCACTGCCCTGACCTGCCTAACCTACAGGGCCACTGTGCTCAATAAAAGGTAAGGCATGTTGTAAATGTAAGGTGCTACCAAGATTGACAGGAGTGTCAGCTGGGAGCACGGCCTGCAATTCCCCGTAGCCACCAAACCAACTTGACCTGGACATGTTCAGGGAACTGGGCTAGTCTGGAATGAAGTAAGAACCCAAGCCCTAGAGTCACCCAGGATGGACTTCCTGACTCCTCGGTTCTGAGGTATGTCACTATGTACACAGTAGGGTGGTGGTAAGTTAGCCCAGCTTTCTGACGAGTATTTGGCATTCTCTTTTAAAATCCATCAAGTGTGTACTCTTGTACCAGGGAAAGCATCCTGCGGAAATACCTGCACATGTGCATAAGAGATAAACATAGTTGTGGCTGGGCACGGTAGCTCACGCCTGTAATCCCAGCACTTTGGGAGGCCGAGGCGGGTGGATCACGAGGTCAGAAGTTCGAGACTAAGCCTGCCAAGATGGTGAAACCCTATCTCTACCAAAAATACAAAAATTAGCCAGGCATGGTGATGGGTGCCTGTGATCCTAGCTACTCGGGAGGCTGAGGCAGGAGAATCGCTTGAACCCGGGAGGCGGAGATTGCATTGAGCTGAGATCATGCCACTGCACTCCAACCCGGTCAACAGAGTGAGACTCTGTCTCAAAAAAAAAAAAAAAAAAAAAGAAACAAACATAATTGTTATTGATGATTAATGATAGCCAGCTTCTGGGTTCTTTATATGTATTAACTCATTTAACCCTACGAAAAACCCTTTGAAGTTATTATCCCCACTTCATAGATGAGAAAACTGAGGCATAGAAAGGCAAAGTAAACCACCCAGCATTATAAAGTTGGCAGATGGCCCCACTGAGATCTGAAGCTGGGAGGTCTGGCTGCAGATCATGTGTGTTCATCTTCTACACAGGTGCAGAAGCAAGTTTTGCAGAGCCTGTGTTTCAGACAATTTTAGAGAGCCTCTTAAAAAGACACAAAATTACACATACAAGTTAGGCACACAATGAATATTTATTTGCAAAGAGAAAATAAACTACAGAAGTCACACATTTTAAAAAGCTACCAAATACCATAATCACAAAATTCAGAAAAATAACAATGTTCTTATTAATTTACTGCTTCATGTGCTTTTACAATGCCTTCTTTCCTATATTTTTTGACTGCATACTCTTTGATTGCTTCTGATTCATATGACAACAATTTTGAAATATCACTTTTCATAGAGTAGGAAGATAGTTCAGTCTTTCCTATGGCACAGCAAATGGAAATTTGTTCTTTATTATTCTTATTATTTTTTTTTCTTTTGAGACGGAGTCTTGCTCTGTCACCCAGGCTGGAGTGCAGTGGCCAGATCTCGGCTCACTGCAAGCTCCGCCTCCTGGGTTCACGCCATTCTCCTGCCTCAGCCTCCCGAGTGGCTGGGACTACAGG
>NW_012115066.1:1147923-1247020 GCF_000951035.1 Colobus angolensis palliatus | reverse complement strand
TGATCCGCCCGTCTTGGCCTCCCAAAGTGCTGGGATTACAGGCTTGAGCCACCACGCCTGGCCTGTTCTTTATTATTGATAGTCATGATGAGAAAACATGCCACTTCATACAGACATATACTTGCTGCTTCTGGTATTACTGCAGATTTGGTCCTACAAAGACAGAATCTTGATAAATTTTATTCTCCCGGGTTCTAGTCAAAAAAGAAAAAAACCATATGGTACATCTTTTGTTGTACATGTTGAATTATTATGTTTCTGGTAGACTTTTGTGAGAATCAAAATCCTTTTCATATGTCTGACAATTGGAACTTTCCCCAGACTAGATTCTGGTTCTGTACATTTCAAACCAGGTCTCTTCCACTTCTGTAAAATTCTGTACCTGTTGTCCTCGGGCATGTTTTTACTGAGACATGGCCCAGGGTCCTGTAACTTTGGATCTTGACCCCTGTGAGTTGGCACGGGACAGTAGTACTATTACTGGACGTCACTCTTACGTTGTGCAGCTGGCATTCACTTACCTGAATCCTGTGACAGTAAATGAAATGGCAGCTCCCTGGAAGGGGCCTGGACAATGAGGCGCCAGAAGCATAAACTTCTTTGGCTTTGTGGATATGCTGCACAAAATGATAAAAGAATGATGCCCATCACAGCCTGTTTTTAATGATGAAAAACTGGGTAAACCTAAATGGTCATCAGTACAGGACTGGTTAGAATATGGGATGTCCATATAATACACTCCTTTGCAAAATGAAAACATGTAAGTAAATGTCTTAGAAAAAATGGCCAGGTGCAGTGACTCACGCCTGTAATCCCAGCTGTTTGGGAGGCCAAGGTGGGCAGATCATTTGAGGTTGGGAGTTCAAGACCAGCCTGCTCAACATGGTAAAATCCCGTCTCTACTTAAAAAAAAAAAAGCTAGGCATGGTGGCGTGTGCCTGAAATCCCAGCCACTTGGGAGGCTGAGGTAGGAGGATCACTTGAACCCAGGAGGCGGAGGTTGCACTGAGCTGAGATCATGCCACTGCACTCCAGCCCACAACAGAGTGTGACTTCATCTTAAGAAAAAAAAAGTCTTAGGAAAAAATGAAGTAAACATCTAGATTTGTACAAGGCAAGGTATCTTCTTTCCTCATAGTAAACTAAAAACACAAGCTACAAGATAGTATAGATAGTATAATCGTGTTTGTATATTTCAAAAATTGGAAATTGGTATATTTGTAAATGCACAGACACATTTTGGAGCATAGTTAAGAAACTGAGAAGTGATTGTCTCTGGAGTGTTTGGACTGAGAATTTGGGGAAGAAAAGAGGAAGTTTTAGTTTTCACTTTTTACCAACGCTGTTTGAGTTATTTGACTTTGAGTATATATTATTAACATATATACTCACTTGCAGATGACAGCACCCCAACTCAAAAGAGATTAAGGAAAAAAGGAAATGTATTAGTTCCTGTAACTGGCTGGGAGCATTGGGCAGTGCTGGATCCAGGTGCTCAAAAGGTGTCGTCATGATTCTGCCTTTTTAAATCTCTTGGTCATCTTTCTTCCTCTTTGGCTGAATCCTCAGGTAGGCTTTCCCTTTGCAGTAGCAAATGGTCACCAGTCACCCCAGACTTAAACTTTTATCAGCTCAGCCATCCCTGTGAAAAGAAAGAGAAATCTTTTTCCCTAAAGTTTCCACTGAAAGCTGTGGTGTTGACTCTGTTGCATCCTTTCTGGTCATACATCCATCCCTGGACCATTTATGGAGCCTGGAAAGATGAATTAGGCTGAGGGACCAGGTGAGATCATATGGTCACCCTGGACCCAGAGGTGGGTTCAGTTAGTTTCACCCAAACCAGATAGGCTGAGCCATTGCCTGAGAGGGAGGAGGGATTCTAGGAAGAAAAACGGAGGTGCTATTCCCTAACGATGAGAAAATGGTCACTATCAGGCAAGAACATCTATTTGCCACATACATATTCCTTTTACAATTTTAAAGGGAGAGAGAATTTTTAAAAGAGTGTGAATTGTCAGGGGAAAATCTCAGAGCAAGTCAAATATCTCAGCCTTGCTAGTAAAGCAAAATAGAAATTATTGACAACAATTGAACAAAGGATAGAGAAAATTCCTTTCTACTATCTTTTCAAAAGAATCAAAAGTTGCATTTGTTTGCTGGAATAATCATGCTGGTTGAATAATTAATGGTAAATATTGGGTTGAATTAAATAAATTATAGTATATTTGTATAATGGGGAATATACAGCCCTTAAAAGGATATAGTAGATGAATATTAATATAGGAAAATTTGCCACAATTACCTTAAGGAAAAAAATGCAGATTGCAAAACAATATTTATAATACGATCTCACTTTTATTTTAAAAACGTGGATGTATGTATGTATAGTAGAAGAACTCGAAACTAGCCTACAATTGTTTCATCAGCGGCTTTTCTGAGTAGATATGTTATGAATGACTTTATTTTATTCTCTTTCCATTTTTGTATTTTCCAAGTTTTCTCTAATGAATATATATTGCCTTTTAAAATGTAATTTTAATTTTTATTAGTTATTACTTTAGAAAGTCAAACAGTCCTATAAAACACAATGAAAAGCAGTATCCTGTCTCTCTCTTCACCCTAGTCCTCATTTCCAGAGGCAAGCACGTTCAATGCTTTAGATGTTTTTTTAAGTATTTACTTCCATTTTTCTAAATAACAAGTTTATATTGCTATTCTTGATACTTCAAATTTATATATTACACATTGACTTTCTAATAAGGAGTACGAAGACAATTATGTTACAGCACCCTTTGAATACAATTCTTCGTTCATCTTCCCAACATGGCTTAAGTCACTTACACCACGCCCGGCCCAATTCTTGTTTTTATTCAATTTGTATTTTTTTTTTTAATGACTTGGTCCATGTGTTATTTACTGCTGATCCAGGTCATGTAATTACATTTCCTTTCCTGACACCTATTTCTTTTAAGGACTTTAATTTGACCCTGAAAACCCTGCCACTAAGTGAAGACCTGTTAAATGGAAGAAAACAAAACTCATGAATATTAACAGGAGAAAGTATTAATGCATCCCAACCCAAGATGCTCAACTTTCACAGATAGGAGAAAATATCAAATGAACAATTAAAACAAGCTTAAATAAATAATACACAATGAGTTGTTATAATAAAGACTTGACTTTATTCACCAAAGGAGGAGGAGTAGACTTGAGTGTGTGATGGAAGAGGGAGTCATTCTCTGGAAGGTATGTTCTTGTTGCACCATTGTATTCATCAACTTTTGGGGGTCATAGTTATCATTTGCTCAAGCTGCACTTAAAAACAATATGGAACTACACCTGTAAGGCTAAATAAAAGCTAAATATGAGAGTACCTCAAAATGTGGAAACAGTATGCACACCCAAAAGACTAAAGTGTTGTAGAAGGTCTTTCTTATTTGGCACTCCTTGCGTAACAAAGCGCTTGGGGCTCATCTATACGTGGCAAGTAACTCAAATTTGCCCAGTATGCTAGTCTATGA
Source organism: Colobus angolensis palliatus (assembly GCF_000951035.1). NCBI lineage: Eukaryota > Metazoa > Chordata > Mammalia > Primates > Cercopithecidae > Colobus > Colobus angolensis. Next base: position 1,243,499 of record NW_012115066.1, on the reverse strand, counting down.
ATGGAAATGTTGAATCAGTTAGTAGGCATGTCATTGCCTGAAATTGTAATGTCAAATTATCATGTCTTACAGCACATATATTTAGTGTGCTTCTGGGTAAAAATTTGTTATCCCCAAAACAAAAATAAAAGACAAATAATAATTTTTCAAGATATATTATGGAGAGGAAAATTTAAGAGTCCTTATATGAGGTAATTACAGAATGTTTTATTTTTCTTATATTTAATTTTTTTTTTAAAAAATGTTTGGTGTTTGTCAAATTTCTGGTGAAATATTTGTACAGCTATAGAATGCCTCTCTACATAACAAAACATGTCAGATAATCTACCACTTTTATTTTTTATCCCCAGAGACACTTTCTAGATATCTCTCTTCTCCTGCTCTACTCTGGATTAGTTTTCCTTTTGAATTGCTGTACAGCTGTTTTCTTGGCCTTTTCTTTTCCATTCTCCTGAAAATTCCCGGTCTCTTCTTACCTGTGCTGGATTACCTGTTGATCCCATTCCTTTTCTTCAGTTTACTCCTTCATTTTGATGGAGCATATCCTTCAGTAACTTTTTAAGAAAGGTATATGGGAGGTAATTTTTTTAAGACCCTGCATTTTCTAAAAATGTCTCTATTCTATATTCACTTCTGACTGATAGTTTGGCAGGCTAAAGAATTCAAAGTTAGAAATAACTTTCCTTCTGAATTTTAAAAGCACTGTTCTGTCATTTGCTAGTTTGATGACATTTTGATGTCTATTTTTCCCTGAGAGCTTTTATTCATTTCTGGTGACCTAAAGTTTTGGAATGACAGACTTTGATTTGAGAATTCCTACATTATGCTAGGCTCTTTGAAGTCCTCCTTAATCTAGAAACTTAGATTCCTCCATTCATTAAAGTTCTTCTATTTCTTTCTTTGATGTTTCCCCGTCTCCATTGTCTCTCTTGGTTATTTAGACTTTGGATCTCCAGACAGATCTCACTTTCTCTCATTTTCCATTTCTGTTTTAATGTTAGAGTTTCTGGGGAATGTCCTCAACTGTATCTTCCCATCCATCTGTTGCATTTTTATTTCGGCTCTCACAGTTTTCATTTCTATGAGTTCGTTCTTGTTCTTCTCTTTTTATGAACTTCATTCTTATTTTATAGTTGCAATATCTTCTCTCATCATGACTACTAATCATATATATATATATATATTTTTGAGACAGAGTCTCGCACTTTCGCCCAGGCTGGAGTGCAGTGGCGTGATCTTGGCTCACTGCAAGCTCTGCCTCCTGGGTTCATGCCATTCTTCTGCCTCAGCCTCCTCAGTATCTGGGACTACAGGTGCCAACCACCACACCCAGCTAATTTTTTGTATTTTTAGTAGAGACGGGGTTTCACCCTTTTAGCAAGGATGGTCTTGATCTCCTGATCTCATGATCCACCTGTCTTGGCCTCCCAAAGTGCTGGGATTACAGGTGTCAGCCACCGCACCCAGCCCATATATATGTGTGTGTATATATATATATATATTTTTCTTTTTTTTTTTTGAGATGAAGTCTCACTCTGTTGCCCACGCTGAAATGCACTGGGGTGATCTTGGCCCACTACAACTTCCACCTCCCAGGTTCAAGCAATTCTTCTTCCTCAGCCTCCTGAATAGCTGGGACTATAGGTGCGTGCCACCACACACGGCTAATTTTTGTATTTTTAGTACAGACAGGGTTTCACTATGTTGGTCAGTATTATTTTGCCCCTGCTTTGTATTAATTGTGTCAATTACTTCCTTCTTCCCTCCCTCCCTCCTTTCTTCCTTTCTTTTCTCATCTCTTTCTCCCTTTCTTGTGCTCTTTATGATTGTTATTTTTAGTCTCTATCTTCCATGTCAAAATCAGTCCCTCAGTATCTAATGAACCTCTAGGAGAGAGGCTCTAAACTGCCGATTGGAGGTTCTTGGCTTGTTAGTGTGGCTTAGCAGCTGGTGAACTTCACTATAGGCTGACTGAGTGGGACCTGGCTGTTTCACCTGGGAATCCTTGTTGTTCATATTTTTAAGCCAATTATCTGGGCTGATTAGAACTCTCCAGCTTCCTACCTGGGGTGGGGTGGTTTAGGTTTGGCTGTAGCTTTATGGGACCCAGGTAGGGGCACCATATTTGACAATCCAACTTTTCACAGTGTAAATCCTGTGTGTAGTAGGCATCTTCTACCTCTCTCAGGTTTACGCCACATCTATGAGTTGACCTCACCAGAAAGCAAAGTTCCTATCTCTGCCTGGGTGTAGAAGGGGTAGTTACCAGACCACAAGGATTGAGGTTGGAGGTCTGAGCATCTAGATTCTCCTTTTTAAAGGTCAGCTATGTTTAAAAGGACATCATACATAATGTTTTGATTTAAAAGAAAATATTTTAATGGGGAGGGCAATTATACTCCACTTAAAGCAAATCCTACCTCATTAAGACCAAATGATTCCAAGAGCACACACATCCTAGTACTGCAAGATATCTGATTGTTCACCAAGAAAATTTCCAGTGAGCAAAAGCCATGAGCAAACTCTTAAACTCTGGAATCTAAAGAACAATAAAAATGGATGTCCCGAGGACATCATATCCCATCACCACTGAAGTTGCCTTGTATATTACCATGGCTAAAACTTCCTACCCTCAGCCATTATGTCAGCAGGCAATGAAGGCTATATGGGTGCCTTTCTTTTTTTTCGAGACAGAGTGTTGTTTTGTTGCCCAAGCTGGAGTGCAGTGGCGCAATCTCGGCTCACTGCAAGCTCCACCTCCTGGGTTGAAGCGAGTCTCATGCCTCAGGCCTCTCAGGTAGCTGGGGTTACAGGTGTGTGCCACCAAGCCTAGCTGTTTTTTTTTTTTTTTTTTTTTTTAAAGAGATGGGGTTTTGCCCTGTTGGCCAGGCTGGTCTCAAACTCCTGGCCTCAAGTTATCTGCCTGCCTCAGCCTCCCAGAGTGCTGGGATCATGTGCATGAGCCACGGCACCCAGCCAATGGGTGCCTTTCTGTGAATTAAAGGCATGATTAATAAACCTAATTTTTGGCCAACATTTATTTAGCACCTACTAGGTGCCAGGCCTTGGACCAGGTGCTTTTAACATGTTATTTCATACATGTATTATCACGTAAGTTGGTATGGGCTATGTCCTGCACAATCCAAGGGCTGTCATTTATTTTATAGCCCATATCAATGATGGCTCCCTGGAACTGTGCAGTGCACAACCTGAGCAGCAATACATGGTGACTCTGATTTAAATCCTTCCAGTAATTCTAAGGAGTTCAGATGATTCAACAGATGATGAAATCATGGTTCAGAGAGAATAAGAAACTGGTTGAACTTCTCACAGCTATCAAGTATTGGACCTGAGATTCTAATCCCCAAACCACCTGATTCTAAAGTTAGTGCTTTTACCAGGACTCTACTTTCACTATGGCAGAGAGGGCAGATGGGGTAGGATGGAGGGGCTAGGGGCTATGTAATGACATGAACTGTTTCCAGCAGGTGCTGGTTCTACCCTGAAAGCTGCCCCCAGTCTAGACCTCAGCATGCCTTGCCACATAGGAAAGTCCTCCAGAAAGCCATTGCCATTTTAAACTCTGGCTCAGTGTTGTGGCTTCTCTCAGTGACACCTGGGGCCAGGACTGGTATTTGTTTATTTAGTGTCCTCACTCTCCTTTGCAGTCAGACCACTAGAGGTTTCTGAGTCTTGAAGGGAGGTGTCCTTTCAAGAAGGGACTTAGAAAGTACAGTCTGAGCTAGCAAGAGGGTTGGGGAAGAGGAACAGAGAGCCATGCTTGGAGCAGGTGCAGTGTCTAGCAAGGAACTTCAGTGCAACATGGCTATAAGGACATAAATCCTGCAATCCAGGAATAGTGAAGTAGCTGGCCTACCAGAGAGCCTCACCCCTTGGGTTAGGGGTTGGGGTGGAGGAACATGTGTGCACATGGGCTCATGTGTGCACACGTGTGTGTGCATGTGTATTCATGCATGTGCATACTTGTGCAAGTGTGTCATGTTCATAACACTTGTGTATGTGCAGAAATACAAATATGAAACTTGGAAACACTGCCATGGGAATGAAAACCCATGAAAGTCTGCCTTCTATATGAATGGGAGGTACCTGAACATGTGCACAAGCAAACACACACACATACAGATGTTTACATATCAAGTTCTCCTTGTGCACGAGATTCATTTGCCCTGTTCCCAATCCAGGCAGATTTGAATGCCTTTTTTTTTTTTTTTAAATACTTTAAGTTCTAGGGTACATGTACACAATGTGCAGGTTTGTTACATATGTATATATGTGCCATGTTGGTGTGCTGCACCCATTAACTCATCATTTACATTAGGTATATCTCCTAATGCTATCCCTCCCCCCACCCCCCACCCCATGACAGGCCCTGGTGTGTGATGTTCCCTATCCTGTGTCCAAGTGTTCTCATTGTTCAGTTCCCACCTATGAGTGAGAACATGCAGTGTTTGGTTTTCTGTCCTTGTGATAGTTTGCTGAGAATGATGGTTTCCAGCTTCGTCCATGTCCCTACAAAGGACATAGACTCATCCTTTTTTATGGCTGCATAGTATTCCATGGTGTGTATGTGCCACATTTTCTTAATCCAGTCTATCATTGATGGACATTTGGGTTGGTCCAAGTCTTTGCTATTGTGAATGGTGCCACAATAAACATACGTGTGCATGTGTCTTTATAGCAGCATGATTTATAATCCTTTGGGATGCTTTTTATTTTTCTTTGTGTTTCTGTTGAAGTGTTCTCAAGCACCTCGGGAGTAGCGACCACTTACTCTTCTTGCAATAGTAATACAACTTGTCAGTTACTTATTTCCTAGCCAGACAATGTGTTCAACCCTTTATATGCATTACCTTGTTGACATTTCCCAGGACCTTATGAAATAGATGTCATATCCAACTTTCAGATAAGAAAATCGAGACTCTGAGAGGTGAAGTCATGTACCCACGTCTCACTGTTCATAATTGGCTGTGGACACATCTGAACCCATATCTAACCCCAAATATGGGCTCATTCTGACACATTCACGAATGCAACAAATGTTTATTGAGCATCTATTATAGGTCAGGCACTGTTCTAATTGCTGGAGATGAGGCAGTAAATGAAATAGATGAAAATCTCTGACCTCATACATGTGGCCAACAAGCATATGAAAAAAAGCTCAGTATCAATGATCATTAGAGAAATGCAAATTATAACCACAATGACATACTACCTCACACCAGTCAGAATAGCTATTATTAAAAAGTAAAAAAATAACGTGCTGGCGAGGTTGTGGGGAAAAAGGAACGCTTATACACTGTCGGTGGGAGTGTAAATTAGTTCAGCTATTGTGGAAGACAGTGTGGCGATTCCTCAAAGAGCTAAAAGCGGAACTACCATTCAACCCAGCAATCCCATTAGTGGGTATATACCCAAAGGAATATAAATTATTCTACTATAGAGACACATGCATGCGTATGTTCATTGCAGCACGATTCACAGTATCGAAGACATGGAATCAATCTAAATACCCATCAATGACAGACTGGATAAAGAAAAATAATGAAAATGTGGTACATACACACACCATGGAATACTATGCAGCCATAAAAAAGAATGAGATCATGTCCTTTGCAGGGACATGGATGGAGCTGGAAGCCATTATCCTCAGCAAACTAACACAGGAACAGAAAACCAAATACCTCATGTTCTCACTTATAAGTAGGAGCTAAATGATAAGAACACATGGACACATGGGGGTAACAACACACACTGGGGCCTTTTAGAGGGCAGAGGGTTGGAGGAGGGAGAGGATCAAGACAAACAACTAATGGATACTAGGCTTAATACCTGGGTGATGAAATAATCTGTACAACAAGCCCCCATGACATAAGTTTACCTATGTAACAAACCTGCACTTGTACCCCTGAACTTAAAAAAAAATGCCTGCCTTCCTGAAGCTTACATTATATAAGGGGAAACAGATCAAACAATTTAAACAGTAAAACATATCAAGTGTAAATAATAAGGCTAAGTAGGGAAAAGCAGAGCAAGGAAGAAAAGCAGCAATTTGAAGTGGCTTTGGATGTAGTGACCAGAGAGAGTTTCATGGAAAAGGTGACATTAAGGGAGCATGCCACAGAGTTATCTAGGAGAAAAACATTCCAAGCAGAGGAAACAGCCAGTTCAGAGGTCCTGGGCAGGAGTGGTGTCAGCTGTGTTCAAAGAATACCGAGGAAACCAGCATAGCTAGATCAAAGGCCATACGGGGGAAAGTAGTGAATATCATATACTTCCTTTTGTGATGAAATTAAAACGTGTATAACCAATGCTATACATACACTGATGTCTTACCTCTGACAAAGCACATTCACCATACTTTATATTCCTGGCATCTTTCTGTAAAGTCTATAGAGATTGGAGGCTGGGTTTTGTGACTAGGGAAGGAGGGAGAGAACCTTTAGATTTCTACTGATGTCCACTTGCACTGAAGGAACGTGCATGGTTAGTAGGGGGAGGGCTGGACCAGCGGGAGATGAGAAAATGTTAACCCTATCATTGCAATGATGTTGCCCTCAAGCAACTTAGCAGCCAGCCCAGGAGCGGCCCTGAAGGCTCCTGCAAAATTATACCCCTGCAGCCCTGCCTTTCCCCTCTTTGTTGAAGCTAAAAGGGAAACTCTGTTTAATTCTTAGGACCACATATTTAGCTAACCTGCTCTGGCCTGAGTGATATTTTATGAGAAATTAAGCTCACAGCTGATCATCTTTCACACTGAGGTGGTGGTTAATGTATCCTGGGGAGACCTCACTGTTGAGCCAGCCTCTCTGTTATTGTCAGGGCTTGAGCCTGGGCCTGGGCCGGGGCTGGAGAAATGGCCCCTGTCTTGCCTTGGTTCCAGACACAAGCCGAGTCTGGGGTTTTGGAGATCTTAAGGAAAGCAGGGCCAACCCAAAGGAAATCAGACACAGAGAACAAAACAAATTGAATTTTTTGAGGAAATTGCTTTTTGCCTCCCATGCCTCCTTCCCTTTTATTTAATTTTTGGGATTCTGTGTGAGTTAGTTACAAACAGTCAACTCAGTATTTTCTACCTATTAATAAATATTAAATATTAAAGAATCCAATTCTGGATGGCTGGTGGATCTGGGTGGGCACAGTGCCAGTTGCTGCCGTGCCTCAACTTCTTTTCTGGGGCTTCTTCTCCTACACTGACCGATGGTGCCTTTTGACTCCCATCTCCCTGGTCATAGGGAGTTGGTCTGTCACCTAAGGACAGCCAATCCATACACTGATCACCAACACATGAAGTGGTGCTGGGCACAAGTTGGGTCTAACTGGGACAAGGGTAACTATCTGAGCCATTCAGATCCCCTCACAGACCCCAAAATGTGGGGATTTATGTGCTTGGTGGCATGAGTTAAAGCTAAAGGCACAAAGAAAAGCAGAGACAGAGAGCAGCTGAAGGCTGATGAGAGGTAAAGAGGTAACTGGCCACAAGAATGTGCTGGGAATGGTTTTGGCAACTCACACCTGCAATCTCAGCACTTTGGGAGGCCGAGGCAGGAGGGTTGCTCAAGCCCAGGAGTTCAAGACCAGCCTGGGCAATGTAGGGAGAACCCGTCTCTACAAAAAATAAGGGCAAAGTCTGAGTCCTGTCCTCTCGCTCTCCTCCCCAGATGGGATGAGTTTCACCACTCGCTCCACCTTCTCCACCAACTGCCTGTCCCTGGACTCTGTCCAGGTGCCCAGCTATGGCACCCGGCCAGTCAGCAGGGCGGCCAGTGTCTATGCAGGCGCTGGGGGCTCTGGTTCCCAGATCTCTGTGTCCCACTCCACCAGCTTCCAGGGTGGCATGGGGTCCGGGGGCCTGGCTGCGGGGATGGTTGAGGGTCTGGCAGGAATGGGAGGCATGTAGAACAAGAAGGAGACCATGCAAAGCCTGAACGACTGCCTGGCCTCCTACCTGGACAGAGTGAGGAGCCTGGAGGCTGAGAACGGAAACTGGAGAGCAAAATCCGGGAGCACCTGGAGAAGAAGGGACTCCAGGTCAGAGACTGGAGCCATTACTTCAAGATCATCGAGGACCTGAGGGCTCAGATCTTCGCAAATACTGTGGACAATGCCCACATCGTTCTGCAGATCGACAATGCCCGTCTTACTGCTGATGACTTTAGAGTCAGGTTGAGACAGAGCTGACCATGCACCAGTCTGTGGAGAGTGACATCCATAAACTGCGCAAAGTCATTGATGACACCAATGTCACTGTGGAGACAGATTGAGGCTCTCAAGGAGGAGCTGCTTTTCATGAAGAAGAACCATGAAGAGGAAGTGAAAGGCCTGCAAGCCCAGATTGCCAGCTCTGGGTTGACTGTGGAGGTAGAAGCCCCCAAATCTCAGGACCTTGCCAAGATCATGGCAGACATTGTGGCCCAATTTGATGAGCTGGCTCGGAAGAACCTACAGGAGCTAGACAAGTAGTACTCTCAGCAGACTGAGGAGAGCACCACAGTGGTCACCACACAGTCCACCGAGGTTGGAGCTGCTGAGATGACACTCACGGAGCTGAGACATACGGTCTAGTCCTTGGAGATCGACCTGGACTCAATGAGAAATCTGAAGACCAGACTGGAGAACAGCCTGAGGGAGGTGGAGGCCTGCTACACCTGCAGATGGAGCAGCTCAACGGGATCGTGCTGCACCTGAAGTCAGAGCTGGCACAGACCCGGGCAGAGGGACAGCGTCAGGCCCAGGAGTACGAGGCCCTGTCGAACATCAAGGTCAAGCTGGAGGCTGAGATCTCCACCTACTGCAGCGAGGACTTCAATCTTGGTGATGCTCTGGACGTCAGCAACTCCATGCAAACCATCCAGAAGACCACCCCCCACTGGATAGGATAGTGGATGGCAAAGTGGTGTCTGAGACCAATGACACCAAAGTTCTGAGACATTAAGCCAGGAGAAGCAGGGTACTCTTTGGGGAGCAGGAGGCCAATAAAAAGCTCAGAAGTCAGGCTGGGTGCAATGGCTCACACGTATAATCCCAGCACTCTGGGAGGCCGAGGCGGGCAGATCACCTGAGGTCAGCAGCCTGGCCAACATGGTGAAACCCCGTCTCTATGAAAATACAAAAATTAACTGGGCATGATGGCAGGTGCCTGTAATCCTAGCTACTTGGGAGGCTGGGGCAGAAGAATTGCTTGAACCCGGGAGGTAGAGGTTGCAGTGAGCCGAATTCATGCCATTGCACTCCAGCCTGGGTGACAGAGCGAGACTCTGTCTCAAAAAGAAAAAGAAAAAAGTTCAGAGGTCAAAATAAATAAATAAATAAATAAAATAAAATAAAATAGCCAGGACAGTGGCACAAACCTATAGTCCCAGCTACTCAGGAGGCTGAGGTAGGAGGATTGCTTGAGCCTTGGAGGTTGAGGCTGCAGTGAGCTGAGATTGCCCCACGGCACTACAGCCTGGGTGACAGAGACCCTGTCTCAAAAAATTAAAAAATGTACTGGATCCCAGAGGACCTCTCTCTTCCCTCCACTGTTCTTTCTCTCCTTTTCTCCCCAGTTCTTTTTGGCCATCGTTTTCTCTTCCCACCTCCAAGTCTGCTTCTCTCAATGTATGAGACATTCCAGACTTCATACATTCCAGAGGCAAAAGAGGAAGAGTGGGAGGGAGGCCTGGTCCCAAACTATGTAAGCTGTAGGCTTACATCACTCTAGTTGGAAATTCCAGTGGAAGAAAAGAGTTTCTTTTTCCTGGAGCCCATATATAAAATCCCGGGAAAACCCCTAATTGGTCAGTGTGGGTCACATGCCATCCTTCTCTTGGCAAGTTACTACGGCCAGGGGGATGGGTTATTTGATTATCTGGCTTAGGTCACATGTCAAGACCAGTGGCCAGGCAGGCAGTCCCCATGAATCAAATGAAATGGAGGAGTAACTCATTGCAGTAGTTACTGCTACCAGAGGGAGAGGTTAAGAGCAGTGATGGCCATATTAGACCTACGCATCAGTGGTCAACATTTAGTAATCCACCCTGTTCTAGGCACTATGGGAAAGGAAGTACAGACACAGATCCTCCCATGTTGGAAAAAATGGCAAACTCCACAGAGAGTTGCAAACTTATTTTGTAAGTATCAGCACTTACAAAGCAGCCCATCTCCACTGGAAAACTGGACTTCCTCATATTGTCTAATCCTTTTCTAAGCTCTAAGCCCCCTGCCCCTCTAATTCACAAGGGCTTCACTCAGGGCAGCATGGGGAACCTTTGGAAGGTAGGTTAGGCCCACTTCCCTGGCACCCTTGGGCACATTCTTAGGCTGTAGTTCATATGACAATTCAAGAAATGGAGGTGGGGTGGGGTGGAGATGAACGAGTGCAGAGCAATCACTGTCCTCACCTGAAGACTACCAGGAAAGGTCAGGTGACCCAGAGGACTCTAGGTCAATAACAGATTGGCTGCCAGGATAGTCTTACCTAGCTTGGGGGTAGAGTATGAGGAACTACTTCAAATAATACAGGCTTCAGAGAAAACAAAACAAAACAAAACAAAAAATAAACACAGGATCTTTTGCAAAGAGTAGTGAAGAGGAAGTCCTTTAACCTGGACAACCTGATTAGTGCAGCTCACCAACTGTTAGTCCAACTCCTAGAAAGAAGGAATGAGCCGAGGATGGGAGGGGCATGGCCTTCAGCTTCAGGAGCAGGTAAGAAGGAAGGCAGGAGGGACATGTAGCATGGAAAATAGTTTGGTAAGTTCCACCCCTGGAATCAGAGTTGAAAAGAACTTATAGATACCTTCATAGGGGCTGTCAGGAACTAAGGCCTAGCATCAAAAGACAGAGGGAGAGAAAGATTATAAGGAAGATGAGGCTGTGTACTGAATAGATTAATTGTAGAATAATAGATGTCCCTTTCACTCAGTGAGGGCCTCTGGACTGGGTGACACTCAGTAGAAGGCAACTGTAACTGGATATGATTATGAGGAAGGACCACATCATCCAAGGCCAGGATGGGCCATGGGCAGGTCCTCCACCTATCCTGCTGGTGTACTGTACAATCTGGGGGGGCTCCATTCCTATTTTGATCTATGTCTATGGTGCTTCCTTCAGTGGTGTGGTGCAGAACCTGACTGACCATAGCAGTAAAGCATTTCCTTGATATCTCAATGGCTAGATGGGTACAGCACAGCTAATGCCTCATGCAACAACAAATGTGTCTGAAAACCAACCAGGAACAGTACTGAGCCCCGAGGATCAGGCAAGGTGCTGTGGTTCTTGGGAGAGACAGTCACAGGGGGCTGTGTTCATATAATTGTCCAAGTTTTAGGGACAGAGAGAAGGGAGTATTTCATTCTGTCTGGAGAGAGTGGTCAGAGAAGACTTCAGCAAGAAGGTGATACTTGAGCTAAGGCTGAAAGATGAAGAGTTAACCAGACAGATCAAAAGCGGTGAGAGAGCCCATTTCTGGAAGAAGAAATAACACAAACAAAGGCAAAGAACTGCTGGTTCATGTCCTGCCTAACAGGAAAGTCTGTTTAGATATTTGAGTTTGCAGTGGCATAGAATGTAGAGTTTAGCAGGCATGTGGGAACTTGGATCTGGAAGGGCTTTAAGTGTTTCGCTAAGAGGTTAGATCTCCATACTGGAGGTATATGGAGGGGCAAGAATCGAGGTCTTGTGTAATCCATGGAACCTCCATCTTGCTATGTGTCTGCTTACTGAAAGGTCTGCTATGGTCTGAATATGTTCCCCCAGAATTTATATGTTGAAGCTTAATTACCAATGTGATAGTATTAAGAGATGGAGGCTTTAAGAGATGATTAAGTTATGAAGACAGAGCCTTCATCAGTAAGATTAGTCACCTAGGTAAAGAGGTTGAAGGGAGTTCCCAGGTCCCTTCTACCATGTGAGGATGCAGCAAGAGGCATCATCTATAAAGTATCTATGAGCCTTCACCAGACACCAGATCTGCTAGTGCCTGGTTCATGGACTTCCCAGCCTCCAGAACTGTGAGCAATACATTTCTATTATTCATAAATTACCTAGTGTAAGGTATTTTGTTATAGCAACCTGAATGGACTAGGATGGGGCCTGTGTTTACTAGGTCCTTTATTGCATGAACGAATGCCTCCTGGGCAGGCAGATACTGTGACAGAGTGAAGTTGACAGGTGTTAGAGCCAATGTGCATCCGCAGGGACTCTGGGGGACTGAAGCATGTGTGTCCTGTTTAAAGGGACAGTCATTACTCAGCTCTAGTTAATTGTTGCCATGAAGAAATGTGGTCTCAGTTTTGCCAGCTCCCTTGATTTTTCAAGAGAAGCCAGAAATCAAGGTTTTAGATAAAATTTTCTCTGCTTTAAATGAAAGCAACTAATTCGAATGTTTTCAAAACATCGTGCAGGCCAAACAAAATTCAAGCATAAGCAGGATTTAGCTAGCCACCTGGTTCTCCTACCTTCCCATTCGTTACCCACCCACCCATCCAACCATCCATTCACCCACCCATATACACATCCATCCATTTGTCCATTCATCCATGCACACTCCTTCCATCCACATACATAACCATACATCTACCCACTAATCTATCCATGCACCTATCTATCCATTCATCCATCTGCCCACTTTCCAACCATACACCCCCCCACCTACACTTATATACACATCTATCCATCCATCCATCCATCCTATCTATCTACCCATAAACATATACAGCCATACATCCACCCCACTAATCTTTCTACCCACATATCCTTTCATCCATCCATCCATCCATCCATCCATCCATCCATCCATCCATCCATCCATCCATTCCTCTTCCACTGTTAAAGTACACTCCCTCTGAAACCTTTACAAGATGGAAATATTCATTTTGTTCCATTTTCTCCACCTGCCCTTGGTCTTAGAAGTTCTGCTTCCCTCCAAATTCAGGCAAATTATGTTTGTAAAGTAGTGCAAATACGAGTGAGGTTGTGCCTACCTCTCTTTACAGGGAATTTTTTGCTTTCTCTTTATGTCCTTGCTGTGCAGCCTGAAGTAGGAGTGTATTTTTTCTCCCCTTGGATTTGAGCCTTCATAAGTGTTCCAGAACAAAATTAAACCAAATAGAGAATTAGATTCTCCTCCCTTTTCTTGGAAATATCTTGCCACTGGGCCAGGCTCCCTGGGAATTAAATAACTCTTCAAAAGGAGATCAGAAATAGATTTCTCAGTGGGGTTTCTAGATGTCAGTAAATGGATTTATGGAAAATGGGTTAGGTTTGGCAAATTTTAAATTGTGATTGGATGAATGTGCAATGTGTCTCTGTAAATAACCCCTTTTCACTTTCTCCTTCTCTATATCCAGTTGGAACTCTTCTTCCTTAATATCTGGCTTCCATTGTCCTTCCTTACTTTACCTAAATGTTTTACCTAAATATCTCCTCCAGCCTGAGGTTAGAGGATTGGAAAGGGAGAAGGTCAGATAACTAATACTTACTGTGCTAAATTCTTGATCTATGTGATAGCATTTATATTTCTGATTTCCATGGCAGATATCCCAGCATGATCTAAGTAGGAGGGCATTACTAGATATACATGCTTTGAGCTTCAATTTTTTCATCTGTCAAATGGAACAAAGGTTCCATATCTCCTTTCCCAACCAAATGAAAGTATCTTCAAAGGGTCTGCCAAGGTACCTGACAACACCACCATGACTAGTCCTCCCTCAAGGAATTAAAACTTTGCTAAAATGTATATGCTCTCTGGGAGTTCATCCCACTGTCAAATCGGCTTTTATTATTATTCCAATGTATTTGTGAGATTAGGAGGCCCAGAGAGTATGGAACACAGGGAGGGTAGGTCTTGATGGATTTTGATGGAGCCAGGGGGAGGTCTGCATAGATGCTGCTGGGAAGGAACATGGGAGAGAAGCATAATCCTGTGGCACCTTGGGGACAGTTTCAAGGCTGTCTGGGGAAGGAATGGGAAAAGAAGCAGTGGATGCCTTTCCTCTCACCTCTAGACCATTCATTTGGTCTGCTACTTTTTCAGCTGAACACCTCCCCATCGTGAGGAAATGGTGCATCAGAACAGGACGGTGTCATAAACTGAGCAGTTCTTATCATCCATACCCTCAGTCTTCCTTTCTATCAAATGGACAGAATTGCTGTGAGAAATTCAGCAAGATAAATTAAGGTAATGTTTGTGCAAGGGCCTGACTTCACCTCCAAGGGTCTGCTTCTGTCTCAGCTCAGTCAATCTGCGGTTGGGCCTCTCCTGAGAGAGAGGCCAGAGAGAGAGAGGTCTTTACAGCTGGGATCAGGCGTGAGGGTAGAACAGGTGACCCACCAGTCCTTAATCACCTGCTGATTTGCAAGGGGAGAGGTAAATACAGCAGTCCCTCAGTATTCACAAGGGATTGGTTCTAGGCCTCCCCGCAGATAAAAAAATCCAAGAATTCTCAAGTCCCTTATATAAAATGGTGTAGTATTTGCATATGACCTAGGCACATCCTTTTGTATACCTTCAGTCATCTCTAGATTATTTATCATACCTCATACAATGTAAACACTACATAAATAGTTGTTATACTATATTGTTTTTTATTTGAACTATTTTTGTTGCATTGTTGTTATTTAGTGCTTTGTATATCTTCCATCTGTGATTGGTGGATGTGGAACCTGACGAAGCAGAAGGCCCGCTGTACAACAGCAGTGGCAGCTCTTGATGCTTATTTTGTGCCAAGCGTTTTACAGATGTTATTTCATGTAATACTTTCCATAATCCCGAAGTACGAATTCTTTCAATTCCCATTTTATAACTGAGGAAGTAGAGGCATGGTGGGAGGGTGAAATAATTTCCCCAAAGCCCCAGTGAGTGGGATAGTTAGGATGGAGTAGTGGTAACAGAGACCATATGGTCTGCAAAGCCTAAAATATTTACCATCTGGCCCTTGACAGAAAAAGCGTCCTGACTGCTGCTACAGCAGAACGAGCTACTACCAAGGCAGGAGACAGAAAGGGCAAGGGGATGAATACCCTGGCTGCTCCGCCCTCACACTCCGGCCTCTACTTCTGTTACTGCCTCCCACTAGCTGACCCAGGAACCCAGGGAATCTGCTCTCCTGGCTGTGCCCACAACCCCCTCATTTCATTGCTTCCTTGTTTGGGGCCTTTCTGATGAGATGCGGGTTTCTGGAAGACTTGGGGCTTCATGGTTTTTTGTTTGTTTGTTTGTTTGTTTGTTTTTTAAGATGAAGTCTCACTCTGTCACCCAGGCTGGAGTGCAAGTGGCGTGATCTTGACTCACTGCAACCTCCGCCTCCTGGGTTCAAGCGATTCTCCTGCCTCAGCCTCCTGAGTAGCTGGGATTACATGCGCCCACCACCATGCCCAGCTAATTTTTGTATTTTTAGGAGAGATGGGGTTTTACCCTGTTGACTAGGCTGGTCTTGAACTCCTGACCTCAGATGATCCACACACTTCCACCTCCCAAAGTGTTGGGATTAGAGGCATGAGCCATGGTGCCCAGCCTTCATAGTATTTAAGAGTCAGGGCAGCTGGGCGTGGTGGCTCACGCCTGTAATCCCAGCACTTTGGGAGGCTGAGGCGGGTGGATCACGAGCTTAGGAGTTCGAGACCAGCCTGGCCAATGTGGTGAAACCCCGTTTCTACTAAAAAAACAAAAAAAAAAAAAAAAAAAAAAAAAAACTGGCCAGACGTGGTGGCACGCGCCTGTAGTCCCAGCTACTCAGGAAGCTGAGGCAGGAGAATCACTTGAACCAAGGAGGCAGAGGTTGCCGCGAGCCGAGACTGTGCCACTGTACTCCATCCTGGGCAATAGAGGGAGACTCCATCTTGGGGGGCGGGGGGGAAGGGCAGCGCAGAGATAAAGATTCAAATCCTGACTAATCTTTCTAGTCCTGAGTTTCCCTGACTTGACAACAGGACTGATGTGAGGCCTGCGGGAGAGGATCTGGTAAGGCCTAAGGAGAGCCCTTGGAGAACAGACAGGCCTTTTCCAAACGTGCTGGCCCTTCTGCCTTGGAGGGGCCTCCTCAGGGGACCTCCCTGACCCTCTGTCCCCCCTAACCTGGCTTCGCTTTTCTTCATATTACTCATCCCTACTTCGTGCTACATATGTGTTGTATGTACACATATCTGTGTATAACAGACATGTATTTTGTATGTAGACATGCACATAGGTGTACAGTACTTGCATGTGCATGTGTATACATACATGCCGTGTGTATTAGTTTCTTGCCTTCCTCCCACACTTTTGTCTTATTCATCACCCTATCCCCAGTGTCTAAAATACCCACCCGCTCAAATCAGGCACTTGACAACGGCCGATTGAATGAATGATTGAAACAATGTCTGTTACTTTTAACAATTTCTTCTGCATCCTTCTTACTATCCAGCCAGCAGAGTACTTTCCCCTCCAGATTGTTCTGGATGAATGAAGGCATTTTTGATACCGATTTATTAGCGTATCTAGGATTGGGATCCCTAAATAAGGCAGGGGCCCACAATCTCATCTAAATAAATGGGTTCTCCCCATCCCTGTGCCCTGTGGCTCTGCCGTCACCCTGAGTTTGCTTTCCCTTCCCATGAGCTCGCCCTCCTCATTTCCTACCCGGTGGCCTCAGGTGGCAGGTGAATGGGGCAGACATCTGCGCTGCTGGCCAGCACCAAAGGCAGGGGATATGTGTGCAATTTCCTGAGCAGCACAGGAGGAGAGTGAAGAAAGAGGAAGGAGGAGTGCTGAGGCCGGCTGGCAGCCTCCTGGCTTCATTTCCTGGGGACTCCAACAGCCAGCAGAGAAGGAGTGAAATGGGATTGAGCAAGGTTTCCAGGCCCTCTGGCTGTGAGTGTTGTGAGTGAGAACTGAGGACTGTCTCTGAGGTTGGGTGGGTGGCAGAAACATCTCTTTACCTTTTGATGAAGCTTGCCTTAGCTTTTGTGGTTCTCAGGACTTTACCTGAGAACACGTTTGCATCTAAAATCCCTGAGAGCCTGTTTCAGCCCCTGAAGCTCGGCTTCCTTTTTCTAGCTAGTGTGGGGCTGCCAGGCTAACACAGGTGTAGGCACTCTCAAAATTCCCCACACTTCTCTTGGGGGTGCAGAGAGAATGTCATTCCTTTATTTGTTTATAATTACTTTGATTTTCCGCACAGGACCTGGCTGCTGGATAAAACACTTTGAGTCCAATCCTGTAAACCTAATTCGATGCAGGTTTTTAGAAGTCATGGTTAGCCTCTTTAAGTAAAACAAACAAACAAAAAATCCCAGTCCTTCATATTTTCCCTCCTGCCCCTCCATGAAATGGTGCCCGGGTGTGTGGAGAAGGACTGTGACCTGCATGTGTGGAGGCAGAGGGGGATGGTGGTCTTTGGATCTTTGCTGGCTAGCTGTAGAGTCACTGGTCTGGGCTGCTTCTTGCCCTGGGCCTGCTGAGGTGGAGTGGTCCAAGCTGGCCCCCAGGTAGGGGCCACTGAAGCCTGTGACTGGCATCCCATGTGATCTGGTCCCTCTCTTGGCTGGATCAGGTCCTGGACATGTTCCCTACCCAAGCTCTCTCTTGCTTCTCACCTGTGAGCACCTGTTGTCTTCTCCATCTTAGCCCCTCCCTGGCTGGGGCACTCTCCAGGGACAAGAGGCAGCTCATATCAAGTTTACTTTCTAAATCAGTCCTTTCCTTTCATTATTATTATTATTTGAGACAGACAAGGTCTCACTCTGTTGCCCAGGCTGGAGTACAGTGGTACGACCTTGGCTCACTGCAACCTCTGTCTCCTGGGTTCAAGCAATTTTCATGCCTCAGCCTCCTGAGTAGCTGTGATTACAGGCATGGCCACCACGCCCGGCTAATTTTTTGTATTTTTAGTAGACATGGGGTTTTGCCATGTTGGCCAGGCTGGTCTCGAACTCCTGGCTTCAAGTGATCTGCCTGTCTCGGCCTCCCAAAGTGCCGAGATTACAGGTATCAGCCACTGTGTCTGGCCTCATTATGATTCTTTTATGGGCAATATCAAGCTTAGAATTTCGAACATAAAATATCAGACAGTGTCCAAACCAGAAAGAGAGGAAACACTCAAAAGGCATTTACCCAAGGAGAACTGAATGAAGGGACCAAAGAAAGCGTCATCAGGGTTAACGGAACCGAAAAGGGAAAGTGTGCCATCCAAGGATTAGCAAGAGTGGGAAGCTGTTACCACCTCTGCTGAAGGTGCAGAGACCGGGGAGAAATGAACACATGGAAAAGGGGCTAACCACCAGAAGCAGGGGCCGGTGAACTACGGCCCAGGGGTCTGCCCCCTGTTTTATAGATCAAGTTTTACTGGAAGACAGCTATGTCCATTCATTTAGATATTACCTATAGCTGCTTTGTGCTACAACGGCAGATCTGAGCACTGGTGACAGACTGTGTTACCCACAAAGCCGAAAATATTTGCTGTCTTATGCTTTGCCAGAAAAAGTTTGCTGATCACTGCTGTTATGGCCAGTGTAACCCCCAAAATCCATACATTGAAGTCCTAATGCCAGTACCTCAGAATGTGACTGTAATTGAAGATTGGGTCTTTAAAGAAGTAATTAAATTACAATGAAGCCATTAAGGTGAGCCCTAATCAAATATTACTGGTGTCTGGCTTTTTTATTTTTCTTGTTTTTGTTTTTTTGAGACAAGGTCCTGGTCTGTTGCCCAGGCTGGAGTACAGTGGCGTGATCTCAGCTCACTGCAGCCATGACCTCCCAGGCTCAAGAAATCCTCCCATTGGCTGGGCACTGTGGCTCACACCTGTAATTCCAGCACTTTGGGAGGCCGAGGCGGGCAGATCACAAGGTCAGGAGATCGAGACCACGGTGAAACCCCGTCTCAATAAAAATACAAAAAATTAGCTAGGTGCAGTGGCGGGCGCCTATAGTCCCAGCTACCTGGGAGGCTGAGGCAGGAGAATGGCGCGAACCCAGGAGGTGGAGCTTGCAGTGAGCCAAGATTGCGTCACTGCACTCCAGCCTGGGTGACAGAAGGAGACTCCATCTCAAAAAAAAAAAAAAAAGAAAAATCCTCCCACCTCAGCCTCCTGGGTAGCTGGGACTACAGGTGTGTGCCACCATGCCTGGCTAATTTTGTTTATTTGTTTATTTTTTGGTATGTTGCCCAGGGATGTCTTGAACTCCTGGGCTCAAGCAATCCGCCTGCCTCAGCCTCTCAAAGTACTGGGATTATAGGCATGAACCACTAGTGTCCTAATAAGAGATTAGGGCACAGACATGCACAAAGGGAGGACCATGTGAAGGTGCAGAGAGAAGATGGCATGTGCAAATCAATGAGAGAGGCTTTAGAAGATACCAACCCTGCTCACGCCTGTATCTTGGATTTCTAGTCTCCAGAACTGTGAGAAATAAATTTATGTTGTTTAAGCCACACTGTGCTACTTTGTTATGGCAGCCCCAGCAAACTAATATAACTGCTATAGTGGAACAAAGCTACTATCAGACCACAGGAAGGCAGAGAGGGCACATGGAGGATAAATTCCCTGACTGTTCCTTCTCCCACTCCTGATCTACTTCTGGTGACCACTATTAGCTCAACTCACCAGAAACCAGCCAACAAAGTTGTCTGGGTGTTTCCATCAATAAAGGTGGCTTCCCAGGCCTCAGAGCAAGACACAGAAGGGCAGAGAATGGACCTGGGGGCAAAAGTGGAAGAACCAGGGCATACACAAGAAAGTAGGGAGAAGGGTACCCATCACCCACCTCCAACAATTACCAATATTTTTCCATTCTTGTTTCATCGCTCTCTAATTTTTTTTCTGGAGTATTTTAAGGCAAATCCCAGAAACCATATTGTTTCACCCAAAAATACTTTAGTATGCATCTATAATAAATAAGAACTGTTAAAAATGACAATAACGCCAATACCCAATAAAATTAACAGAAATTCCCTAAAAACGTCTCATACTAGTCTATTCTCAAATGTCCCCATTGCTTCAAAAATATCTTTTAACAGTTGGTCTGTTATAATCAGGAGCTAAACAAAGTTCATGCATCACATTCATGTGTTGACAAAACGGAGGCATTTGTCCCTCTGAAGAATTTTCTCACATTCTGGATTTGGCTGTTGGCATCACTGAGTTGTCGTTGAACTTGTTCCTCTGTCTCCTGAATTTCCTGCAAACTGATAGTTAGATTTCGGCTTGATTAGATTCATGGGCAATGCCTTCTCTTGCATCACTTTGCAGAAACAGACTATCTGCTTCTCCCACTTTCTGTAATGTTGAGAATGATCTGTGGGTTCAGAGATGTTAGCTTCCTCTTGCCATTATCAAGTTCTCCATTAAACTTTTATCTAATGGTGTTAGTTTTTATTGATGATCATTGCCTGGTCCATTATCTCATTCAGGTTTGCAAAATGCTGATTTTCCAAGTCTATCATTCCTTCTGCACTTATTAGGTAGAATTTTTATACAGAGAAGAATTTTCTCTTATCAACTATGTGTAACCCTGAAATAATTATTACAGAAAAGACATAATACATATACATGTCTTTTTCTTTATCATCTTTCAGAATACTAAGTCAGTGAACTAGCTGCCAATGATTTTTTTCTTAGTATTATTAAGAACTCCTAATTTAAATGTATATTTAAGGTGTTTAAATCCATTGCAGTCAGTATTTCCTTTGATGCCAAATTGTGACATCTTGGGCCAGTGGGAGCCCCTTCAGATTAGCTTTTGTGTCCTTTTGACTTGACACCATTAATATTTCATCATTTCCTTGCTATCAGGTGCAATAAGATGGCCCAAACTCATTTTGTGCAGTTCTTTCTCCAGAGCAGTCATCAGCCCTGTGTCTTGGTCCTGGCTCACTAGAAAACAGGCTGAGGCAAAAGTGTAAGTGCCAGTTTACTGGGAAGAGTGCAATCCCAGGGAAGCAGGGAGGTTTAAAAGAAACGGGAAGTGAGGCAGAGGGGAGGATGAAGTACAAAGGGAGATGTTCCCGGGTGGCCACAGCTTCCTAATAAGCAGCCAGTGGCTCGGATGCTCACAGCCTCTTGACACAGGAGGCATGGAAAGACTGCATCTCAGCACAGTCTGCCATGTGGCATCCCATGTGCTGTTGTCTCCTCTGCATCCCTGAGTTGTATTTCTTTGCTCCTATCATGGCTACAGGGGAAGCCAGCATCTCCATGTGGCCTGTGCAGTCAGCGTGTTGTCAAGGTGGCTCTCTTGGCACTCACTGTTGTGTGCGGGGACGCCTCAGTGTGTACTGGTGGCAGTGGCTCTGGGCACAGCTTTATAACCAAGACAACAGTGCAAGTGATGCTTAGGGTTGCACTGACCAGGAAGCAAGGCACATGGCCAAAGCCCACTGGTACAGGGTAACCAAGTGGACCTGGAGGACTACATGAATGGGTACATCCACCCCTGCTGCCTCTTAGGCTTTTAGACATCCTCAGATCCTTTTGCAGTATTCAGATCTCATGTGGGAAAAATCACCCATACGTCTTTCTTTAGAGGGGAGGTACAAGCCTAGTTCTTCCAGATCATGGCCAGTTGCAGTCTCCTCAAGAGATCTAAAAATGTTTAGCAAACAAAGCCACAGTCCCCACTGCTGCTGCTGGTCCAATGGCCAAAATCTATATTCATCATCTCACTCCTACACTGCTCATTTTGTTCTGCAACTTCCAATTAAGTGGAATCCTTACTAGGTACCTAGGTGAAAGTGTTCCCACTTAAGTACCAAGACCTCTAATCCAACAGAATCTAGGCTGGCGGGAATAAGAAGCTAAAATTCTGCATGTCTTCACTGGGAGTGTTAGTGAGGAGGACAACTGTACTTTCAGCACTTGGTTTCTGAACCCATGCATATCAGCACCGTATATCGGTTCCAGTTCAGCGTGGGTGTCACATCCAGTGCGATGACCCTGCATTTGTCCCAAGCTGGCCCTTCGGCTGAGACTGTATCAGCCCATCACACCTTTTTCTATAAAGCCGGCTGTCTCTGGGTGATGAGGTACACGGCAGACTATTATATCCTGTGGTTTTGATCCCACTGTGTCACTCCTGGCTGGTAGCAAAATGTGCTCTTTGGTCTGTGACAATCTAATGTAGGGTATCATGTCAACAGATGGGGCATTCTGTCCACCCTCAGATAGTGGTGCTGGCAGAAGCACTGTAGGAAAAAAAAAAGGTATGACACATTGGCCTCAAAGCCACAAGATAAAGTCGTCTTCCATGCACCTCATCACCCAGAGACAACTTGCAAGAGAAAAATATGGCAGAATGACTTGGGGAAGTCTCAGCTAAAAGGCCAGCTCAGGAACATCTTGCAGGGTTGGGACACTGGAGGTGGTACATGGACTGTTGCCTTTTTCCTTCCAGACCCCTGACCAACAAGCAGAGCCATTGCCTACTGCCATGGAGTCCACACTTCCACCCAGTAAGCAGCATACTGCTAGCAACTCTGCCCACAGAGTGGATTTCCCTCTACCGCTATTTCTAGGGCTGCTTCTGTGTGAGGCTTTAATATGGCACAGTCCATTTCCAGCTAGGGTCAACTTTGTATTAATGCCAGTAGATCATGAATATAACCAAGTCCTATTGAGTGGTTCAGAGGGATATCAGTTTCAAGTGGGACAGTGGGGCTCAGAGGGTAAAAAGGACTCCCCAGAATGTCCAAGCAGCAGTACAAGTTTCCCTGCCACTTAGGAGGTATGACCCAGCAGATCCAATAGTACTAGAGGTGTCCATGCAGATGATAATGCTGCAGGAGTTTTAATAAACTTCAGCAAGAGAGGTGTAGCGGACCTCTAGGGTTCTTCAGCAAGGCCATGCATTGAGTCGGGTGTACTCTCAAGCCCTGCCAGAGACTAAATGCCTGACCATGGGACACCAGATGACTACATGGCACCACAGATGTTCACTGTGATCTAAGTACTATGAATCCAATGAGTCATAAGGTTGGGTGGATAGAGCAGTAATCCATTGCACAATAAAAATGATACAGTCAGGGCTGGGTGTATGGTGGTTCACGCTTGTAATCCCAGCACTTTAGGAGACTGAGGCAAGTGGATCACAAGGTCAGGAGATGGAGACCATTCTGGCCAACATGGTGAAACCCCATCTGTACTAAAAAAAAAAAAAAAAAAAAAAAATTTTAGCTGGGCGTGGTGGCATGCACCTGTAGTCCCAGCTAACTTGGGAGGCTGAGGCAGGAGAATCGCTTGAACCTGGGAGGTGGAGGTTGCAGTGAACCAAGATTGCTCCACTGCACTCCAGCCTGGTGACAGAGTGAGACTCCGTCTAAAGAGAAAAAAAAAAATATATATACAGTCAAGATGTGGCCTGACCAAATACAGAAGGCACAAGCAAATGACACGAACAGGTGGCCCAGACTCCCATGGCATCTACCCCTTTTGCACCAATGCATCTCTCAACAGAAGGATAATGGAGAGGTCTATTGCTTTCCTTGCCATACAAAGGAGAGCTGCTTTTGACCTCCCTGTTATTAGAGAATAAGGAAAAGCAATAATTCACCATATCAACAGCCATGTATCAAATGTCAGAGGTACCACCAGTGGCAGAGCAGCTGTGCTGCCACTGGGGCTACCTTCTGGTGAAGCTGACAGTAATCTACCACCATCCTCCATGATGTGTCCGGTTTTTGCAAAGGCTAAAAATGTGCATTGAATAGAAGTGTGATGGGAGCCACTATCCCTGCACCCTTTGAGTCCTCAAAAGTAGCAGTAATCTCTGTAATTCCTCTTAAAATGAAGTATTGCTTCTGAGTTACTATCTTGGCCAGGACAAAGGGTAGTTTCCATATGGCCCCTCCTATCAAAATGACTTTTAACTTGTAAGCCAGGGAGCCAGCGTGAGGGATCTGTTATCTGTTAATTATATTCATCCCAACTATGCATTCTAGCCAGAGTTATTGAGAACCAGAGAAATAAACAAGGGGTGGATTCATGGACTTTCCCCCTGTTCAAAGTTACCCTGGCAAAAGGCAAATAGTTCTCTCTGGGGGAAAGATAAATTATGAGTTCATATCAGTATTTCCAATTAAAACCTTAGATTACAGTCTTAACTCGTTTGAGTTTTTACTTGTCTCTCGTCTTTTGGGCTAAAACATCTTGGTTCATAATAAAAGCACATATTTGCTGATCCTGAAATACGCATAGGATAGTTTCATAATGACAATACCAATAGTTTCTGCTCTGCATGAGACTATCCTTGCTCACTCATGTTTGGTGCCAATCCCTGTAGGGGATTGTACATCTTTGTTCTGTTGGACTCAGGCTATGTGTCTTTCTTTGGCCAATAAAATGAGAGTGGAATAAGAGTAACATTGGTCATTTACAGGAAGAAGGTCTAAGAGCCTCATTACCTTTTTTCTCTGCTTCAATGACTATCACGATATTCCAGACAGGTGCTCTTCCCTCAGCCTGAGTCACGGAGGGAAGACAACATGGACCAGAGCTATAGCTACATACAATAAACATGTATGTAGCATGGGAGAAAAGAACCTTTGTTGTTGAAGGCACCTTGATTTGGATTTATTTGTTACTATAACATAACATGATCTAGTCTATCTTGATTTACAGAGCATTGAATGCAGTTTAATATTTCTTCATGGTTCTTTCTAGTCCTTAGGATATATATCCCATTAAGGATGTACTGTCAAAATACTATTGTTTTTAGAGTCATTTGCAGTAATTCTTCTTTATGTGGTTAAATCACCAACCTAATATATAATCATTATCACTTGTTTCCATTTTTCCAACTTGTATTAATTTCTTTTTTGTCTTTTATTTATTTTTTATTTTTTGAGACAGGGTCTCGCTTTTTTGTCCAGGCTAAGTGTAATGGTGTAATCATGGCTCACTGTAACCTTGACCTCCTGGGCTCAACTGATATCCCCACCTCAGCCTCCTGAGTAGCTGGGACTACAGGCATGTGTTACCATGCCTAGCTTTTTTGTTTTTTATTTTTATTTTTTGTAGAGATGGGGGTCTCCCTATGTTGCCTAGCTTGGTCTCAAACTCCTGGCCTCAAATGATCCTCCCACCTCGACCTCCCTAAGTGCTGGGATTACAGATGTGAGCTATGACACCCTCCCTCCTTTTCATCTTTATTTACGTTTGTGTTTTTGTTTGAAACACTGACACTGTTCCAAAGTTAAAATATACAACAAGCTACAGTACAGTTAAGTCTAGGGTCCATCTCTGTCTCTCCAGGGTCTTCTTTCCCTTTCCTTATAGGTCTCCATCTTAACTGTTTTTGGTTTATCCTTCTATTACTATCTTTTGGTAATATAAGCAAATATATATTTTTATTCATTACTCCCCTTCAAAACAGAGAACATACCAGAAACACTTTCCTGTCCCTTGCCTTTCTTAGTTAACAATATATCTGGAAATATAAGTATATATAGAAATCCTTCCTATTCATTTTTATAGCTGTTTAATACTCCATTGTATGGATGCACCATAATGGATCTAACCAGTCCTCTACTGATAGACATTTGGACTGCTTCTGTTCTTTTACTATAATTATTGGCAATGGATATCCTTGCATATATGTCATTTCATATTTTTGCCAGCTTATTTTTGAGATAGATTCCTAGAAGTGGTATTGCTGTGTCAAAGGTTAGATGAATTTGTAAGTTTGCTAGACAATCCCAATTTCCCTCCATAATGGTTTTTCTTTTGCATTTCTGCCAGCAACTTATGAGAGAATCTCTTTTCCAACATCCTTATCAAGAGTAGGTAGTCAGACTTTGGATTTTTGCCAGTCTAATAGGGGAGAAGTGATATTTCTGTGTACTTTTAACTTGCCTTTTTCCTATCCTGAGGAAGCTGAGTTTCTTGCCATACGTTTAATGATCATTTGCATTTCCCTCCTGCAAACAGTCCATAAATTCTCATTTTTGTGTAGGGTCATTGCTGATTTTTTTCTCAATTTTTAGAAGCTCTTTATCCATTGGGAATATTGATCCTTAGTTTATAAGTTGTATTTCAGATAATGCAAAATGGCACAGTCCCATGGCATGTGCAGGGGAATTTGGGAATATCTAGCAGAATTACTAATGCATCTTTCCTTTGATGCAGCAACCCCACAGAGACCCTGGACTTGACATTGTTGAGCTGCTGAACTGGCAGTAGCCACCTCTAGACTTCTTGTTATGCAAGAAAAATGAACCCTTAGACTGACGGTGGTCAGTTTTTTGTTCGTTTTTGTTCCTTGAAGATGCTTCCCTACATGATATATATCTGTTTTTAAACATATCAAGCTATTATAAATATTTATTTAGATGTTTTTCTCTTCCACTAGCAGGTCAAGAGTATCTACTCTTTCTCTCTAATCTCTACCAGTCACCTCTCTCCTTCTCATTTATCTCTTATATTTTCTTCCATTGTTTTTCCCACCATGATGTTATCATTAACCAGTGATTCAACTATCTAAAAGTAGGCTTTTGGCCAGGTGTGGTGGCTCACGCCTGTAATCCCAGCACTTTGGGAGGCCAAGGTGGGCAGATCACCTGAGGTCAGGAGTTCGAGACCAGCTTGGTCAACATGGTGATACCCTGTCTCTACTAAAAATACAAAAATTAGTCAGGTGTGGTGGTGCATGCCTGTAATCCCAGCTACTCGGGAGGCTAAGGCAGGAGAATCGCTTGAACCCAAGAGGCGGAGGTTGCAGTGAGCTAAGACTGCGCCACTGCACTCCATCTTGGGCAACAGAGCCAGACTCCATCTCAAAAAAAATTGAATTTAATTTAAAAATAAAAGTAGGTTCTGAGCCACAGTCTAATGCCTCCCTCCCCACCCCCCACCCCCACACCCTGTGCACAAGAGTTCCTAGGGGAAGCAGAAAGGTAATAAGAGTGGTTTTATATATTGTTTCTCCATTCTTCCTTTGGAATGAGCATGTGGAGACTAGAAGGTTGATGCCTTTTTACTGGGGCAGTGTGTGTGCTGTAGCTCTGTCTGCTCCAGAGATGTCCAAGGGAATTGTGGAATTGATTGGGCTATGTACAGAGGCTGGGCCCTGTCTGGCCTCCTCCTGTGCCAGCTCAGGCCTCCCTAGCTGTGTGTCTTCTTTGGCTACCATTCCTTTGGCCATATAAATGGTGTATCTTCTCTGCCTGACCTAGGTGGAGCTCACATATTTCAAGGAAGTCTTATGCTTTGGCTCAACTTATGACTGTGTTTCTCATTTCATATGGAAGTTTCCGAAGTCAGCACTAAAGTCTGTAGACACTACCTTATCAAAATAAGAGCTCTAGGACCTAAGAATTTATATTCTGTGATATTTATTGTAACATCATTTGTAGTGGCAAAAAAAGGAAGTAACATAAATGCTTATCAATAGGTGCAATAAATGATGGTACATTCATACAATGGGGCATTTTTTACTGCTCCTTAAAAATGAACTAGAGCTGGATCTGTTGCCCTGGAGAGATGGCAAGATATACTGTGCTTCAAAAGCTACCACTGTGAACTATGTAATGTGTTCCTCTTTTTCTCTCTCTCTCTATATTTTTAGAAACAGGATCTCACTATGTTGCTCAGGCTGGAGTGTGGTGGCTATTCATAGGTGTGATTATAGTGCACTGCAGCCTTGAACTCCTGGGCTCAAGAGATTCTTCTGCCTCAGTGTCCCGAGTAGCAGAGACTATAGGCATGTACCACCATGCCTGGCTTTCTCTATATTTCTTAAATGACCCCAAAACCTTCCTTTATGGTGTCTACAGATTTGTTTACATTTTTGAATACTCCATGTATGTTGGGCCCCAGTTTCTTCATGTGTAAATGGCAGATAACAATAGTACTTCTCTCATAAGGTTGTTTGGAGGATTAAGTGAGCTATAGTAGGTAATATATGAAAACAGGTCTGTATTATAACAAGCACTAACACCTTTTGTGTACTGTTATTATTGTTTTCAGTGAACATAGATAAATATGTAGAGAGATGTTCTCAGGCTGTTAATACTGGTTGTAGTGTGGCAAGAGAGAAACACTGGAAAGAGAGAGATAAACTGTGATTTTTGCCAAATGGAAATATTATTTATGGTAAAAATTAAAGTAGAAATGTGGAAATTAACATTCTAAGTTATATCTATGATATAATGAATATGAAAAATCTATGTGTGTGTAAAAATTAAAATATTGATTTAATTAGGTGACTGGAGTGTGGGCAATTTTTATCTCAGATTCTGTGGCTATTTCAATGTTGTTTTTCCTATCAACTAGTTTAAAAGACAGCCTCGTATAGCTCCTGGCACATAGATACTCAACAAATGGTAGCTATTTCTATACTAATTCTGAGAATGGCTTTCCTAGCAGCTTCCTGTCCTTGGGAGCCCTCCAAACACCATGGCTGCTCACAGCAGCCCTTAAGGAGCTCCTCTCTCCTCCACTGAATTGCTGCTTAATTTTCCTGTTTGCAGAGTTAATTTGGTTCTGTGACACTAAGCAGTGAGGAACCATGATGATCTTGACATGGGGGTGGGGAGGTGGTTGTAATTACAAGTAATGTAATCACAAGTCCCTGTGAGAGGGAAACAAAAGGTCAAAGCTAGAAGATGATGTGACGATGGAGGCAGAGATTGGAGTGGTGCACCCGTGAGCCAAGGAATGTGGGCAGCTTCTAGAAGCTGGAAGAAAGGAATGGTTTCTCCTGGGGTCTCCTGAAGGAAATCTTAAAAATACTTTGAGCCCCATAAGGCTCATTTTAGACTTCTGACCTCCAGAACCACAAAAGGATAAATTTGTGTTGTTTTAAGCTACTATGTTTATGGTAATTCATTTCAGTGGCAATAAGAAACTAGTACATGAACCTCAGCTAAAACAACTCTTAATGCCTTGGTTTCCTGCATAATCCTATTTTGCATGACTACAGCTGAATATCATGTTGTTCTTTCTCTTTGAATTCTTTCTGTGAACAAATCCTAATCTCAGACAGATGAATGCCTTGGGCAGAAAGGTTTATGCTCAGAAAGGCAACTGTTTACATACATATTTACATTTACACAAATAACAAAACCAAGAAGACTGGAAGGAAATACACCAAAATATTAACAATGTTAGAAATATCAACTCATTTCCTGCCTTGAACTTTTATGGATTTTCCCAATTATCTCTAACGAACAGGCATTTATTTTGTAATAAAAAGCGTAATTTTACATGATTTGGTATGAGACAGTCTCAGTATTTACGTCATTCTCTAGTACTGTAGAAGTTAGTATAAGGGCTAGACCACCATGAGCTGGAGAGGCCAGGGAAGGTTTCACGAAGCAGGGAGGAATCTCAGCAAGGCCTGAAAGGATAGTGATATGGTTTGGCTCTCTGTCCCCACCCATATCTCATCTTGAATTGTAATCCCTATGTGTTGAGGAAGGGATCTGGTGGGAGGTGACTGAATCCTGGGGGCAGTTTCCCCCCATGCTGTTCTCATGACAGTGAGTTCTCACGTGATCTGATGGTTTAAAAGCGTTTGGCAGTTCCCCTCCCCTACTTCTGCTGCCATGTAAGACATGCCTTGCTTCCCCTTCACTTTCCACTATGATTTTAAGTTTCCTAAGGCCTCCTCACACATGCGGAGCTGAGTCTTTTTTTTTTTTTTTTTTTTTTTTTTGATGGAGTCTTACTCTGTCACCCGGGCTGGAGTGCAATGGCACGATCTTGACTCACCGCAATCTCTGCCTCCTGGGTTCAAATGAGTCTCCTGCCTCATCCTCCCAAGTAGCTGGAATTGCAGGCATGCCCCGCCACGCCTGGCTAATTTTTTTATTTTCAGTAGAGAGGGGGTTTCACCATAATGGCCAGGCCAGTCTCAAACTCCTGACCTCAGGTGATCCGCCCGCCTTGGCCTCCCAAAGTGCTGGGGAATTACAAGCGCGAGCCACTGCACCCGGCCTAAACCTCTTTATAAATTACCCAGTCTCAGGTAGTATCTTTATAGCAATGTGAAAATGGACTAATACAGATGGGCATTTGAGAGGCACAGTAGCAGGCAGAAGGCATGCCTGGCAGTGGCCATGAAGTGAGCCAAGCACAAGAGTGCATTTTCCTGAGTTAATAAATAAACCCATTTGACTTAACGGGAACTTCTGCAGAGAATATAATACTACAAAGAAAATAATTTGTCCAGCATTTATTTTATGCTGGATACTATACTGAGAGCTTTGCTGCATTATCTCATTTTAATCCTCCAAACAGTCTCATGAGGAAGGTTCTAGAATTATCCTAAATATATAGATGAAGGGATGGAAAAACACAGATGCCACATAACTTGCCAGCAAGTGGTAGAGGCCAGATGTGAACCCCAAAATCGCTCAGAGCTTATGTTTGAGAGTGGGATTGGAGAAGTAGGCTGAATAAGAATTCTTAAGGCTTTGAAATATCAGGTGTATTCATTTTCTATTGCCACAAATTTAGAAGCTTAAAATGACACCCATGTATTATGTCATAGCTCCGTAGGTCAAAAGTCCAGGCAGGACCATTTGGATGTTTCTTTAGGGTCTCATAGGCCCAAATCAAGGTGTTGCCAGACTGGGCTCTTATCTGGAGGCTCTAGGGGAGAAAATCAGCTTTCAGGCTCATCCCAGTCCCTGGCCCAGTTCAGTTTCTTGTGGTTTGTAGATTCTTGTTTCCTGGCTGGCTGCTGTTGAATGTTTCTCATACTTCTAATTTCTGAATTCCTCTTCTGCCACCAGCTGAAGAACACTCTATACTTTTAAAGGGCTTGTTTGATTAAATTAGGTCCACCTAGATAATCTCCCCTTTGCTGTATAACATAATTATGGACATGACAGCTCAACCTATTAATAGATTCCACCCACACTCAAAAGGAAACATATTATATATACACGGATGAGTGTCATGGGGTCATACTTATAATTCTACCCGTCTCCGCCCAGCTGAGAGTTCTGCTTTTTGTGTTGGTAAAGGATTGTTACTGGAGGTGTTATAGAGGGATGTGCCTTGCTGAGTACTGGGTTTTACAGAGATGACTGGGCCTGAGTGTGGAACTGGGACTGAGACAAGGAAAGAGGGAAGACAGGGAGGCCCCAAGAGCAGGGGAGGGGCGTGAAGGCCACGAAGAGGGAGATTCGGGGGAGTGGAAAGGAGAAGACAGATGGGAAAGAAATTAAGGAGAAAGGCTTTCTGGGGCTTGGTGATTGATTTTGCAGGGCTCTCAACCTTTGGAACACGTTTGTAGTCATAATTTCCTCTGACCCTCCTTACACACCTGTGAGGCAGAAGGCATTATTCTTTCCACTTGACAAGCAAGGGAACTGGCAAGTCCCCAACACATCTCTGTGCCTCGAAGGTCACACTATGAATCTGTGGCCCAGGTCACTGGATTTAGCCTGACCCTTCCTGGAGCTCAGGAAAAAGAAATTGTGCTGGACAGATTTGTGGCCTTATGTTCCTGTACCATCCTTACTCCTGCCATCCTCCTTGCTTGGGCCCATAGCCAGTTCCTTTCCAAGGGAAACAGCTGGGGGAAGTTGACTGACAGGCATACTGCTGAGGACAGAAGAAATTGCTTTTAGATTCCTGAACCCTCTGCATTCTTAGGCTTGAAGAAGGTGGAAGTAGGCAGGCGGAGAGGGCAGAGAGAGGATTTTCCTCATCTCTGTAAAGCGGGGAGAGAGAATTAAAAAAAAAAAAAAAAACACTCTGAAAAGAGAATGGGAGGGGCTAGGAATGGTGGAGGGAGTATGGAGAGTGAAAGTGGGGTGGAGCGGCCCATTGGCACCTGTTGATTATAGGTGATACAGATCTACAGAGAAAAACCAGGCATTGCAGAGATACAACAAGAAAAAAATACCCACTCACAATCCTGCAAGGCAGAAATAACCCCTTCTAAGATTTTAGAGCCAAAGTTCCCAGGTTTTGTATGTGTATGCGTGCATTCTGTAACAAGTACCTGCTGTTCTAGAATCTGTTTTGTGGTTGATCACTATTGATGATAGCTGTCAGGGATGGTCCCCTGGGGCCATCAGAGTATCTGCACCTCCCAGAAAATTTCGGCAGAGGCTATTCCCTATCCCCCTCACCTTGCCCCCATGACCAGTAGACAGGCAAGCCCCCATGGGCTGGGGGAGTGGGGGTTAGGGGGTGGGGGTCCAGGAAAGCAGTCCACTTAGCCTGCAGCCCTAGGCTGCCTATTCTTCAGAAACAAATCACTCAAAAAAAACAAAACAAAACAAAAAAAAACCCACCTCATTCTATTAAGAAACCTAACCCAGTAATCTCAGCCTTCGAATACTCACTTTTTCTCCAGTCTGCCTGAATAGGAGAAAAGCAGAATGAAGCATTTAAAATGGCACGTATTGATTGGCTTGGCTCACCAAAAGAGGGCACTTTTACTGGCCTTTCAAATGACAATTTATTCAATAGTGAAAAAGTAACTCAATTTGAGAGAGGCACTCCTTAGGAGTTGCATTTTTGCCACATAAATTATGTCATTATCATTGTTCACTTGTCATTCTCTGGAAGCCACTGGGCAAAGCACAGTTCCTGGCACGCAGGAGGCAATCAATGAAGGCTGTTGAATTAATGAGACTATAACTGGCAGGGAAGTTCAAATTTCAGAGACTTGGGAAGTTTGATGTGGTATGCAATGAGTTGAATTTGCAAAGTTTATCCCCTTTGGTCAATACGAGGAAGATCACAGGGTTGAGAATCAGCTTGACAGGTTCCAATTCTTTTCCTTTTTAGCTCTAGCAATACTTCACAGCCTGGTTTCCTTGTTAATAACGGGGTAGACCTCTTGAGCACGTCTGTTGCGAGGATTCAAATAGACTCTCCCCGCCAAACGTTCTACAGACCAGAACAGAGAAGGTATCAGCAATACCCCTGGACAGTGGTACTGCTAGATGCTATTTTGCTAGAGACTGGGGTTTGATTTCCCAAAGGGGAGGCAGCCATGTCTTGAGTCTAGTGAAATAACTGCTTTTTTTTTTTTGGACGGATTCCTGCTCTGTTGCCCAGGCTGGAGTGCAGTGGCATCATCTCTGTTTGCTGC
Source organism: Colobus angolensis palliatus (assembly GCF_000951035.1). Classification (NCBI taxonomy): domain Eukaryota; kingdom Metazoa; phylum Chordata; class Mammalia; order Primates; family Cercopithecidae; genus Colobus; species Colobus angolensis. Next base: position 1,210,472 of record NW_012115066.1, on the reverse strand, counting down.
AACCTCTGCCTCCTGGGTTCAACTGATTCTCTTGCCTCAGCCTCTTGAGTAGCTGGGATTACAGGTGCCCGCCACCATGCCTGGATAATTTTTGTATTCTTAGTAAAGACAAGGTTTTACCATGTTGGCCAGGCTGGTCTCGAACTCCTGACCTCAGGTGATCCGTCCACCTCGGCTTCCGAAAGAGCTAGGATTACAGGCGTGGGCAAATGCACCCGGAGGAAATAACTGTTGAATAAACAAAATGTTTCTCTTTACCTTTCACGGGCTCTTCCTTTCCTGCAATTCCAGAAACTGCCACTAGGGCCAAAGAGGTGGGTCAACTCAAGATTGCAGTGGGCCATTTTTCCGTACTCAAATGATCTGAATTTCTTTCCCCACAATAAAAGGATCTATTCGCATACTAGTTTCTTACTTATTTCATTGTTGAAGTCCTGAGGTGCATCTTTGCTTGGAGCTGTCAGTTGAAGATAAGACAGAGGATACATGTACAGAAACCCTTGCAAGTTTCTGGGTTCTTGCACGTGGGATCAGCTGATGACAACTTGGGAGAGATTGCCTGAGGTCAGTAGTTGAGACCAGCCTGGCCAACATGGTGAAACCCTATCTCCACTAAAAATACAAAAATTAGCTAGGCGTGCCTGTGGTCCCAGCTACTCGGGAGGCTGAGGCATGAGAATCACTTAAACCCAGGAGACATTAAGCCCAGGAGGCAGAGGTTGTAGTGAGTGGAGATGGCACCACTGCACTCCAGCCTGGGTGACAAAGCGAGACTCTGTCTCCAAACAAAAAAAAAAAAAAAAAGGAAACTAAACAATAAGAAAATATGACATAATGGTAGGTAGTAGTAGGTGTTCCAAATACAAATAAAGCATGGTAAGGAGATAGAGCACTATGGAGGTAATATTTGGGTTGACAATGTAAGAGTAAGACTTTGTAGATATTTGAGGGGAGAGGAACATTCTAGGTAGAGGAACATTCTAATGCAAAGGCAGGAGCATGCTTTGGATATGAGGAGCCAGGAGACCAGCATGACCAGACAGCAGTGAGCAGGGGGAAGGTGGAGGGAGATAAAGTTGTAGAAATGGCCAGGGCCCAGATCATGAAACCTTAGAGGATGTGGTAGTGATTTGAGATTCTATTCTAAGTGTTCTGGGAAACTGTGAAAGGGTTAAAATTAAAATTAAAGTTAGATTATGGCAATCTACAATTGCACAGTAGACTGCCATAATCTAACTTTAATTTTCAAATGATCACTATAACTGATCTAAGAAGAAGATTGTAGTGGAGAAGAATAGTCAGGGAGACCAGTTAGAAATGTGCTTCACTCAACCGGGTCAAAGGGGATGGTGGGTTGGACTAGACTGGTAGTGACACAGATGAGAAGTGACAAGAGTTTAGATGGATTTTGAAGGCAGAGTCGACAGGATTTGCTGATGGATTACATGTAGGAAAGAGAGAAATTAGAGCTGATGTGACGGTTAGCCTTATTCAGAATGTGCACTCAGGCACGGGCCAAAATCACTCATGCCCTGGCCCCAGAGAGACTATAGGTCAGCGGTCTCCAACCTTTTTGGCACCAGGGACTGGTTTCATGGAATACAATTTTTCCACAGATGGGGTGGTGTGGGGGGATGGTTTCAGGATGAAACTGTTCCACCTTGGATCATTAGACATTATTTAGATTCTCATAAGGAGTACGCAATCTAGATCCCTCACATGCACAATTCACAATAGGGTTCACACTCCTATGAGAATCTAATGCCACCGCTGATCTAACAGGAGGTGAGCTCAGGAGGCAATGCTTGCTCGCCACTCACCTCCTGCCACGGACTGGTACTGGTCCATGGCCTGGGGACTGGTGACCCCTGTTGTAGGTACTATGACAGGAATCTAAAAAGAAAAACTCCGAAAATTTTGGAGCCAAACATGTTGGGGGAGGGGGGGGCGGCGTGGAAAGGCTACTGGAAGAAAGATTCTAATATGGTTGTAGAGTCAGAATACTTGGCTTCAAATCTAGATCCACTTCTTACTGTGTGACTGAGGGCAAGTTATTTAATTTTTTTAAATCTCAGTTTCTTCCTCTGGAGAATGAAGATGATAATTTCTACTTCCTGGAGCTGCTGTATGAATTTAATGAAGCACTCTGTGAAAAGCTCTTGGCATAGAGCTTGGCCTATAGTAAATGGTCAAAAAAATGACTGTGCAACAGCCAACCCCCACCCACAACTCATTGGCTTAAGAATCATGTATTATTATTGCTCATGAGTCTACATGTCAGCTTGGAAGCTCTGCTGATCTGGCCAGGCTTGGCTGATTTTGTGTCAGCAGTCAGTGGGCAGGTTGGCTGGGAGCTTGCTAGTCTAGGATGACCTCACCCACATGTTTGGAGATTGGTAGGCTGTAAGCTGGAACAAGGGGGTAAAAAGGTCATGTGTTGCTCCTCATACAACAAGCTAACCTGGGTTTACTCACATGTTGGTGGCAGGGTCCCAATGGAGAGTGTGGCCTCTTGAGGCCTAAGCTTAGAATTGGCCCCATGTCACTTCTGATGTGTTCAAATGGCCAAAGCAAGCCACAAGTTAATCCAGATTCAAAGTGTGGGGAAACAGTCAAGTATTGGATGAGAAGAACTGCAAAGACACATTGGAAATGATGTGGATGAGGGAGGGAAGATGAATTGGGGCCATTTCTGTAATCCATTTACACATGTTAGGTACCATCCTCATTGTAGTAGTGGTAGTGATGATAGTGTTGACAGTTTTATACTCTGGAGAAAGCCAAGCCACAGGGCTCCTGGGTCCCATCCTCCCAAGAGTGGGGCTCTAGAACAGCCAGAAGAGCAGGAAAGTACTGTTCATCCGCATCTCTCAAGCTGAGCATTTCCAGCTTCAGAATCAGCTAACTCCTGCTCAAAACCATGAGCATGCAGAGTGGTGGGTTCCAGCTTCCCCTAGGTGGCCCTCATCAGACTGCAGTGCAGGAGATGGACCTAAGGAAAAGGCTGACAGGTGGGTGTTATTAGCTGCTGAGAATTCTGAATTTATCCTACAGCAGTGACTGCAGGCTTCCCAACGAATATGCAGAATGTCCTGGAGGAAAGTGAACAGGTTGCAGCATGTGGTACTCCTGGCATGCAGGAGGTCCCTGTCTTTATCCATTTGGGCTACTATAACAAAGTACCCTAGACTGGGTGGCTTAAGAACAACAGAAATTTAGTTCTCAAAGTTCTGGAGGCTGGAAAGTCCCAGATCAAGGCACTGGCAGATTCCACATCTGGCAAAGGCTTGCCTCCTGGTCCATTGATAGTTGCCAGAAGAGGTAAGGGGGCTCTGCAGGGCCTCCTTTTTTGTTTGTTTGTTTTGAGGTGGAGTCTTGCTTTTTCATCTAGGCTGGAGTGCAGTGGCACAACCTTGGCTCACTGCAACCTCCGCTTCCCGGGTTCAAGCGATTCTCCTGCCTCAGTCTCCAGAGTAGCTGGGATTACAGGCATGTGCCACCAAGCTTGGCTAATTTTTCTATTTTTAGTACAGACGGAGTTTCACCATGTTGGTCAGGCGGGTCTTGAACTCCTGACTTCGTGATCCGGCTGTCTCAGCCTCCCAAAGTGCTGGGATTACAGGGGTGAGCCATCTTGCCTGGCCTCCAGGGCCTCTTTTATAAGGGCACTAATCCCATTCATGAGGGCTCCACCCTTGTGAGCTAATCACGTACTCAAAGCCCCACTTCCTAATACCGTGATGCTGGGGGTTAGAATTTCAACATATAAATTTTAGACATAAACATTCAGTCCATTGCAACTTCTGATAAAGCTGATGAGCCTTTTCGTGGGATTCTGAAGTCTCTTTTTCTGTGGCTTTTCCTCTTTTCAGCATTCTTGGGAAGAGAGAAATTACTTCCTAAAGTAGTGACTCACTAACAGCAAAATCTCCAGCATATGTGTGTGTGTGTGTGTGTGTGTGTATGTGTACGTGTATATGTGTGCATATGCATGGTGGTAGATGAAGGTGGGGAAGGAGAGAGGGGACTACTTAGGGTAAGGGACAGAAACAGATCTCTGCCTCCGATCAGGAGTACTTTTGGAGTGGCGCTGCCAAAGATAGCTTTAGAGATAGGGTTAAACACAATCCACAAAAATTCCATGCCAAGAGACAGAGAAGAGGCAGAGAGCCTCTATTTTTCTCAATTTGTTCTCACAAATGCCTTTGGCACAAAGTGCTTCTTCACAGCTCTGAAAATCACCCAGTGCAGGGTTAGCCAGACTAGACCTACTAGAGGCTCAACAGGATTATGCTTGAGCATCAGCTAGGCTTTTTTTTTTTTAGGGGACCACTCAGGACTGAGTGAAATTAGCTGTGTTTCCAAAGGACCTGTTAACTAGGCAAATAGCTGAAACACCCAGAGCTTAATCCTTGCATGAGTTGTAGGAGCTTGTAAGTGAGGACTAGGGCTGGCCGGGAGATGGAAGCTCTAGTTGGGCTGTGTGATTTGGAGCAAGTTTCTTCCCTCTCTGTGCCTTAGTTTCGTCATATACATGGCAATAAGTTGGAACAGACAATCCGAAGGTTCCCTCCAGATACAAATTCTCTTGAATGTATGTAATAGACTATTTACCTACCTGTGGCTTAAACAGAAAGGGGTTTATTTTATATAAATTCAGAGTTAAGCAGTCCAGGACTGATGTGGCAGCTTAATGATTCTGTATGACCCAAGCTATTTCTTTTTCCCGCTTTGCCACACTTAAGAGGATTGGCTTGTTGTCTCATGGTCACTGCACCTCCAAGCATCACATCTTTGTTCTATGCAGATAAAGGGAAAGGGCAAAAAGAGAATGAAGGTTGACACCAACAGAGTCTGTGCTGATTTAAAAGGGAAGCAAGGGCTTTGCTAGAAGCCCCAACCTAAAGATTTATGATTACATCTCCTTAGCCAGAAGTGTGCCTCATGGCCACATAACTGGTGACTAGGAGTTCTGGATGGGTGTTGGGTTAGCCAATCTACAGGGTTGGCTACAAACAATAAATACAAATTCATATAGTCTTGAGGGAGCGTTCTCAGGTCTTCATGGCCATGGGAACTCTGGCCAGGTAGCTGGCCTCCTAATGGCCTGCAAAGAAGTTGTCTCTCTGGGAATATTTTCCACATCATCCCATAGGACTATAAGTTCCGATAAGACACAAACATTGTTTTCTTGATCTCAGTTGGATCTTCAGGACCCAGTGTAGGACCTGGTATCTTACAGGTACATGACAAGCATTTGTGAATGAATGTGTGTTCCAGCAACATGTTTGGACCTTAATGGACTGGGCTACTCAGGAGATGAGGGTTCGGGGTAACTGGATTCTCTGACAGCCTGAAGATGAAGCAGAAAGGCTGATGATCTCAAATTCCAACAACACTGCTTGAGTGTCTTCCAGGTCTAAGGTTCCAAGGTAAAAAAAATATATATATGCTGTATGTGTCATAGTCTGGGTCCTGCAGTAAACAAATGGCACAATCAGGGTAATGGGGGAGAGTTTAGTAAGAGACTGGTTACAAAGGTGTGGCAGGGTTAATGGAAACCAATGAAGGTTGGTGAAGTTCTGGGGCTAGACAGACTGGGGAGCTGCTACGACCGCTGGGCTGAAAGGGTAAGGGGAGGAAGTGGATCCCCAGCGAAAAAGAGTGATAGCTGCATCTGGATCTGTGGCTACAGCTGAATGGAGATCTGGAACTGCAGCTGTAGAAATGGTCTGCTTGATAACAGATTGAGAGGAGCATAGACTCTGGCCACTGCCACAAGCTGGGGAAATAAATTCTGCCATCTCCCTTTCTTTCTATCCACTGGTCACCTGTTGATGCATCTCAGTGCTGAACCCTACTGGAAACCAGAGGGGAGGGGTCCCATTGGTGCAGCCCATTGAGATAAAACTCCAGGGCACAAAGCTAGGGGGAGAAGAGTGGTGTGATATTGTGACTTATAATAAAAAAATATATATTTGGTCTTTGTCCTCATTCTCAAGCACAGAGCTCCTAAAACTCTTGGAATCTCCTAAGCGATAGGAGTAGTAAAGGTGAATGGAGTGTCTTGTGTTAGTCATAATAAGCCCCTTTCAACCACACCTGAGTTTATGTAAATGAGGTGACTTTTGGAATTTCAAGCCTTCCCCCAACCCCACCCCAATTTCCTCTGGGAGGACAGAGGGACTGAAGACTGACTTGATCACCAATGGCCAATGATTTAATCAGTCATGTCTATGTAATGAAGTCTCCATAAAAACCCAAAAGGAGGAATTTTGGAGAGCTCTCAGGAAGGCATACAGGTAGAGGTTCTGGGAGGGTGGCACCTGGAAGATAGAATGGAAGCTCCTCCCACTCCCCATACTTTGCTCTATGCATGTCTGCCATGTGTTCCTGAGTTTTATCCTTTTACAATAAGTTATTAATCGAATAAGTGAACTATTTTCCTAAGTTCTGTGAGTTGTTCTAGCCCAAATGGTTGAACCTGAGGAGGTCATGTGAACCTCTGGTTTATAGTCAGTCAGTCAGAAGCATGGGATGACAACCTAACTGGCAATAGATGTTTGAAATGGGGCAATCTCATGGGACTGAGCCCTTAACTTGTAGGATTTAGATGTTATCTCCAGGTAGATAGTGTCATAATTGAGTTAAGTTATAGGACACCCAGTTGGTGCCCACCAAGAAGTGGAGAATTATTAATACTTGGTGTAGGACAACCCTCTCCCTCCCATACTTGGTCAAACAAGTGTTCAGTGTCCAGTGTGGGCATGGAGAAAAACAGTTGCTTTTTCCTATACAAGTCAGGAGAGTGGCAGGTGTGGGGAAGTAGACAGAGGAAATCTGGCACAATGTATAATTTGACTTTCTCATGAGTACTCTTTTAGGTGGATATTACTGTGCTTACTTTTAATGGCAAACAGAGGCCCAGAGTAGTTCAGTCACTTGTCTAAGCTCACATGGCTTGTTAGTGGCAAAGCCTGGACTACAGTGCAGATCGTCTGACTCCCACTGCTTGTTCCATGCCACCTGCCATACCAGCCTCCTAGGGTGACAGCCTGCTAATTTCTTTGGCTTCTGGATTCTTCTTGGGAATGATAAGACCAGGGTGGGAAAGACCTGCCTTTCTGTAGCAGAATGAATTCTGCAAAGTGCAGGATTGGAAGTTGAGTGACAGGGATGTGAATTTTCTGTTTAAGCCTCTTCATAAAGGAAAGAGAACTGGGTCAGCTGTCAGCAGGGCTGGGTAGTGGGTGGGCCCCACTAACAATAGGTATTATTTATTGAACCTCCGCTATGTGCCAGAAACTGTGTTAAATGCTTCATGTACCTTATCACTAACCCTCCCAAAGCCTATTCTTTCCATTTTATTGACCTGAAAACTGAAACACAGAGAGGTTAAAATACTTGTTAAAGGTAGAAATAGGATTCAAAATCAAGACCATCTAGCTACAAAGGCAAAGTTCTTTCCTTTACTCTAATGGTTGTTCTTTGGAAGCCTGCAAGCAGATTTTGACCCACTTGGACCTCAGGAATTTTGCTGAAAAAACTAAAATCAGTGGCCAACACCATAAAAATTGTACAATTTCAACAAAAAATACAGATATCTGACTTCTACTGAAAAAATTGGAAGGTCAGAAGCCCTGGATCTACCTTCTTATATGGCAATAATTGGCTGAAACTGAATAAGAGCATCTCCCTTTAGATGGGGTATTTGTTCTCATTTCTGCTACAGTCCCTGCTACTCTTTATTATCTCCAGTTCTGAGGCTGACAATCAGTTGCCACTTCTTATCCTGCCTGGACTGTTGGTTCTTTTATGCTCAGCCCAGTTCACTTACATATATTGACTGCTTGGCTCCAGTAGGCATTTGGGCTTGTGTCTCCAAAGTGCCCACTTCATCCAAGATGTCTGTTGGGGCAGAAGAAGCAAGTATTGGACCTTCTATTTATATGTATGATCTCATTCCTTATTAATGTTCATTTGCATGTTTCATAATATACTTAATATACTAATACAATAGTCAATACAATAGTCATGGCTGTAATTTATAAATAAATTATGCATATACATTGGAGGTATTTGCTCAGAATCATTTTTCTGACAGGACTCCAAGATGGAAGATTATTCTCAATCACTACATTTATTATTATTATTATTATTATTATTTGAGACAGAGTCTCATTTTGTTGCCCAGGCTGGAGTACAGTGGTGTGACCTTGGCTCACTGTAGCCTCTGCCTCCTGGGTTCAAGTGATTCTCCTGCCTCAGCCTCCCGAGTAGCTGGGATTACAGGCATGCACCACCACGCCCGGTTAATTTTTATATTTTTAGTAGAGACTGGGTTTTGCTATGTTGGCCAGGCTGGTCTTGAACTCCTGATTTCAAGTGATCCACTCACCTCAGCCTCCCAAAGTGCTGGGATTCCAGGTGTGAGCCACTGTGCTCAGCCTCAATCACTACCTTTACACTAGTTGTGAGACATTTCTTCCATTAGTCAAAGGAAGAAAAATCCCTTTGACTCCTGGGCCTAGACTTTTTTTTTTTCATTTGGAAAGTGGAAATATTGATAGTCTACCTTGAAGGATTGTTTCAAAATTCCAAACACCCAGCAAACTGTAAAGTGCTCAGCAATAATAGCAGAAAGTCACCCTGGGAGAAGCCAATGGGTACTGCACATGGTGGCTGCTCCTCTCATGTCAATGTCACTCTGGACGAGTGCTTGGAAGGCTCCCTGTAGGGTGTGGAGTCATAACGCCAGAGCTGCCAGCTGACCTGGCTCAACCCTCTGCACAGCAGCAACAAGGATTGATTTTCAGGTTCATTAGTGCTATTGATGTGCTCCTGGGGAAGACAACAGGCCCTGCTCTCATTAAAGAGAAGCAGTTGCTCCATTTCTGTCCACCTTCCCCTCACCTCCAGCCTACACTTGGTCCCTGAGGGAGAACATTTCCCATTTCCTTCAATCCCACTGGCTTCCTTTGTCCTTGGGTTCATTCCGGCTTGGGGAGAGTCAGGATTTAATGGCGACTCAAACACAGCTGAGTGCTTGCCTTAGTTGTGGTCACGACAAGGTTCCCTCCCACCCGAAGGGAAAAGATGACCCTGAGACTAGGCAGCTGATAGCTTCTCAAGGGCAGGCCAGGCTGAGAGTGGGGGCTTAGGGGTCCTGGGGACAGGCCCTTTGGTGCACACAGTAGGTTAGGGTAGAATCTGAATGTTGGCTGAGGCTCTGGGACAGGATGCCCCAAGCACTTGCTTCTTCCATTCCAATGACCAAGGATGATTTTAGAGTTGCTCAAATCACCAAGGTATTAAGAGGTCAAATTAGCCAGGATTTACAGCCTATGACAGCATCGAGCAAGAAGGCCCAAATGTCCTGCTATGCCCAGGACCAAGGACTTTTGGTGCTAAAACTAGGAAGTTCAGGGCAAGCTGGGGTAAATGGACGCCCTATATGGAGCTGGAATTCAAAATCCTGCAATCTGTCTCCAAAGCCTACGTGCTAAGAAGATCCTCTAGATTGCCCTGAGTGAGGATCGTGAGAGCCACTGAGGGTGTGTGCAATATGACAGGCAGTGGGCTCCTGGAGGGGGAAAGAAAAAGAGCCAAAGGTAGGGATAAATTCTCTGTGTTGTTTCTCTCTTTGCCTTAGGGTGGGGCAGGCAAGAGTAGAGAGGGTAGTCTCCACACCGGCCCTGTTTGCAAAATGATATTCCAGTAGGAAGCGGGCCAGAGTCTGTGTAGATATTAAGAGCTACTGTTTATGGAGCATCTTTACATTTACAACTTTGGTCCAAACTCTTGTGAGGTAGGTTTTTACAGATGAGGAAACCAGTGCTTTGAGAGGCTCAGAAACCTCCTCAAGTGCCCCCAGTTGAAACTGGCAGAATCTGCACTTGACCTCAGGTCTGCTTGCTTCCAGTGCCTGTGCTTTTAACCATGAGGCAACACTGTCTTCCCAGGTGAATGTTCTTAAAATATGGATCATTTCGAATTATTATTATTCGTATCATTATAACTCAGGAGCTGAAAGGGGTGGAGGTGGGTGGGTGGGAGCTTTGTTCCATCTTTCTGTGTCTTTTGAGAGTGTAAGCATATAATACTTGACTTTGCACTATTGGCTGGCTGGGGTTAAGGCAAGGAGAGGGGGCCAAATTTCAGTGCCTTATATTTCTGACTTATTAACCTGATCAGAAGAGAAGGTCAAAGCTGTCAAGTGCAAAGCAGATGTCCGTGGATTTCAATTATCTACCAGAACGCTCCACCTGCAACCCAGTCTGTGGCTATAATTAGGCCAGAAGATACAGGAAGGGGGAGGCTGCCTGAGCCTGGTCTGAGACTTTGTGTGTGTGTGTGCAGTGGGGGTGAATGGAGCTGCCACCCATTTATCAGTGTTACTGATTGTAAAATGCGCGGCTTTGCAACACTGCCTATGGACGTGAACCAAAATTAAAGTCTTATTTAAAATATATGAGAGACTGAGAGTCATTTAAATAGTTTAAAATAGTGTGAGATCCCACCAACTGCAAAATACTACCTTGTTGGAAGATCCAGTTCCACGAAAGAGTTATATCCTTGGTCCTGAGAGTATACTAGCTGCAGTCTTCTCATATCAGAGGAAAACTCATTCATTCACTCATTCGTTTGTCATTCCACAAACATCTACGGAATGTCTCCGATGAGCCAGGCACTGTGTTAGGTGCTGTGAGGATATCAGGATGAGACTGACTAAGGTCTTTCCCTCATGAAGTCCCCAGGTCATTAAAGGAGATAAGACCTGAACATAATTCTGGGTGGACATGAACGGGTGAGCATTCCAGATACAGAAAAATGGCCTGAGAAAAGATCTAGTTTGTAAAACCAATATACGTGGGACTGGGAAGAGCCTAGGTTGGCTTACAGAGAACAGGGGGAACAAAGGAACACAGAATGTAGCTCCTGGCAGGGAAGAAGTAGCTCCTGGTGTCAGACCTGATTCCTTAAGATATGCAGATGTACAAGCCAGAAATAGGTCCCAAGAAGACCTAATGGTCAATAACGAGAGTTAAATGTAGATTAATTAAACCCCCCAGGAATGACACGAACTTGGGAATTGCCAAACCTAGGGCACAAGTGATGAGGTCGGAAGTTCAGCTGAAAGCCTGATATAGGCTGCAGATCGAGTGCATTTTGTGGACAGGAGTAGAATTCAACTCAGAGGTGGGTTGTGGAGGCTGGAAAGGATGTCAGGGGTTGGAGGGGACAGTAAGGGGCGTTCTGAGCAGAGGGAATTGCCTTAAGAAAGGTGAGGAGGAGGGAAGCAGAAGGTATGCGTGGGGTGGAATCCACTGGTTTCGCCACATCAAAGGGGTCCTGCTCTAACTTTCCCCACTCTGGACAAGTGGACAGATCAGTGAGCTGGAGGAGAGCCCAGGTTTTGGAGGCAGATATCTCTGGGTTTGGTTGAATTCCAGTTTGGTTATTTACTCTGTACCTCCCTCGGCCTCAGTTTCCCCATCTGCAAAAGGGCCTTAACAAGGCTTCCCTTGTGGGGGTGCTGTGAGGACCGCAGGGTCTTAGAGCTTTGGGAGCAAGTCACAGTGAGTCTGTCTCAAGCTGCCTCACCTTCTGCTCCGAAGCCCCAGGTTGAGAAGTCCCTTCTCAAACCACAGGAACAAATGTAGGCACCATCTGCGTAAACAAGAGAGGTGGTACTTTCTGGTGGGCTTTTGTAGGCATGACAAAACTTTCCAGAAGCCCCCGCAGGTCACATGCTCATTTCTGAACCACTCATGACCAAGAGGGTGGGACTTCCCTTACACCAATCAGGTGGGCCTCTGGCGCTGGGAGGTGGAGCCTGTTTCTGGAGGCCCCTGGGAGCAGGAATCCCTGCACCCAATCCTGCAAGATGAGGGAGTAGACACCCACTCGTTAGGCAGCCTGAAGTGCCTGTTCTAGAGGCAGTTTGCAAAATGCCGGCACGTAGTAGGTTCTCAGTCCATGGGAACTCACCCTGTGGGGATTGGGCAGATTGCTACAGCCGGCTCTGGAGTGCTGGCGGCTACAGACAGGCAAACTCAAGGTGCCTTTCCTTAATATTATCTAAGGTCATTAAACCTCTAAATAAAAGGGAGGGGAGAAAATGGAGATTCTGAGACAACCCAAGCAGCTCAGAGTGATTGGTATCAAAATCATAATGTCTATAAAGTCCTTTTAAATCCGTATTGCATTTGACTGTTTTAAAAACCTGTAACGCTTCTCCCTATTCTCCAGGGTGTAACAACATAGCCATTTTTATTTCGTTCTCACAACCACGTTAAACTCTTTCGGGGGAAATTATAGTCTGTCCTGTTACCTCTTCTGTGCCATCTGGAGGGTCTTTGCACCTGGTGCCATAGTGATTGTGACCCTGGTAGGGGTCAGTCTAGTGGGGTAGAAATCAGTCCCTGCACTTCATAGTTGTTGCATTTGGGCAAGCTAGCCTCTCTGGGCCTCTTCTTTCATCTAGAAAAATAATAGTACCTAGCTCTTCAGGTTGTTATGTGATTAAAATAGTTTCGTTTTCTCTGACAGAGTGGCCTGTTGAAGATAAGGAGAATTTTTGAATCTGGGTAGATTGGATTCTTGCCACTTCCTGCTATCTCATCAAAGAGCCAAACACAGAACAGGGCTATGTGAAGTGAAGGAATGTGCACTCAAAAGCACGCATTCCATAATCTAAAGAAATTATAGTATGATTATTCTATCATAGTAACAAGATATAAATAGATATTAATAACTAAAATCAGGTTAGTTGCTGAAAAAATACCATTCATAATAAAGTTGCATTATATAAATGTTTGCACATGTAAATGTCCTTTAATGTGCATGTACTTTAATTTAATTGCTGCATTTGGCATGGAAAATTGCCAGCTCTGCTACTACTAGTGGTGTGATCTCAGGCAACATTCTTTACCTCTCTGAGCCTCAATTTCACTGGCCATAAAATAAGACTAATTTTTTTTTCTTGTGTTAAAGGACCACATGAGGTAATGTATGTAAAAAGACTGAAAACTAGAAAGCACAATAGTTTTCTTAGGTATTTCATCATTGTTGTAATTAATAGTCAGCCACAATGAAAATATATTCAAGGACAATGTAAAGATTTGCGCTTACAGTTTCAAATACCAACCTTAAGAATGATCCAGAAATACTAAACTCATGTGTTTTTTTGTTTTTTAAACTATGACTTCTATAAGTTGGAGACATTTGCTTTTTGAGACATTGTCTTTATTATATAATCTTTGTCCTCATGTCATTCTCTTTAGAGACCACACAGCAATTAGTGAATTGTTTCAGACAGAAATCTGGATGGTCCAAGATCCTGGATTAAGATAGCTCTCTTTATGAATGCATTTTCAGAGTAAACAGGAAAAGTGTATTAAACCAAGCACTTCATTGTGGATAAGGAAAATCGATATCCTGTGGGTTGGGCTGTTTTTAGTCTTACTACAAAATGGATGCACTATTTATACCTGTTTTCTCCAGCCATGGCTATTAGCTCTTCAAGTTCACTCACTCAGCCACTGCGGTGGAGAGCCAGTCATTGTAGGTTAAAAGCAACTAATGTTAGACCCCTGCTGGCCTGGTCTGGTACTGCACGGGGGAACACAATCTCCACTTACTATTAGTGGGGAAATTGGCTTACAAAAGCAAATTGCCCAGACGTCAAGGATTTGGTTTTGCCTCCCTTGATATCTGGTGCCAATATGGGCGCAAGAAGAAAAGTAGGATTTGCCTTACAACAGAGAACTTCTTGAGGAGGAACTGGGGATTATAATCTCCCTTCAGGGCGGCTGGGGCTTGGATCAGCCTGCCCCACAAGCTCGCTCTTCATTGCTAACAGCTTGTAGGCTAGCACTGAGCTTTTCCATGTGTTCACACTCATTGTTGGTTGCACTCTCCAACCTCTAGGGGGCGCAGAGGCGTTCGTCTCAGCTTTGTTTGTTTGTTTGTTTTTTCTGGAGACAGAATCTCACTCTGTCCCCCAGGCTGGAGGGGGCTGTGAAGCGATCTCAGCTCACTGCAACCTCCGTCTCCCGGGTTCACGCGATTCTCGTGCCTCTGCCTCCCAAGTAGCTGGGATTACAGGCATAAGCCACCACGCCCAGCTAATTTTTGTATTTTTGGTAGAGACGGGGTTTTACCATGTTGGCCAGGCCGGTCTCCAACCCCTGGCATCAAGTGATCCACCTGCCTCAGCCTCCCAAAGTGTTGGAATTACAGGCGTGAGCCACCGCGCCTGGGCCTTCAGCTTTTTCATTCTGTTGTTCCAAGACAAAGAGCCGGGACTAGGAATGGTCAAGGGCACGATGGAGCGCTCAATGATACACGTGATGCGGCTACTACATTAGGAGTCGTCGTCTGTGGGTATAAAAAACACCCAGAATTACAATGCTTTTCCTTCTTGTGGTCTGTACTTTCTCCTCTTCTTTTGTGAAACTGGAATGAAATGGGGCCCAGGGAAAAGCACAGAGCAAGCCAGGGATAGCAAGAAGGACCCAAACAAAACAAGAGCCTCAAAGGGGCAAAGCTTTTGTTTTGGGGAAAGGGATCTCGATTAGTGCTCCTGTTTGGTAGAAATCAGACATAGCAGGAATGAGGTTAGGGAGTGGTAGAGTGGTAAGGGGCTTGGCTCCACTTCCAACTCAGTGTTTTTGGTTAATATGAATAGGGAAACAATCCCTAAAGGATTGGGATTGGGGAATCATGAGAGATGGGAAAAATTCCACTTTTCTTTGCTTGAACATGGCCTAGCAGATGACCTTTTCTTCTCATGGTAGAGAGCTCTAAGGTAGGTTATCAAAATCCAAAAGTTAGGGTTTTAACTCATTTGACCTACCCGACTGGCCCTATGACTTGAAGGTCACAGTTGTGAGATGGGGTTATACTGGGAACCAGGGTATCGTTCAACAATGTTCCTTGATCTCTTCCTCATTAGGGCTTGTGCCGCTTCAGAATTTGGCTTCAGTGACACAAATCCACTCTTCCCAGTTAAAAAAAAAAAAAATCATCCTGATTAGCCTCCCAGAGAATGTAATGTGATTTCAGGAAGGAAAGCTGTGATTGCCAATCTGAACTTGGAGGCCTCAGTGATTTTCGGATGCACTGTTGGCTGGGCTGAGTCAGCAGAGACAAACCCACCCTTGATTTTCTAGAGAATGTTCTTCTACAAGGACAGATTCTCAGACACTTAGCCCATCCTGTTAATGAATATTGAAGTCATTACCACATTTTTGCCCTTAAAAGCCATGCTACACGATCATTCTTACACAAAAAGCTTTGTACCTATGTCATATTTCTTTCAGGGAGATTTCTAAAAATGGGGTTGGATACCACCAAATTTCCCATCCAATAACCTGTTTTATTACTACACCAATCAAGTTATGATAATGATGCCAATATTGATAACTTTTATTTCTTGATAACTTACTATGTGCCAGGCACTGTTTTAAGCACTTTTCACCCATTATCTTATTTGATCCTCTCATCAACCCAGTGTGACAAGTTCTATTACGGTCCCTATTTTAGAGATGAGGAAATGGAGGCAAAGGGCATATAAGTTACTTGTTTAAAGTGACTTAGTAAATGCCAGACCCAGGCATTCTGATCTAGAAGTTCATGCTCCCATTATTTCACTCAAAGAGAACTTACCTCTATTTCAAGAAAAGACAGCTTGGGCAAAAGGCAGCCACTGGGCTTAGTGAAGTTGGCCACTTCACCTGGGAAAGGGAGTGAACTAGAAACACTTAATTGGAAACGTTTTTATTGGAAATCTTGAGTCTTCATTAATAAAAGACTCAAGTTCAATGTCACAAAAGGATTTCACTTCAGCTGTACCTAAGTAGCCTCTTTTTAAAATGCATAATTCAATCAACACAGTTCTACTTAACATCTGCCAAACAACTGGTTGAACTGATGTTTTTTCCAGTTAACTGGTTGTCTTGATGGTTCTGTCATGTTAGGCTGAGTATTGTGAAGTGAGATGGTGGGTTGATCCAATTAAAGGTCATACTTTGGTTGTGCATTCCTGAAAACAAAGTCACTTGATAGGTGTGAAACATCACAATAAGAACTGGGAGCCAGTCAGGCAATAGCTTTTTCCAGGCATGTTTGTTGTCCATGAGCTCTTCTAGATGAAGCTCCTTTATTCCTGGGAGAGGAGTAGGAGGAAGCTGAGGAAAGGGATGAGGAAGAGACAGAGGAAAGAGAGCTGTCCCAGTAAGTGGGGACATTTATTCTTTACCATTGCTAAATGCTCTTGTTATCTTCTAGTGGGTCTAATAATCTCCTAAGAAAATACCACTCTTGTGTCTCTTCTAACTTGGAAGTTCATGAACTCTGTACGAGACAGCCGGCGACCACATGGGGAGTGTTGTGATCTGGGTGTCATGCATACTTTCTAGATGAGGAGTGGGCTCCTCACTAAATCACCAGCCTGATCACCACACACACAACATATGACCAGTTTGTTGGGGGAGGGGATTGTGGTGCTGCAAAAACCTCACTAATGAGATGGACAAAACTGCACTTCCAAGAACTCCTTTCAGGGAGGTAATTGTATGGGATTAGAAGAAATAACTTGAAAGCCATTTGGAAGTGGGTGGGGTGAGACCCCAAAAAGGTTAGGCTGGAATAACAACAGATGGTCCCTAAATGGTCTTCTAAAAAGAGGGCCCGGGCTTTTGTTTCTGTGAGTGTGGTAAGCAGGTGGGGACACAGACTCCAGCTCCCTACCCCACACCTGCCTCCATCCTCCCTAAATAAATGTTGACCTAAAATCTAAACAATAGCAGTTTGGAGGGGTGCCAAGTCATTATTCTTCCTGATATGCCCTATTTCCCTCTGGTGTTATACACACACGCCTGCTCTTACTATACCTCCCACTCCCATGTTGCTGCCTGTCACACACTGATACCCCGCAAGGCACCTGATGGTTCCTCTGATGCCTCAGGCTAACATTCCAGGGAAGGCATTTGAGAATGGTTCATGGCCAGATAAAAACGGCCACCTTTAGTGGCCTTCCACCTCAGTTTCCCAGTCACCATTCATGTGAGTCAAGAGGCTTCCCATGCACAAGGCTTACTGAGCACCTGAATGCCCTGGTGCTCAGTATATTGATGCAGTAGAGATCTTAATCAAGCAGGTCAGTGCTGCTTTATTCTTTACCATCACTCAAGAGTATGACAATAGTAAGCCTGGAATGTAACCTGGAAGAGAACCAGGAGGGAGGGAGAGAAGAAGAAAGAGAGGAAGAGAGAGATAACTTAGCTTGTCAGAGCTGCACCCCATGTTACCGACAGCACCACACTGATGAAGAAGCTTGCACTATGCTGAACATTAATGTCTGTGCAAGTCCTGAGACAGAGAACTGCAGCCTATCAAACGCTTCCCTTTAGGATCAAGGGAGAAACCTTGGGGCGTCTCCTAGAATGTTCTAATGTGAGCTCTTGAGTCACTAAACAGACATTCTCTTCTGGGATGCAGTGGTCAAATCTGGATAAGAACTCACGTTTCCCAATAGCCAGGTGACCTTAAGCAAATCCTTGAATCTCTTTGGGCCTTTGTTCTCTCAACAGTTAACTCAGGAAGAGTTAGATTCATCTCTAAATCAGTTTCCTAAAATTGTTACACAGAACTGCCAGAAAACTAGAAAATTGTTACATGAAAGCTTTACAATGCATGCGAACATATTAAAAGCTCCCAGAAATTCTACAGGAAAGAAACCTGTTTAATTTTCTTTGGCCCACTGTTTTGCTACCCAGTTTATTTGACTGTGGTACATTATTTTTTCGTGGTGTATTAGTCCGTTCTTCCATTGCTATAAAGAAACACCTGAGACTGCATAATCTATAAAGAGGTTTAATTGGCTCACAGTTCTGCAGGCTGCACAGGAAGCATGATGCTGGCATCTGCTCAGTTTCTAGGGAGGCTTCAGGAAACTTACAATCATGGTGGAAGGCAAAGAGGGAGTGAGTACTTTACATGGCCAGAGCAGAAGGAAGGTTGGAGGAGGTGCCACGTATTTTTAAACAACCATATCTCACAAGAACTCACTATCATGACAACAAAGGGCGGATGTTGTTAAACCATGAGAAACCTCCCCCATGATCCAATCTTCCCACCAGGCTCCACTTCCAGCATTGGGGATTATATTTCAACATGAGATTTGGGTGGGGACACAGAGGCAAACCATATTGCATTTGGAGCGGTACTACTCTCCACAAAATCTACATATGGATCCAGTTTTCCTTGTATAGCTTCCACACACATGCGTACACACCCACGGACATGCACAAATGCTAACACACATGGAGAGAAAAAAGATGACTTGGGACTCTTAGAGGAACAATTTTCCTGTTACCACTGTCCCTTTTTACTTTGCTAAGATCTTACAGTGTTAGAGACGGAAAAGAGAGATCCTTCGATGTCTCTGACCCTACCTGTCATTTTTAGGAGCATGTAGAAAGAGAACATGATGTGCCAAATGACTCACAACTTGTCAGTGGCAGGGCAGGGATGGGAGTGAGGCTTCTCAACTCTCTTCCTTCTTCTCGTGGGAAAAGAAGGTGCCTTTTGGTGGTGCCACCTGCTTTGGACACTCATTCTGGGGTAGATGTAGCTAAAGGTATTTTTCAGTTTTCTGCATCAAGACATAATATCTGGAGTACCTCTGGATATGGACATTATCAAGATGTCAGTCAGTTTAAGTCCATAAATTTGAACATCTACTCTGTCAGGCAACTTTGTCATCATTAGTAACATAGCAGCAAACAAATAATACAACCTTCAAAGAGTTACAGACATCAACCATATGAACAAGTAAATACATAGAGTAATTTGTGGTACTTACTGTTGATATGAAAAAGCACATGGAGATGTGGTACAGAGGGCTATGAAACAGCTGTGGGGAGCATCTAGAGGTGAGCAGAGCAGCTCAGTGAGGGACAACCTGAAGGTGGCTCCATCTACTGAACCCCTAACAGGACTCCAGCACAACAGTCACAAGCTACCATTTCTAAGTGCTTACTATGTGTCAGGCACTGTACTAACCCCTGTAGACCATCTGCTCATTTAATTGTTCAGAATTAGTAAAGGACAAATCCAGTACTAAAACCAAGTCTGTCTGCTTCTGAAACCTAGTATCAGGAGCAAGCTTGTCCCATTTTCCAAAGACAGAAGACGGCACATTGCTCTTTTTTGGGAAGATGCAACACTAGGGTCAAGTGGTTCATAATGTTAACAGTTTCCTCCCTACAATTTAGTCTAAATTTTACTTTTCACTCCATTCCATTACTCTTAGGTCTACCCTCTAGAGACCCTTCTCTTCCCCAATCACACACACAAAATCAATTACATTGTATTATCTGATGCCAGTTGTGTTTATACTATAGAAGGCAGAAAAGTGTTTTTATGAGTGGAGATTGTTTTTCCATTCTGTTCCTTCCCAGAGGGGATCTAAATACTCTTTCTGAAGTTAGACATTGTGTGTGGTTTTGGAGCTGAGTTGGGAAGGGGATGGATACACACCACACCTTATTTATTTTCTCTTCTGTGGAAGGGTCTCAGCGGTTTTTTTTCTCCCAAATTCAATCTCTTACTCTTGAAGAATGACCCAAGCTGAGAAATTTCCCAAACATCTGAAATCTGAGAATTTGTGCCTGGAATCCATGAGGCTCATGGTTTCCAGATGGAAATGCCGGAAGAATAGGAGGCGGAGGAGTGAAGGCAGGGTGGAGGGACAAAAGGGAGGGGGAGCCTGAACTTTGGATCACTTGACTGCCTTATGAACTAGGCCAGGTCTCTTATTTGCTCTGCAAGTCTGCCATTTGACAATGGGCCAGGCCTGAAGATAGCAGTTTTGCATGTCCTCATGAGGCTGTTTCAGTGATTATTAGAAGTAAGTCATAGTGAAATTGTCTTTTTCTGAAAGCAGTGACTGAAAGCAAACAAGCCCATGACTTGGTTATTCAGAGGGGCATAAGCACTCCAGATGGATTTTCTCATTGTCCCAGAAATGGCAAAAGACAGACCATCCTAGGAATCCTGGCTTCTTTATACCACTTAAATATACACGATGGCGGATCCCCCGGTGACCTAATTCTTCTTCCCCGTCTTGTCCTCGTAATAGAGGTAAGAGAAAGCGATTAACAGGCAAGCTTGTTTGGAATACATAACAGTCAAGTATAATTTGGTCACAAGTGGGCTAGGTGTACTCTCAGAGGAATGCCTTTATTTGATCGGGCAGGTCAGAATCTTCCAGGGAAAATATTAATTTGGGGAAAATAGATCAGAACCTACTTGTTATCAAATGGGACATTGGCTTGAGGGTTGAGGAATACTCATTTTTATTGTTATCAGTGGTTTGTCATCCTCCCCCCCGAAACTACCCTACTGACACTCCCTATTGCCACTACTACTACCAAGTCAAAGAGCAATCTTTTCCTCTATCATGGTTCTTCCTACTTAGAAGTTGAATTTCATACTAGGATATAGCCATCCAACTGGGTCTAAAAGGTCTCATAATGTGTGGAGAGAAACCAAATACAGAAAAGTTACTTCCAATTAACACCTCTGATCTCCGGATGTCCTAATAAAAACAGTGAGGCAGCAAATGGCCACCCTCAAGCTGGAGAACCATACTTCGACTCAATGTTTTTAAGAGCCAGGGAAAGTAGCTAACCTCTTCTTAATTTGATCTCCTGGCCTGGGACATATAAATGTTTAACTACATTCTGGCTTAGGAAGGAAAGCAGAGGTGAACGTAACCTGTAGTGGCATGGCTTCAACAGAGCATTTGTCTCACCCGGAAATATAAAGGAGCAATGCCTGCCTCCTCAAGCTGAGCAGTGCCCAGAATTTATGAACTTCAAGTAAGATGTGAATCTGGGGCCCGAGCCAGGCATTATCATTGGGAAATGGTGGACAATTTCCCTCTCCCTCCCTCCTCATTTTCCTACTGCTGATTGTACTGTTCAGAAGTGAATCATGATTTAATCCCCTCTGCTGTTAAGAATATTACAAAATGCTGGTTACAATGAAGTCATAAAAGTATTTACATAAAAGAAAAAAAGACAGAGAATGTTATAGCAAGTGACCAAGCTCATCATTACCACCAGCAAAAAGATAGGTATGGAAAAATCCTTGCCTGGGTACCAAACGGGATGCAGCTGATTAATTTAGACCATCTCTATATATAATCAACATGGCACATGTTTTTATAATCATGCAGTGTTGAAAGCAGTGCATGATGGGAGAAAAGACAGTTCCAGTCACATGCGTCTGGGTTTTTAAATCTTAGCGTCTTCAGATCAGGGACAGGTTACCCCAGAGTGCTCAATAATCCATGAGAAATGAATCCTATCTTCGTTCCAGGGCTTAGTATAGGCATTACACCATTGTTAGATGCAAGCAACTCTTTGATTGATGGCTCCAATATGGATTAAGGTCAAAAGTGGCCCTGCAGACCGAATTCCCTAGTGAGGAATTGCCACATAACTTCATGCGTCTTTTGCTTCTGAATTCTTTCTTCTCCTAGAAACCACTAACCACAAGCTTTTCATGCTGGTATTATATCTACATAATGTTTATTCTTCTTACAGCAAAGAGCTGGAGAAATACAAGTGAGAATCTGTTATTACAGTTTAAAATGTGTTACACCCAACTTGTGCTGAGGGTCCAGTTTCTTTTTATTATCCTCCAATTTTGTTGAATGACTATTGCCTAAAATAAATGAGCAATCGACAGGGGCTTAGAAATAACAGGGATGCTTAAGTGACTTTTATGGGTAGCAGTATTTGTTGTAACATAATTTGATCTGTATTCTAGTTATTAGTTTTATTCATCACATTGGAAACTTGGCACTTCCATTGTTCATGCCATTATATGCAAAGCACTGTAGCATGAAAGTCACTTAGAAAGCTGTGAAAAAAGCTCTCTAAACACCAGAGGCTCAATAAGTTAGCTAGGGGGATATACATTGTTTGATTTAGCTAAACACCCTGGATGGTCAAGGGTTTATTCCTGAAAGTTTTTTGTTTTTTTTTAACCTTTGGGATGTAAATATTTCTAAAATGTTTGATATACACATTTTTGCCTTCTAAGCATAGTTTTTTTTTTATGTATGGTGCACAGGGTCATCATTTTAAACAGAATATTGTCCTATGATACAGTGAGGCTCTTAAAGATTGAGATGTCTATAGACTGTTTTTGGCACTAAATAACCCATATATCAGGGCTTTTTCAGTTTTGCAGTCTACTCAAAATTTCCATCTTCTCTATTGCAGTCCCCCTTTTTCCTTCTTGTTTCCTCTAAAAGTCTGTTTCTCTCCTTTACATTTAGAAATATGTGTGAAGGAAAAGCAAATAGGTTCTGAGGAGGTGCTTGATGGCTAGATGTACGGCCTTTGTCTTATGCGTTTGCTTCATGGATTTATTTCAATTGGTTGGAAGCCTTGTTTGCTTACTTCTTAATTCTCAGTCATTTTTGATGGGTTGAGCAGAGGTTCTAGATTTTTATAGCTCTGTCTCAGTTACTCATTGTCAAACCACTAGTTTAGATTTTGTGTTCAGGAAATAGGGACAGGTGAAGCTATCAGGTGGCTAAGCCCTAGGTAAATGAGTTGCTATGAATCCTAAAATGTTGTGAAGGTTGTGGGCCATTTTTATAAGGCAAATGGTATGCTGTGGCCATGACAGCTGAACTCAGTAAGTGAACTTTAAAACAGATAAGCTCCTTTTGCTGTTGTCCCTTTCCAAGAATATGAAGCTGGCCTGATGTCAGGCTGTTGGAGAGCCTTCAACATGTTTAATTAAATAACAGACTCAGTGTCAGAGCTGGCTGACTTTCAGGATTCTAAGGCTATAGCAAAAGAAGACATGGTTTTGCCTCTCTTGTTGATTTCCTTATTTATGGCCTTGGAATAAAGAAAGTAAAGCAAGTCTAACAGTCTTCTCTTCCAAAAGTATAGTTTCAGGCCAGATTTGAGTGCTATCCTTAGATTTCTTTCCCTCACTGTACATTGCATTTTACAGGCTATACAAAGCAAGACCTTCTTGCAAAAGGCAAACTCCTTTGCCCCGAAGCCATACTGTACATGCATGGGGGTAGTTGTAGGGGGATAAGTGTTGGAATCAGTGCATCTAGGAGAGAAGAGATTAAGGAAAGACGCTGTGAAGTCTGCTAGACCTGGGTTTAAGTTCTGGCTTCCCACTTACTAGGGTATAACTGTGGTCACAGTACTTAATTATCTAAATTTGATTCCCGAGCAATAAAGTGGGGAATGATAGTATTGGTGCTGTTACTATTACGATAATGTGAAAAACAACAGGAGAGTGCCTGGCCCAGAGAAAGAGCTAAGTGACAGCTCTTATTATTAACAAAAATGAATGATTTAAACCTGGAGATTACAATATTTAACAAGCACAGACACTTAGTGCAGCCTGTTATTGACTTCAAGCAGTCTTTTGCTTTTGTTTCTATTTCTGTGACATCTTATCTTATTAGACTTTCTGTTGGGTGTCTCTAACTCTGGTGCCTTGTGAAGGCCAGGAGATATTCCAGACAAGCTGAAATTCTACCTTTTTATGAGTATAAAGGAAATGGGGCCATGTTGGACCAAACAAAGAGTAATAAAATAAGAGTTGTAGCTTTCAGAGGGAAAGATAAACAAAGAAAGGGCTGGGGCAATGGATGTGGTGTTGAGATACTGGCACCAGGAAGCAGGGAAGAAAATCTCCAAACACATTGTGGTTTGTTAAAACACTGAAGACTCCTAAGTGCTATAGTGGCAGGCAATGCCATCCCACCAGGCAGCAGTGTTCTCTGCAACTGGGGAAGAGGAAGTAGGGCCTAATGATTGCTCCCGGAGACAGAGAGTCTGCTGTCCTGGGCTTTACCAGCCTGGCTTGTTGGGTGACCTTGAGTGACTTATCTCCCTAGCTTGGACAATTTTCTCAAGGTTCTCACATAGTCCCTAGCTAACTAAAAGGGTCTGATGAAGACAAATGTGTTAAAAGAAAATTTAGAGGAGAGTCCACAAACTGTCTCTCCAGATACACCTGCTGGTGGGTTTTAGGATTTTTAAACGTTAAATTTTAATGCATTTAGGCAGGGCTTGGTATTTTCTAATTCATACCATGTCTACCATCTTGAGTCTTCACATTTGGCTCCTGAAGGCCTCTGAGTATATGACTTCTGATTTCAATGCAACCTCTGGTCCTTCAAACCAGATTGGAATTGCTTCATTTACAACTCATTCTATTTCTTCATCAATTACATGCAATATGTATTTCTTTTTTCTTTTTCTTTTTTTTTTTTTTTTTGAGACGGAGTCTCGCTCTGTCCACCAGGCTGGAGTGCAGTGGCGCGATCTCAGCTCACTGCAAGCTCCGCCTCCTGGGTTCAAGCCATTCTCCTGCCTCAGCTTCCTGAGTAGCTGAGACTACAGGCGCCCCCCACCGCACCCGGCTAATCTTTTGTATTTTTAGTAGAGACGGGGTTTCACCGTGGTCTCGATCTTCTGACCTTGTGATCCGCCCGCCTCGGCCTCCCAAAGTGCTGGGATTACAGGCGTGAGCCACCGTGCCCGGCGCAAATATGTATTTCTAAAGTTTCACAAAACAAATATTTTGTTGGCCTAACTGTAATTTGCTCTAAAAGACATTTTGTTTTTCTAGAAAAGATGGCAAAAATTACAATTTGACCTTCCTTCTAGTTCATCCAAATTCTAAAACTTTAATGTTACTTGAAAACATAATTTGGCACCAAGTATTCTTTAGGTTATAATCTAAGTTGCTCATAAAATTTAATCTAGGCCTGGATCATTTTACTTTGAGGAGAAAACATATCACTAAATAATAATGATCTAAGTCTGTTCTTTTGCCACTTCCCAGAGATCTCTCCTAAGGCACTCAGGGAAAAAGTCAGGAGTAAATTAGACTCCCACATCTAGTGACCAAAACACCATTATCTCCAGCATTGCCACAGTGAAGTATGCAGATCGTCATAAATATTTACACCTTGCAGGGTCCTTTGTGCACAACTCTGAGAGACAAATGGCATTTCCAGTAATAGTTTATTGATTTCCAAATGCACAGGGGCGCCAAGTCCGAACATCCTGGGATAGCGGTAAATCTCTCTTACAAAATAATTTACAGTATGAAAATGATATACTGAAACATTAACTCAAACGTGTAATTCCGTTGAAAGATTCAGTGTTCCCTTGTTTAATGTAAAGGGTGGAAGGGGAAGATTCCTAAGGAGGGAATGTGACTGTGCACAGGAAAATAGGCAGAGGACAATGGATTCATTGGTTCTCCCCATTCATGCAGTGTGGCCTGTCACTGTAGAAAGACTGGTCAGGTTTAATCCTCATTGAGTATTAATCTGCTGTTCCCTCAAAGTCATATCAAGCCTAGTATGGGCTCCATGGCTTTTTGTGCACCAATGTATCCATAAGTGTCTTCACTTATTTTCATTTTTCTGCTCTGGACCTTGTTCTGCTGTTTCCGGTATGTTCTCAGTTCCAAATGATGCTATCTTGTCTTACCAGGCAGGTCTCCAGAATCAGGAACTGCCTGAGTCTTACGGTTGGGACAGGGTAGGGGGCTTCATAAGCCCTGTTGGATAAAGGCAATAATAATGAGATTGAAGTCTCCCCTATTCTTTTTCTCCTAGGGCTGGGCTGGACTCAGTCCATAATGAGATTTTTTTTAAACATAAAAATCTGATGTGATCAGCACACAGTAAACATGCAGTTAATTTTCTTACTGAGAAGCATGTATTGAACAGCCAATACATATAACGAATGTGGAATTTCAAGAATGGCAAGGGAGTATTTTCTACTCGGGGAGAGAGGACTTCCTAGACCCTGCCACTACTACAAGGTCATGAATTCTGCATTTGTACCCTCAGGTCTAACTGGAGTAGTTAGACTCTCAGGTCATCAAAATGGCTGGGCATCCAAGTTTCCCATGTTATTAGACATCTTGGAGGAGGGCTGGAGTGCAATTTCCTTCAGGGCTGTCACTTTGACTCAGTGCCTTAGGAGCTAACGACCTTTGATAGGGAATTGCTCTTCTTGTAAGCAAGTACCTAAACTCCAACTATATGGCGACACTTGTAATTAGGGCTGACAGAAATCTTTGAAGTAGTATGCAAGATAATGAAGGGGCTGCTTTGAGTTTTCCTTAGTTCTCAAATATTGTGTGTGTGTGTGGACATGTATGTATATACGTATACACACATATCACACTTGTCATTTATATATAGGCACACACTCCCCCAACACACACAAACCAGGAATCAGAAGGAGAGTCCAGATTCACTGGACTTTGAATTGCCACATCCTCACAGAGCACACTGGCAGCTAAGTCTACTAAAATATGAAGATTTCCTTTTCTACAGCAGTGAAGCTGCAGACAGTTGCAAATAAAGTTGAGTAGAAAGCAGAACACCCTTCGCTTTTACTACTGCTGCAAAATTCTATACCTTTGAAGGCCAAGAAACACCTTATTTATGGAAGACAGCATGAAAAAGGAAATGTTCTCCCAACTCCTGGGGGTGGGCTCAAGTCAGCAATGTATACTTAAAGCGTCGGCTAAAGGGGAGAAATAAGGCTACCTCAATGCCATTTCTGAGCCCTAACTATAAGTGTGAAATGTCATTTTGAAAAAGATTCATAAATTGGGATGGTCAGTGCACAGTGGGAAAACCTGAAGCCTTTTTATCTTTCTGTTTTTAGGTGGACCACAGTGTGTGATACAAAGTGCCTGTCCACAGAATTAGGGGGAGCTGGGTTCAAGATTTGGCTTGAGTATTTCCTAGCTGTGTAACTTGAAGCAAATGACTTCCACTCCCCATCTGTTTTATTGTCTAAGAGACAGTTCAGGGCCTGGCTCATAGTTGTTCCTTAATACAAGTTATTTTCCTTCTTGGGCTGTCAGAGCGGAGACTCCAATCACTTTTTGGGACTGTCCTGGATTTAATGATATCAAATCAAAGTCCCTCTTGGCATCCAGAAATTCAACATTTGAAAGGTAGCCAGAAATTGCTATGAGTATCCGACTGATTCTGGAAACATTCATTACCTGCCTCCCTTGGTGACTTCTCTTTAGGGGTTTCAGCAAACCCTGCAACCTGCAGCCAGGCAAGACACAATTCTGAGCTCTCTACATTTTACTGACCTGGCAGGAGGGAAGCCTCATCATGCTGGGGCTTACGGCCAAACAGCATGCTCCAGCTCTATGGGAAGGTGGTGCCACTGCAGGAAGCATCCTAGTTTCTTACATTGATAAATGCTGCCGGCAGGAACTTAGGAGCCTGGGCAAAAGCTGCTGCACTGTGTTTAATGCTTCCCTGGTTAAAGTTTTATCAGGTGCTGAAGACAGCAGGAGTCTATAAAGCAAATCTGAAACCCTTTCTAAGTAAAAGCAAAAGTGCTTTCCTTGAGGATCAGAGATAAGTTACTGAGACAGATTGGCACATATTTTTATATTTCCATTTATATCCACTGCATAAATACTTGAATTTCCCAAATACTGATTCAAAGTAACAACTGATCTGTCCATTGCTAATATAAGGCTACTATTTGGAGATCAAACAATGATTACAATGATTATTGGGGAAAGACAATACAAGCTTCCAAATCCTAAAATCTTTTTAATCTTCTGATACTTAAACTTTTTCAAGAGTGGCCACTGGTCCTTCTTTTAGGGTAGTTTTGTTGGATATGATTGGAGGTTATAATTAATGGTATACCAAATTCTCCAGTCTTTGCAGAGATAGCTAAAGCACCAAAATTGTCTTAGCTATTTCTTGGCCACCAGTTTGAGAGAAAAATGCTTTTTTTTTTTTTTTTTTTAACATCTCAAACTCCTCTCAGCCCCAGTATCCTGGCATCTTTAGTGAGTTAGGACAATCCTAACCTAGAAGCATATATGCCTGGGAGCTTCCTGGCCTCAAAAGAATAAATCATTTCACAGCATTCACAGGACTGAAAAATAATATAAATAGGACTCTAATAGTAAACAAGTCTTGTTTCTGTTTCAAAACCATCCTGCAAGCACAATAATCAGCTGGCCCTGTAATAGGTACACAGGTCACAGGCAGGCAGGAAAAGGGATTTCCCCCAGTGCAGGCTCCTTTGGTTCTGCCTCAGAGGCACTAGAAGTCTAGGCCCTGGGTTAGCAGCAACCCAGAGTCTGCTTGGATATGGTTCCAGTTGTATTCTTCATAAGTGAACACCAAAATACCATAAAGGCAGAGGAGAGTGAACATATAACCCACTTGCAAATAATTACCTTTCAAGATTCCTATTTTTTATCTTAACAGTCTATGTGTATGAACATTTTATTCTATAATATAACTTTTATATAAAAATAGGTCATCTCCTGACTCCAAACCATTTGGTAAGTAAAACTGATGCTTCAAGAAGATGTAGGTTTTTAAGTTTGCAGTTTTACATTCCCGTAGCACATCCCTGCTTACTCGGGAGTACAAAGCTTGGTTGTAAGAAATTGTGATTTGGAAGTAGAGAAAAGCAAGGAAGTCCAACCTCAGGCATGTCTCTGTTACTAAGAGGAGAGCGAGATCCAGGGTGTTGGAGATGATCTGAAGGTCTGTGGGTGGGGAGTGCCACAGGAAGAAGGGTTCTGGTCAGAGGTAAAGGAGGTTATATCTATATGCTGGGAGATGAGCTGAATTCAGAACACATGGAGTGGCATCAATTCTTCCCCATATTGCATTTAAGCCAAATTAGGCTAAAGTGGGGGTAGGACTAGCAAAAACCTACAATAAAAATTCCCATTTGGTAATATACATTCCAGCCCTTCATGCTGTGACAAGCCCATAAAACCTGCAGAATTCACCCAAATAATTCTGGTTCTATTAGATCCTTTACTGACTATTTTGGAAATTCAAGCAATTTGAATTCAGAATTACTGATTTCAACTTTTAATCAGATTTCTTTGGTCCTTTTTCTCCCCCCTAAGGTCATTTCCGTTCCACCTCTTCAATCATTTTTTTTTTTTTCATTTCCACAACACTGAATTATGAATCTTAAGTCCTGGATAACTTCATATACTAAAAATATCTCTTCCTAATCTTTAACTCTTTCTCCAACAGCTTTTTCCAGTCATCCATCTTAATTCATGGCACCACATTTTCACAAATGCAGAACTGGACTTTTAGGGACTGCCCACATGAGTCAATGTGGCCCTACCTTGCTCTCATTTATTTCACGCTTCAATATGAACAAAATTGGGTTTTTGTTAATAGGCAGGGAGAAAACTCTGACTTTCCTTCAAGATTATTCCAGATCCTTCCTAACAAAGCGATACTGTTTGGTAATACAATATTATGGGGGCTGGCTTTCCTGAGTAAGTTCAAAGCAGCCACTGAAGGATTACCTGAAGGACGCTTCTTAATTGCTCCTGGTGGATCAAACGGGCTCTTTTCCTTGACCTACCACAACCAGAGGATGAGAAGCACACAGTCAGTAAGCATAAAACTGGTCATCCCTTGGAGAGATATGTGCCTGCTGTGGATCTGGGGACACATCTGGTGGAAGTACGTTTGTTGCTGAGCAGCTTTCACAGAAATCAGAAGCCGTTACATACACACTGTCACATACACACAAGGGGAGGGGATGATTTTCCACTGGGGGTAGCAAGCCTTCATGTGTCCTCTTCTTCACTGGCACCACTACAAAGGAAAAGGAGAACCAGGTGAGTTAAGATATCACAAGAAGGGAGGCAACCTAGTCTACTGGTTGATAGCACAGACTTTATGTCAGACATACCTGGATTTTAAGTCTTAACTACCATGATTGAGCAACATGGCCAAAGGCAAGTTACTTAGTTTCTCTAAATTCTGATTTATCTGGCCATAGGGGGATGATGATAAAACTTAATTTCTTGAGTTACTAGAGGATTAAATAAGGGAATACATATAAAATGCACAGTACCTGGTATATGGTTAAGTGAGCAGCTATTTAAAGGAGCAGGTGAGAGTCATCATCCTTTTAAACTTAACTGACAAAATAAATTGCTGGTAAAAATCAGGTGTGTGATTTCCTCTAAGCCTTAAGTCATTTATTGTTAGGAGAGAAAAAACAAGGAGAAGCTACTATCATCTGCACTCTCAATGGCATTTTGCACTTGGAAAAAATCCAAGAGTTCAACTCATGCCATAGGGACATATGCCACCTCGTCAGACAAGGTACTCTACTAAGTAGGACTCCCTGGTGATTCTCTCTTATTTCTCTCATAGGCCTTATCACATTACATAATTTGTTTGTGATTTACTTTTCTCTCTACCCATGACTAGAGCATACAAGAATAGCAATACTATTTGTTAACTATGTATATCTAGCACTAGCACTGGGCTAGGCACATGGAAGGGCTCAATAAATAATTCTTTTTAAAAAGGAAGTGAAATACAAACAACAGGAAGAAAGGGAGGGAGGGAGGGATGGACACGGTTGAAGGGACTGGTCAGTCATTACTGCCCTGGCCAGGTTATTCCAGATGTTAGTGATGTTTCAGTGACCAAAAAATGAGTTGTCAAGCCCCAGAGGCATGGCTAGTACCTCAGCTGCTCAGAGTTACAGCACCTCTGGCTTGGACCTGGGAGAGAACACTGTTGGTACAGGGACAGGGGTAAGGAGAAGGCAGAGCCTGAAAAAGCAGGAATGAGCACACTCAGAAAGGCAAAAGTAGCAAACTTGCCTAGTTTCTCCCCATCCACTTCCATAGGTCACTGTCCTTAAAATAGTAACAAGAACCAACATGATCAAGTGCTTACTGTGGACCGGGGCACTGAGTTATGTGTGTTCCTCACCCATTCTTCCTATTATGTAGGGGCTATTATTATCCCCTGTTTTCCAGATGAAAAAAGTGAAGCTCTGAGAGATATAAAATCCTAGGGTCACATAGTAAGGTCTGTGTCCTTAAAACTCAAGGTTTAGTTTCAGTTGGATAAAGTCTGAAGTGGTCAAGCTGGTAGAGAAGGAAGAGGCTTGTAGAACATCAGCTCCCAGCTATTACCTAGAAATTTTTCATCTCACAAGGGATTATCTACGTCTGTATAAAACCTGTGCTCCTTTGCATCCATTTGGGAAAGACCTTAAGGGAAAATATCCTAGGCAGCAGATTTCTAGACCTTCCACTAAAGGCAAAAACATTTCAAGAAACAGGTCCTGCAAGTTAAGGTAAGTGTATGTTAGGAGCCAAAAGAACCAACTCAATGATCTTCACCATTCCAAAATCTGCCTTGTTTCCACTCCCCTTTCCTGCTGGTTATACAATCATGGGATGAAGGGTGCATGCCAGGAAGAGCTGGACAGTGGGCTGTCATTAATGAGCAGTATTTAATGGCATCTGTCCCAAAGGGAACAAAGGGTCTTTTATAAAAGCTTCTCACCAGAATCAAGGCAGAGCTGGAACTGGCGCCATATTCTCCCCCTTGGTATTATATCCAAAGCAAGCTCTCATTGTTCTCTTGTCAGTTTTATTTCAAATATGAGGGCAGCATGGTGACTCTGCCCTAAGTTGCAGTTCACTTTTTAGCATTCTTAACTTGAGACACATACTTTAAATGTTCATGGACCTAATGAAATTGTATACAGAATTTTATCTGTGTGTTCCTTTGTCTGAGAGAAGCCATACTTTTCATCATATTTTCAAAGAAGTCAACAACTCTTGGCAAATTGGGAATAACCAAATTATAAATAAACTCTTTTCCAGTTGCCAGGTTCTTTACTATAAGACTTGGAGAGTGGCTTGGGGAAAGGGTCTGAAGTCTGAACTGATAAAATCTTTTCTCGTTAACTTAAAAAAGACCTGTTCTTGGGTCTGAAATTTATCTCACAGTTTAAAACATGAGATCTTAGGATACTGGCATATCATTTATTGATTACTTCATTTGCTAAATATTTGTTGACTGTCAACCATGTGTCAGTCATGATTCTGGGCACAATAATGAATAAGATGAACACACGAGTTGCCCTCTAGGACTTTAAAGCCTAGTAGGTGAGATACAGGCTCGGGGGAGAGAGGGAGAACCATTTCCCCCCCCCCAGAACAGCATCTTTAAAAAAAGCATCTTATTTTTATAATAACCCACTTTTCACAATAATGAATAAGAAAAGGGATCATAACTGAATCTATAACACAGAGCTTTGCTCAGCTTGTGTGTCATCTCTCTTGGAGGGTTCAACAATATAATTAGTGTTAGGCATCATCTCCTCTCCTGAATGTTCTTGCTTCACTTTGTATATAAACTTTGTATATAAGCTAGTCTATGTTCATGAGATTATCTCATTTTATTTATTTATTTTTATTTATTTATTATTTTGATTTTGCTCTGTCACCCAGGCTGGAGTGCAGTGGTGCGATCTTCGCTCACTGTAATCTCCGCCTCCCGGGTTCAAGAGATTCTCCTGCCTCAGCCTCCTGAGTAGCTGGGATTACAGGTGCACGCCACCACACCCAGCTAATTTTTGTATTTTTAGTAGATGGGGTTTCACCATGTTGGCCTTGAACTCCTGACCTTGTGATCCACCTGCCCCAGTCTCCCAAAGTGCTGGGATTATAGGCATGAGCTACCATGCCTGACTGTTCATGAGATTTTTTATCTTAAATAGTCTATAAAAGTCTTCACTTTCTGCAAGGGAAGTAATACAGCCTTCTACCTCAGCCACTTACCACGCTCCTCTGAAACACCTACCAGTCACATTTAGACTTACAACCGGAGTGGGACTCAGATGTTAATGGCTGTTTCACTTTTTTTTTTTTAAATAAACTAAGGGTGTTAGGCAGACAGCCCATTCTATAGCAGGTAATACCAATGACAGAGTCAGCATTACATAATTACTCTGATGTCACCAGACTGAACTAGGTTCAAATCCCTGTTATGAACTAATAAACAGTGGGATCTTAAGTCACTAATCTCTCTGAATCTCAGTTTCGTCAAAATGCTATCTTCCAGGGTTACTGTGAAAGCTTTATGTATTTTATGCAATACAAATGATAAAAAATGTTAACCTTCTTCCTCAACCCACCTTCCTTCTTATCCTGAATATAAACCTGCCTCCTCCTGCCTTTCCCTCAAATGTTCCTAGTTCTGGCAGCTGAAACATTACATTCCAGAACAAGTGTGTTCCTATCCCCAAATACCCTTCAAATATCTGGAGAGCAACAGTATCCTGCTTTGCTCACTTGGAGAGTTTTTTAAATGACAACCCACACCTAATGAAATACAGGTACTAACTAGAAAGGCTGAGTATCACTCTGACCCTTCTAGGTGGCAGGGCTCTAGAAAAGTCATGCCTGCCAAACACTGGGGAGAACAAATATGGACTGAAGTTTAGTTAACCGGCCTTAGCTCAGTCACTGATCTAGTTTGAGGGTATTGCTGTATCTAAAAGCAGTGGCCTTAAAACTGGGGTACTGATACCCTTGTGGTATGTAATTACTTTCCAGGAAGTATTTGGGCCTGGGTAATTTTAAGAAAATTAATGTCCAAATCCTTAACTTCCATATATACTGCTTCCTAAAACTTATCTCCTCAGAAACATGCCTGTGCTCTATAAGGTTCTTGTTTCAGCCACTCCCACTTTCCAGATCACCATACTCCCACATTTCTGCAGAAATGCTACTCTCACCCTTCTGAATCTTAGCATGTAACAATTTTAGAATGTCTCCCTTAGAGGAGTCCTATGAGAGAACGGCAAGCAATAGTAAAGGAGACAATCTCTTTTTTCATTTAGGCAGGAAACTCTTGGCAAGGCTGTGTGTTTTATCTATCTATCCATCAATCTAACACTTCAAATTCAAAAGTGAGATGGCTATCATGAGGTGTGTGCTAATGTTTATTTGTATTAAAAAGAAATCAGACTTAATCTGACGGAAAGCAAGTCTGATCTGGCTGGATGGTTTGACCATCAGAACTGGCTTTGCCAATTAGATTATATAGTGTACCTTGCTTGTAAATTTAATAACCTAAATTCACAGTGCCAAAGTTTTGACAAAAATATATATAAAAACTCATATAAACTACACAATATGTCAGTGATCACACCCTTAGCAACTATTTACACTTGATATATGATTTCAGGAATTAATTTAAAAATGTGCTGAAAAAACGCTCATCATCACTGGTCATCAGAGAAATGCAAATCAAAACCACAATGAGATACCATCTCACACCAGTTAGAATGGCAATCAATCATTAAAAAGTCAGGAAACAACAGGTGCTGGAGAGGATGTGGAGAAATAGGAACACTTTTACACTGTTGGTGGGATTGTAAACTAGTTCAACCATTATGGAAAACAGTATGGCGATTCCTCAAGGATCTAGAACTAGAAGTACCATATAACCCAGCCATCCCACTACTGGGTATATACCCAAAGGATCATAAATCATGCTGCTATAAAGACACATGCACACGTATGTTTATTGCGGCACTATTCACAATAGCAGACTTGGAATCAACCCAAATGTCCATCAGTGACAGACTGGATTAAGAAAATGTGGCACATATACACCATGGAATACTATGCAGCCATAAAAAAGGATGAGTTTGTGTCCTTTGTAGGGACATGGATGCAGCTGGAAACCATCATTCTCAGCAAACTATCGCAAGAACAGAAAACCAAACACCGCATGTTCTCACTCACAGGTGGGAACTGAACAATGAGATCACTTGGACTCGGGAAGGAGAACATCACACACCGGGGGCCTATTATGGGGAAGGGGGAGGGGGGAGGGATTGCATTGGGAGTTACACCTGATGTAAACGACGAGTTGATGGGTGCTGACAAGTTGATGGGTGCAACACACCAACATGGCACAAGTATACATATGTAGCAAACCTGCACATTATGCACATGTACCCTAGAACTTAAAGTATAATAATAAATATTTTTTAAAAATGTGCAAAAAGACACATACTTTTAAATTTTCTTTTAGGGGATATAAAACAAAAACGTTTAGCTAAAGGAAC
Organism: Colobus angolensis palliatus; assembly: GCF_000951035.1. NCBI lineage: Eukaryota > Metazoa > Chordata > Mammalia > Primates > Cercopithecidae > Colobus > Colobus angolensis. The sequence goes on along the minus strand of NW_012115066.1, from coordinate 1,175,448 downwards.
TGGGAGCTCCTAAATTCTGACCAGGAGGATGGTGTGAAATTTAACACTTTCTTGGTTGTGGGTAGGGATTGGGGTCACAGAATGAGACTAAGGCATCCCAGTCAGCGGAATGCTGTGTCCCTTCTCTGAGCTGGGCTCACTGTCTGATGTGATGCCTGTAAAACTGAAATGTCAGAGGCATACTTTAAGCCCCACGTTCAGACCCTAAACACCTGCTGATAAAATGATCATATTTTATCATAATCATTTTACAGTGTTTCAGTGACAATTTTTTAGTGAGGCTGTATACATAAGCAGCTCAGCTTTTTGGCTTCTGTCCCCAGAGTTGTAGGGGTGTATAAAGGGGGAGTTAATAAATCAGATAGCAGGCATTCTGACTTTGCAAGTTTAATAGTTTCTTTTCCTAAGTATATAGTACAACTTAATGTGACCTGGCATCACTCACGCCTTCTGAGTTCTTGGTTATTTATTAATTGATTATTGCTGTAAAAGGATTATTTAACTCAGGAGGATGGAGAAATTAAGAGTTATTGACAAGGGAGGAAGGCCAGATTCAGTTGAAATTCAAAAAGATAGATTTAATATTCTCCAAAAATTACACTGCCTGGGCATTGTACAAGGAGCTAATTGGGAAGTCTCATGCTTTCAGTATCTGAGGAAGTGGTTGCCTAGTTGCAGTAAATATGCGATCAGCACCGCTGGGGAGATGGACTAAACAATCGGATCCAGGGACCTTTCTTTACTAAACAGAGCAGAGCTGCCTTCTTTCTCCCTTCTGTCCCACACTCACTTGCCCCAACAGCCTGAGCTGAAAATAAGGTTGCTGTGCTTCAAAGGATCTGAACTTTACAAAATAAAGTAAAACGTCCTTGGTCTATTTTGGGCTAACTGAGAAAAGCATGATGAAAATACTAGAGTTCTAGTCCTGGTTCTGCTGTGTGACTCTAGGACCCAGTATCCTTATCTGGGAAATTAGGATGCCTTGCATTTTTACGCAAAATTTAGGAAAACTCCAAACCAGACAAAAACTAATAAAGCTTCTCTCCAACATACAGACTTGCTGAACTAATTAATTTGCTCTCATTTATACAGCTGTCTCTCTTTGCTTCCTGTGCCCCTCTCTATCCTGTCACCACAATCTGAAGGATGGCCTAAATGTTCCAAGTTCTTTCACCTCTTTTTCTGGCTGGGCCCACATACTGGGTTGATGACCAGTACTGAGAAGTGAAGCCATCTGGACTTCCTGGGTCGAGTGAGGACTTGGAGAACTTTTCCGTGTCTAGCTAAAGGATTGTAAACACACCAATCAGCCCTCTGTAAAAATGCACCAATTAGTGCTCTCTGTCTAGCTAAAGGATTGTAAATGCACCAATCAGCCCTCTGTAAAAACACACCAATCAGTGCTCTGTAAAATGGACCAATCAGCAGGATGTGGGTGGGGCCAAATAAGGGAATGAAAGCTGGCCACCTGAGCCAGCAGCGGCAACCCACTCGGGTCCCCTTCCACGCTGTGGAAGTTTGTTCTTTTGCTCTTCATAATCTTGCTGCTGCTCACTCTTTGCGTCCACACCACCTTTAAGAGCTGTAATACTCGCCGCAAAGGTCTGCGGCTTCATTCTTGAAGTCAGCGAGACCATGAACCCACTGGAAGGAAGAAACTCCGGACACATCTGAATATATGAAGGAACAAACTCCAGACACACCACCTTTAAGAGCAGTAACACCACAAAGGTCCGCGGCTTCATTCTTGAAGTCAGTGAGACCAAGAACCCACCGGAAGGAATAAATTGCGGACACAGTACTGCCTGATCATTACCTAGTGTAAACCCAAGAGTAAGCTCTGCCATGAGCAAAAGTCCCATGATTGTTTATTTCATCATGGGTCTTAAAGTTTGACTTGGCTCTAGCCTGGCGGCAATTCCTTCTCAAACCACAAGGGCAAGGGCTCTTCTCTCTCTAGTTCGCATTCTACTTTATCCTATGAGCCTTCTCTCTTTCAGTAATAGCCACTATTCACAGAGGGCTTACTTAATGTTCCATAAACTGTGCTAAGAAATCTATATACATAAACTCACCGATAGCTTCTGGTATTATCTCCATTCTACAGATAAGAAAAATGAGGCCCAGAGAGGCTGCAAGACCTGCTTAAGGTACATGACTTGTAAATAATAGACCTAGGTTAAGCAATCGGACTCTAGAACCCCGAGAAATGAACTGACCTTGGGTAAGAGATGAGTCTGTCTTTTCTGATCCCTAGTTACCAGCTGATAAGTAGTAGCCATTTAAGTTTTCTGAGGCAAAACGTTTTCACCTGAAAAAAGGGGATATTAACACCTACCATGAGGAGATGGAAGATACAAGGAAGTGCTTTTTTAAGATGAAAAAATGCCAGAGATGAGTAGGATTACTATAGAAGAAAAAGAAGAAATACAGACCTGAATTTGTCTCAACCCTCACAGCTGACTCTGTCTCTCCAGACTTATTTAGGAACCTCAGAGAGCCTTGCCTTGGGTCTCCCGCATGACCTCAGGCCCACACTCTTCCTATACTTTTAAAGAGTGAGGAGTTATGTTCCCTCTCCTTGAGGGTGGAATATCTACATACATTATGTGAAATACTTTCCGAACATGAGTTTTATTTCTTCTTCTTTATTTATTTGATCATTTATATCAGTATGGACTCATGGATGTTTATTTTATTCTTTGGGTTATAATCCAATATTACTATTTTGTTGCTGAAACTGCTCAGCTTTGGCCTTTGAAAGCTCTGTTAGTTGGCTCCTATGTTCCACTGACACATCCCCATCAATATGGGTTTTCTGTTTTTTGTTTGTTTTTGAGCACTTCCCTACTTTCTAGCACTACAGAGCCTTCAGGCTTAGCTGTCTACTTCCTCCTTGGCACTGACCACAGTGCCAAGTTTGAATTGATCTCCATGCACTTTGCAGCCTATTTACTGTTTTTATAGGTGGCTACCTTTCTTGCACTTGGCAGAGCCTGTGTGGGGATGGCCTACTTCTATGGAAGATTAAAAGGAGCCAGCAGGCCTGCCCAGGCAGTGCCTTGCAACAGGGAGGTGACTGAACGGAAGTAACAGGCAGGCTTGTAGCGTGCCAGTGTCCCATCTGCTCTCAGAATTTCCTTCTTTAGGACTGAGTCCTTTACTGCTGCTGGATTTAGAATAGAATCATTTACAGCTTTTTTTTTTTAATTCAAAGAGTAACTTTTTCTTTTTTGTTGCTTTTTACTTTCTGTAACAAACAAGTATTGGTTCCATAAAAAAGAAAAAAAATTCCATTATGTTACCACCAGGGATAATCACTATTATCACAGTGAAATATATTTCCCCATACACCTTCTATACATATATAAAAATAAGTATCTTTTACAAAATCAGCTCATACTTGACAGCCTCCTTCACAGTCTGCTTTTTCCACTCAGCTATCAATCATGAATGTCATATCAAGAAATATATTTCTATAAGATTATGATCATGGGCCGGGCACGGTGGCTCAAGCCTGTAATCCCAGCACTTTGGGAGGCCGAGACGGGCGGATCACGAGGTCAGGAGATCGAGACCATCCTGGCTAACACGGTGAAACCCCGTCTCTACTAAAAAATACAAAAAAAACTAGCCGGGCGAGGTGGCGGGCGCCTGTAGTCCCAGCTACTCGGGAGGCTGAGGCAGGAGAATGGCGTAAACCCGGGAGGCGGAGCTTGCAGTGAGCTGAGATCCGGCCACTGCACTCCAGTCCGGGCGACAGAGCAAGACTCCGTCTCAAAAAAAAAAAAAAAAAAAGATTATGATCATGATTGATTTGTATGGATTTATCATACCTAATATTGGGCATTTAAATTATTTCTACTTTTTCCCGATTATCCACATCTCTGTGACACATATCATTGTGGATGAATCATACTTAGTTATTTCCAAAGAAAAATTCCCAAGAGTTTCCTTCTGGGTCTAAAGGTATGTTTGCATTTGTTTTATAAACTTTTTTAGAACAGCTTTAGATTTACCAAAAAATTACAAAGATAGTACAGAGGATTCCCATACTTAGTCTCCCTTACTATGAACATCTTATATTTGCATGGTATATTTGTTGCCAATGAACTATGAAAGGAAAATAAATTTGGGGACCCCAAAATCACTAAGCCAAAGGGAAAAGTCAAGCTGGGAACCGTGATTGGCAAACTTGTCCCCCATTCTGTTCCTAAATAAGATGGCTACAAAGATTAAAAAGCTACATACCTCCCTCACAAAGGACATACAACACTCAAAGTCATCCCTCGGTTCACGTGAGACAAATGAATATCCAGTTGCTTCCTTTGATTCAGTGGAAAGCTAATCAGAAACTCAAAAGAATGCAACCATTTGTCCTTGATCTACTTATGACCTGGAAGCCCCCCCTCCCCACTTCGAGTTGTCCTGCCTTTCTGGACCACACCAATGTATATCTTACATATACTGATTGACGTCTAATGTCTCCCTAAAATGTGTAAAACCAAGCTGTGCCCTGACCACTTTGGGGACATGTCATCAGGACCTTCTGAGGCTATGTCATAGGTGTGTCCTTAACCTTGGCAAAATAAACTCTTTAAATTGACTGAGATCTGTCTCAGATATTTCAGGTTCACAGAACCAATACTGATACCTTAATACTAAAATTCATATTTTGAGATTTCCTTAGTTTTTCCCTGAAGTCCTTTTTCTGCTCCAGATTTCACTCAGAATACCACATTTCATCATTAAGTCTCCATAGGCTCCTTCTGGCTGTGATGGTTTCTCAGACTTTTCTTGTTTGTGATGGTGAGGACAGTTTTGAGGGGTGGTGATCAGGTATTTTGCAGAATATCCCTCAATCGAAAATTGTCTGATGTTTTTCTCACAATTAGGCTATGGTTATGGGCTTTTGGAAGGAAAATTACAGAGGTAAGGTGCCATTATCATTACATCATACCAAGGGTTGATCCTATCAATATGACAGCACTGTTGAAGGTGGCCTTGACCACCTGGCTGAGGTATTGCTTGTCAGGTTTTTCTATGGTATGGCTACTCTTTTTTTTCCCATTCCCACAGTGTATTCTCTGGAAGGAAGTCACTACGAGCCGCCTATACTTAAAGAGTGAGAAGTTATGTTTCCTCTCCTTGAGGGTGGAATATGGACATACATTATGTGAAATACTTTCGAACATGACCTTTGTCTCTTCTTTATTTATTTGATCATTTATATCAGTATGGACTCATGGATGTTTATTTTATTCTTTGGGTTATAATCCAATATTACTATTCTGTTGCTCAAACTGCTCAGCTTTGGCCTTTGAAAGCTCTTTAGTTGGCTATGTTCCATTGACATATCCCCATCAATACGGGTTTTCTGTTTTTTGTTTGTTTTTGAGCACTTCCCTACTTTCTAGCACTACAGAGCCTTCAGGCTTAGCTGTCTATTTCCTCCCCAGACCTAAAATCAGATATTCTCCAAAGGACACAGGATATATGGTTTTAGAAGCATTTGATACTACCCTCCAGAAATCTTATATTGATTTACAGTCATTATTCACATTGGCACAGGAATGCCCATTTCCCCCACACCCTTGCCAATAGCAGGGCAATTTCAAAGCATCTGCAGGGAGATGACCTGGCATGGGATACAGTGTGTGCATATATATGCATGCATGTGTCTATCTGTTCCATCTCTTTAAAATAACTTCTACGTTACTCAGTTTCCTGTTGAACTTCAAGAGAAAAATGCCCTGGGGCCAGTTTTTTCCTTTTCTTTCCCTTTACATTGATCTTCCCCAACCTCCCTTTCCTTCCCCCAGTGCTGCTGGATTTTCTATCACTGGCGATCTCCTGTGATGAGGTCTGAAAGGAACCTTTCCTACACCCTCCATTAGGGCCCAGGCAATTTCAGGCGGTGGAGAGTTAGAAGCAGAAATTAGCCCAAGGATTTGCCTTCCCTGCTTCCCATACCTTCAGGAAATCCACCTGACCCAGTTTCCTCATCTTCTCTTGGCATGTGTATAATGGAAACCAAATCTCTCTCAAGCAGTTTCCTTCCATAGAAATCTTAAACATAAGATAAGATTTAGTAAAATGCTGGACTTCAAATTTCCTGTTGCCTCAGCTGCTGTATCTCACAAGTTACCAAAGAGAAAAAGAGAAAGGATCAGTAAATAAATATACTTGACACTTATTTCTAATCTCTGAATAGAGACTCACACCGTGTTTGTGTACATGCACATGAGTGTGTGTTGGAGAGCGAGCAAGCGAGGCAGATACACACACATACAGAGGCAAAGATACAAATGCACGGGCGCGCGTGCGCGCACACACACAGAGAAAACAGTTCTCAGTAACTTTGGCAGTCCCATGATGATGACCTTCAACTGAAGTTGTAGGAAGTTGGAAGTATACCAATCCATAATGTCCTAGTGGTACTTTTCATATGGCAGCGGGTTATGAATATGGACCTAGGAGTTCGAAACACCTGGGGTTGAATCACAGCTCTGCCACTTACTAGCTGTGAGATTTTCAGGTTGGTGATCATACTTGGAAATAGTGGACAACGTAGTACCTACCAGGGAGAGTTGCTGGAAGGATTAAATGAGATTAATGTATATGAAGTACTTGGCAGATATATAAAGAGCTTGACATAGTACCTATCACACAGTAAATGCTCAAAATATTTTGTAGTTATTTAATAACATCATGTAAAGAAACCAAGACTAAGAGAGACTAAAAGTCATACAATGAGTTGATGGTAGAGTGAAATCAATGGTCAGTTTCTAGCTCCTGAATACATCACCATACCTGCAACACCCATTTCCTCTAAAACTGCTATCTATTAACAAAAAACTAGAAGAGTTAACACTGTTGTCACCCATACACTCTAGGTACCATGCTGTCATGCCAATGGGCTAAAGATTCCTTCTCAAGTTTGTTCTCTTAGTGTACAGGCCATTAAAGAAATAAAGACAGTAACTGCTATCATGAATAAGAACGCATTCTACGTGCCAAGCATGGTGCTCAAAACCTTAGCAGCACCATCTCCCTATCCCACTGAGTCCAACAGCATGTCCTATTGACTCACCCTGCATGACCTCTCCCATGTGTGTCCATTCGTCTTCTCCACTGCTGCCACCATCTCCTGCTTGAACTACTGGAGTTGCTTCTTGACTAGTCTTCCTACTTCTAATCTTAATGCAATATTGCCTATTATTCAAACTGTATTCAGAGTAACAGTTCAAAAACGTGCAATAGATTATATCAGTGCCCCATTTAAAAATCCTTCAATAGTTTCCTATAACCCCTAGAACAAAGTTCATAGCACACAAATTCCTACATGCTTTGGCCCCTCTCTCCCTTTCCAGCTTGATTCATGCCACCTTCCAGCCACGCTGGCTTTCTTTCTGTTCCCCCAAATAAGCTGATCTTGTTCATGCCTTAAGGCTTGTGCTTTGCTGGTCTGCCTCAGAGCTCTTACCCTTGCATCTTGGAATGCATGAGTCATTAACATTCAGGTCTCAGCTCCAGTATGACCTTTTTAGATGCTGTCCTGGACCAGGAAATCTAGAGTAGCCACCCCATCCCTGTACTATTACACTATATTGTTGTATTGTCTTCATAGCACTGATCACTCTACAATTATTTTGCGGTGGCAAAGGGCTTTAACTATTTTGTTCCCTGCTGTATCACCAGTGCCTGGTAATGTGCTTGGCACTGGTGAAACCACAACAAATATTTTTGAGTGAATGAATGAGTAAATGATCAAGACAATCGTATAACACATGACTGTTCAAGAAACCTTCCCAGGCAAACCATGGGCCACTTGCTGGTCATGGAGACACTGCCTAGGAATCTCATGAACAGCTTACTTTGACAGGTAAACCCAACCTCCATTTCTTTTCTAATTGTCTCTGCAATGACCAGGCACACATAACCACTGGAGCTCTAGAATGAATTAAAATGCTGTATCATAAATTGATTATTCTTACAAACAAGCCTTACTGGAAGCTGTATGAGTAAAGGATGGTGTGGCCCATGGACAGGGAATGCTGCTGTCACTGCAACAGCAGTAACAAAGCAGAAGCAGGCTCATATCCAATCTTCCCTAAACAAAGAAACCTGAAGAACAAATTTCTCCATGAGGAAATGTTCTCATTTGGCTTCTCTATAAAACAGCTGTGAGTTTGCCAACTTCTAACTCTCCACAACCCAGCTGTGAGCTGTTCTCAAGGCAGGCTCGGATTCCAATACTTTATCCACCTCTTACCCTAACAGTCTATGAAGGGAGAGATGAGGATGATATCAAGTCAGCAAGGCCAAGATAGAGGTGAGGGGATACTTAATTCATGGCTCCCTCTTTCCCTCAGATGAAATGTCAGCTGAGGCATGGATCCAGAAGTGGGAGAGCTGGGTTAGTTATTGTGGTGGTTGAGACTGATCATGGAAAAAGCACACAACTAAGTTTCGAGACCCCATTCTAGCAGGCATTAGCGGCACAACCTTGGGTGAAATGCCTCTTTAAAGTTTCCATATCTGTAAAAAGAGGAAAATTATACATTATAAGCACTTACAGTTAATAAATGGATGTTATTACTTGCTAGACACTGAACTAATCACTTCACCCAAATCTTCACAATCAGTTTCCATAATCCTGTGTAACAGCATTAACACTCCATTTTACAGACAAAGAAAATGCAGAGTAGACAAAGGAAGTAACATCTCAAGGTCCCACAGCTAGGCAGCACTGAAAGTACCAAGGACTGGCTCTTGTTTTTGGCCCTGGGCAATGATGAGGGAAGGTAGCATATGAGGGGGCTTGTGACATCAGCTGGCTGCATTTATTTAGCTTGGTTATTGGTAATGCTTCATTACTAGTAGCAGAGGAAGTAACTGGTACCTTGTTGCTAAAGATATTCCAAGGCCTTGGCAGACTCAAACTCCAGTCTGGGCACCAATTACTTGAAAACTTTCTCCTTGTTACAGGGGATCCCAATAGTCTCTTAGTTTATTTATTTATTTTTGAGACAGAGTCTCACTCTGTTGCACAGCCTGGAGTGCAGTGGCATAATCTTGGTTCACTGCAACCTCCACCTCTTGGGTTCAAGGGACTCTCCTGCTTCAGCCTCCTGAATAGCTGGGATTACAGGCACACACCACCATGCCAGGCTAATTTTTGTATTTTTAGTAGCAACGGCGTTTTACCATGTTGGCTAGGCTGGTCTCGAACTCCTGACCTCAGGTGATCCGCCTGCCCTGGCCTCCCAAAGTGCTGAGATTACACGTGTGAGCCACTGTGCCTGGCCCCAATACTGTCTTTTTATTTGTTTGTTTTTTTTTTTAAAAAAAGAAGCACAGCTAACTTTTTTTTTTTCTTTTCAGTTTTTACAACGGCAGCTGGTCATGACTTTCCTGATGTAATCTGGCTGCAAGGTGGCCATTTCCCTCATATTCTCGTCTTGGTTCTTGTGCGCTCCAGCAAACAGTCATGTAAAAGGGCCTGCCGCCAAGACCTGTTCCACAGAACTTACGACAGAATCGCGTTGGGCCAGATATTGGTTTCATTTTCAATCCTGCCTGTCCTGCAGTGAGAGGCACCAAGGTCTCACTCATTTAGTTAGGTTACATAGAAATATCTTTCAAGGTTTGAGTTGATTTTCACTACATCCTACTAAAGGATGAAATCTGAATTAAGTGAAGATGATGTCTCCTGTCTGCCATCAGGGAACCAGTGATGCAGGTGGTCTGACACATCACTGCTCTGCCCTTGTAGCCTCCAGAGGTTCAGGGCTTCACTGCACCTCAGCATCATTATATTGTAAAAGTCACTATTTGTCACTTGAGCTCTTTGGAGGCTGCATTTGTTTCTCATTCACTATTTTACCCCTAGTTTAGCAACATGCCTGGCACTGAAGACATTTGGCAGCTGGCATATGGCAGCTCTCATAACTTGCTTCGGCCTAGAAGGAGGGATTTCACCGGTGAGATAAAAGGCAGGGAAGGTAAACCTTCAAGGTAAAAACTATATCCAGCAGGAAAGCAGACCTTTCTGTGCGAACACTAAGATCTGTCTACTGGAAGAACTCCTAAAGGAGGTAGTATAATACGTTAGGATCATCCACTTTGGAATGAGACCAGGATTACTTACCATCCAAACCCTTCAGCTCTGAGCTGTGTAACTTTGGCAAAGCTATTTAACATCTTCTAGGCCTCGGTTTCCTCATCTGTGAAATGGGGAGTCATTCCTTCATTTGTGCTTTCAGTGAGGAAGTATTTATTGAGTACCCCTCAGTATATAAGGCATGCAAATAGGTAAAATAGCAGTGAAAAAGACTGACAAAGTCCTTGTTTTCACGGAGCTTAATTTCCAGTAAGCTGACAACAAACACGTAAATAATTTCTGATAGTGGATATGAAGAAAATAAACCAGGATGCCGGAATAGAGAATGATATGAGAGAGAGAGAGAGAGAGAGAGAGAGAGTGTGTGTGTGTGTGTGTGTGTGTGTGTAGGGGCAACTCAGGAAGGGGCAGTATCAGGATCTACCTCTTAAGAGTTGATATAAATATTAAATGAGATAATGGATATAATGTGTTCAGCCTACTGCCTAATGAGTACTCAACTAAATTCAACTGTTTTTATATCACTCCCATCCTGAAGTCAGTGGCTATTCTTTCACCTCACAGTGACTGAGCCCCAAATACACGCCAGTGATAGAACACAGTGGTGTATCAGATGTCTCTACCATTCAGGAGCTCACAGTATGGCAAAGAATGTAGCTATAAGCCATAAGAGAAGAAGTGCTAAATTCCACCTGCAGAGTCAGAGAAGACTTTATCACTGAGTGTTGACAGATGGATTGGTATTTTCCAGGAAGACAATGGGGCAAGGAGAGGGGTGTGCCAGGTGGAGGGAACAGCTTGAACAAACTTTGAAGATGTGAAACAGCTCGGCATGCTCAAGGAGCTATGAAAAGTTCAGAATGGCTAGAGATAAAATGTGCGAGGGTCCAGAGAGAGAACGTGTCTTATCAGCAGCTCCTAATGCTTATCTTTATGGGTCACGCTGGAAGTGTCTCCTAAGAAAATGAGGGGATGTAGATGGGAAAGAACAGGAGACGAGAAGGGTGTCAGGGCTCCATATGGCGTCTACCACATTGCCAGCACTTCAAAATGTGAACAAGGGCTATGCTTAAAATATACAGGCTGTGTTCTGTGTGACACTCCCTGAGGCAGCACAAGCAGATGTTTCAGGAAAAAAAAAAACAAACACTCATTGGTAACTCAATATAAAGCCTACTTGGGGGCCAGCAGGCATTAGGCTGCTCAAATGTGATGATATTATCAGCACAGATCTGCGACTCAAGAGTATTACAGGTGCCGATCTGTAATCGTAAGGTGCTGGGGGTCTGGAGCAAACGGACACTTGCTCCCAAGCAGAGGCTAGGGCTCCCTCTTTGTCAAAGCCAGACTCACTTCTCCAGGAGTCTAAAGTCCGTGCCAGGGACAGTGAGAGGGCTCTGAAATGGGAAAACAAGAAACCATGAGGAGGTGTCTTATGCCTAGTTAATAACTCAAGAATCTCTGCCAGCATGTCTTCTCACATGAGTATAACTGAGAAGCAGACGTTTATGAAAGGGAACAGAGGGTCCCTGTTCTCCCACTGCCTGGTTCCTTCCCTGTTTACTACCCAGTTCTACCCCTGCCCTTTTAGTAAGTGTTCTTGTTATGAGTTTCCCTAGGAAATGGAAAAGAAGGTAAGAAAGCTATCCCCACCTGCATTCCAACCTCAGTATTCCAAAAGCTCATGATACAGTCAACAGGCCTGGATTGTAGGAAATCTGCCCCTCCTCGGAGGAGGGTTGCTTGATGTAGACAGCAAAGAGATGAACATCACATCCAGTTTACTTTCAGCCAATCTTACCAGAGGCTCTCCTTGTACTGCAGTGCAGTGCTGTCAGATGAGAGACAGCACTAGTCTGGTCACCACTACATGATCCAAAACACATAAAAACATCAAATAGAGCTGAAGCAGGGAGAAGAGAGGAATTGAAGACTGTAGCTTTCCATCCTTTATATGTCACTGCCCAATCTCAAGACTGAACAAAGCCCAGTGCTTTGAACTCAAAGGACTGCTCTACGTACTGGAGGAGGTAACAGATGTCAAACATGAGAGCATGTGAAAAACAGCAAGGCCTTTGCCACTTTTAAAAGATATCCCATAAGTCATTAAGCCTAAAGTCCCTATTAAAATTATTCCTGTAGTCTAAGGTGCTGCACTTAGAAGGTTCCTTATAGTTTAGCCCTAGTTAAAAATCAGTATGTATTACAAGACAAGAGTATGCCATGGGACCACCATAAACCACTTGAGTGCAGAAGAGTTTCTGGATGAGCCAGCTGTCATCTTAGGTGTTGGGATGAGGTTAAGTTTTGCTGGGGGAAAGAGAAATGATAATCTTTAAAGGGTCAGGACTAGGGCATAAGTACAGGTGCTGAAAGAAGCAGATAAGGATTATTAAAGACACATTTTGCCCTCCTCCCAGTTTTTCCAGGAGCCAGCTCTGCTTTTCTACAACTTTAAACCTGTTTCATCTATATGAAGAAGAACCTGTTTATGGCTTAGTGTCAATAGAAATCAAGTGTCATAAGATGTATTTATGATACCTGGAAAGCACTTGGTCACCACTGGCCCAATTGCAGGGCCCAGGCAGAAGGAAACAGTGTAAATACCCCAAGGAGCACCAGGGGAATATGCCTCTTAGAACTGAGTAAGGCCCAGTCACCCTCTAAGACCGCTTAATTGAGGGGCATCTGTCAGTAATTTGGATGACAGGGTTTCCTGCTGTCAGAACTCTCCACCTTGCCTTTTAGGCTAAGAGGAGCAGGAGTGCACAGAGAAACCAAGGCTGAATCCAGTCCTTCTACTTATTAACTGAGACCCCTCTGGGCAAAACTTACTCCACTGGGTCCCAGTTTCCTCACTTATAAAAGAGGATCAATGATTCCCAGGTTCTTAATGAATGTAAAAACATACAGCACAAGGTAAACTATTAAGTGATTACCTTTCTCATTAAACACTGTATGAAGCAGAACCCTACACATACTAAACTTTCATGACATATTGCTATGTCCCCTTCTTCCTCCTTGAATTAGATGATTTCTAAGGCTCTCACATTCTCAGTCCCAATCAGACTCAAGTTTAATATAGAACAATAAATATATCAGATGGCTCTTCTAGTATGAGAAGTTAACATGAGGTATAGATCTTTTACTTTCCCTATCCACTCACCCACTCACTTCTTAAAACATTCCACTGCAGTCCTCACTCAGCCCAGCAGAGATGGGTAGGAGGGAGGGAATGCCAACAAAATAAATATTTTTCAGTCAACCACTTTGGGGAAAAGATGAGAGAATTCTTTTGAGAGTTGTTTTCAAATTAAAAAATATTTGCTGTGAGACAATAACGCTACTCCTCTATAAAAAAACTATTTTTAGGGCCTCAGGCTGAAATATACACAAGAAAGAAAAAAGGAGTTAAGAGTGATAATTCTGTGTGTAAAAGTTTAAGCAAAGCCTGTGGAACAACTCAGTTTATGTTCAGCTGTAAAGAGAAAGCTTACATCCTTCCCAAACTGCTTCTCCAGCCAGATGGAGTCTGACTTCCGATAGAGCTCAGAGCTCTGGTGGGACTAAGGCCTCTGGCGGCTAATCAAAGGCCTCTTTTTGCCCACTGAAGAGGATGGAAAGACCAGGCTTTGGAAATAGAGCCATTAACTGTAGGGGTCCAGCAACCAACGCTGAGAACCACTGGTTTGTGTGAAAGGCAAGACGATCACTTAGCTCTTACTCATTTTAATTGGCATGAATGGTTACAACATGGCTACAAGGGGCATTCTCGTTAGGGGCCAAAACCAGACTCTCAAATGAGGCCCAATGCAGGAATATAAAAATTGTCTGGAGGAAAAGAACAGGACTCCATGAATCTGATACAACACCATACTAGAGGCTTTATTTTCTTTCTTTCGTTCTAACAACCCCTTGCCTCCCCTCCCCTTCCCTTTGGTAAAGAACAGTACACCACCAAAATCCACAGATAATCCTTGCATCTCTGTGACAGCTCCAGTTCTAAACTCCTTCTTCACAATAATGGTTTAAATGGCGGTTAACAAGTCATAACAAAGATCTCTGTTGCTCTAGGGTAGAATAGCCATATCCTTTCTCTTTACCCACCCAAATCATAACCAGCCTAAGTCTACGTCTTCCATGAAGTCTGTGCTGACCACTCCACTCTACAGAGACTACTCATCATCTACCTTCAAGATCAGAGAATTCGGGGTCCTGTTTGTAGGACCAAGAGGAACTTGGTGGCTCTACTGTTCATGCGGGAGCAGTAGAAATGCAGGATCCCAAGGGCTGGTAAGACCAGGTGAGCTAGAAGTAGCCTAATCAAGGGAATAAGCATGAACAACTGCCATACGATGGCATCAAAGCTGGTGAGGAAGGGGGGAGTGGCAGCCTGGAAAGTGAGCCATGTCCATAAACAGAGTAATTCATTACAAAGGCTAGGAAGTGAGGCTGTGGACAGTGGTAGATACTGGATGCCTCATTATTAAGTCCTGGCTCACAGTGTGGTTTGGGGATATGCCCATAAGGTTCAGGCAGGTCACAAAAGATTGGGCACAAGGCATTTAACATGAAATCCATTTCCCTGACAGTGACACCCACTACCACAGGTGTCTCTTGTGGTGATACTAAGCCGGTACAAACACTTGGCTTTTCCTCCTCTAGACAGGGGACTGCTGCTTAAAGGCAAGTATCTGGATTCATCACTTACAGCCCTGATTAGCAGTCATGTGTCTATGAAGATTTGTAGAATGAAGACACAAAGAATTTGTATTTTTCTTCCATAAGCAATACCTCAGTCACCTCCTTGGTGAAGACAGTCAGAATTATAAGATAAAAAAAAGTGGGGGACATTCTAGGCCCGCAGGTTGCAGGCTGTGGAATAAGGGACGATTAGCTCTAGCTGTATGCAGGTTGCTCCTCAGGGCATTCCATTCACCTTGTGGTAATAACAGAGACACTGTGGAAATGTACTGTAGCTGCTCTATCATCCTGTTTTTCTTTTGTGCTTTGCTGGTGTTAAGAATATGGTTGTTTAACTATACCATAACCTACTACCGATTATACTTCCAGACACGCTGGCCAACCCAAGGTGGCAAGGAGGCGTGACAGCAATCTTCAGAGCCACCCCTCCAGTTGCCAGCCAGCTGCTCAGGGATGCACCATCTCACTTTGCTGGAGCAGAGCCTTGCTCCCTCCTCTCATCTCCATGCCCACCCACACCGCTTTTCCAGAGGTCAGCCACAAGTTCACATCAAGCAACAAGCAGTGATTACAAATTGAGTGTCTGCTGGGAATACCTTTCTAGTGTCAAGCAACCATTAAAAGCACTTAAGGAAATCACAAAAGGGAGGCGAGAGAATACTTACAGAGAGCTATAGGATGGGGAGTGCAGAAGGGAAAGCGTCAGCCCACTTCCTATCTTGGAGGAAAAAACACGACATAAAAAGCAAAGTTGGTTCTAAAGAATGAACCTGAAAAATGGAAACTGAAGAACACTGTATCTACCAACCACTCTCCTGCTGCAGCCAAAACACTTCATGGTGCCTGGGAAACCTTTTGCTAACACAGAGAAAATTACATTTTAAGCAACTGTGTATTTTAAAAAATTTATTCAATGAGTATGCATTATAATAGGTATTCATATATAATCTCTTGTCCAATTAGGGCTGCATCTCTGTGAAGAAGGCATTGTGATTCTGTTTTACAGATGTGGAAAATGAGGTTCAGTGACTTGACCACATTTGGATCTCAGGAGTGAGTGGTTGCAAAACTCATATTCTTCCCACTAAAAACAAGGCTGGATGGGACTGTGAATCTCGCCAGGTCTCAGTAGCTGTTATTCCTGGGTTAATTAGGTAGTAGTCTAAGTGGTGTGAATAGTGTGGTGGCTTTTGCTGTTCACCTGGTTAAAAGAAGAGTCAACCTATATATCTTAACTGAGCTAATGGAGTCTTTGATGGAATCTTTCTTCAGTCTTCTAGTTGTCAATAACCATCTAAAAGGAAAGGACTGGGAACTGAGATAAGCAGATAATGTAACCTTGGGAAAGTCATTTTCCTCTCTGAATTTTAGTTTTCTCACCTGTAAAATGCATCCAGTAGGACATATGTAATAGAGTAGATGTGAATGCTACTAAAGAGATAAGCAGATAATGTAACCTTGGGAAAGTCATTTTCCTCTCTGAGTTTTAGTTTTCTCATCTGTAAAATGCATCCAGTAAGGCCTATGTAATAGAGTAGATGCGAATGCTACTAAAGAGAAACACTTTTTAAAGTTCTTAATATTATAATAGGCATAGGGGTAATATTTTATAGATAATAGTTGTAACTTGTTTTATTTCAAATTAAAAGTTTTGGAAAATACCTAAGTTTGGTATTAACTTATTCTCATTCAGTAGGTGCTATTTATGATTGAAAACACTTTTTAAAAATCTTGAGATCATTTCACGGCTAAAAACAACCACAACAAAAGAATGGCAGTGAAAGCACAGATGACTCAGGTTAAGGAAATAAAACGCCACATTCTCTTTGGGGCTGGTTCTCTTTCACATGTTTCAATCATCTTAGAGCAGACTACATGCACAGCAATTTAGAGACGAGAAACTTTTACTATCCAGTATACACATATGGCAGGGAACCTTGAACGTTTTAGGAGGCAAAAGACATGTGTAGGATGAATTAATGCAAATGGCTTTGCTTCAGTTATACAGGCCCCTGAAGGCACATTTGCTAGAGGAACTCTCTCAGGATGGGCAGCTCCTAGGGAGGGATTCAGGCTGGTTCCCAGGCTTGCCTGCCAGCTTAACAGCTGAAAGTAGCAAACTGAAGGAGAATCAGGCTGACACTGTGTAGCCACTCCTGCTCCCTACCATAAGGACTGAACTCTTAACCGAATGGGGTGCAGAGACCCAGAGGTGGTTCTCAGGTTTTAGCCTCCTACAATTCTGACTCAAAGCTGCTCTGATAGTCAACTGCATCTGTCTTTTGTGCTCTGTCCACAGAAACCTGAAGGCAGCACGGCAGGAGGCACCTTCTATCCATCCTCCTTTCTGCACCCCTTTCAAAAAGGCTTCTAGGTTGAAGCAAGACTATCCTTGCCCCAGGGCAAATATAAAATGTGCTTTGAATTACCACCCCTGAGGAAATGGTGAACAGTGGGGCCATCTCCTCAGACAAGCAGAGCTCTGAAGGTTTTTGTCTCTTGCTGTTTTCTTTTAGGCGATACAGCAAGCATTACTGCTATTTGAATCTGCAAAAATGGAGAACATGGAACTCAGATTCATTTCAGAACTAAATTCATTTGTGTTTTAACTAATCCCCTCAAACAGTATACTTGGTTCTACAGAATTTCCTGTAAAATAGTAAACATTTCAGTCAGTATAGGACAAGTATTTGTAGCTTTTTGGTGTGAAAGAAGCAAAAAACAATACCTTCTTTAAGGTTATTGCATCGATCTTATCTAGGCTCTATTTCTAGATAGATTTGAGAAAACTAGTTCTTGCAAATCTGTCTTTCAGGTATTGACATAAGAGTCAGGTAATGCACTGTGTAAAAATTAAGGCTTGAGAGACTGCAAGAGGGGGAAGTACTCATTATGAAACAGAAAATGAAAGATACTGAAATTCTACAACTTAGTTTTTTGTTCCTAGATTTTCAGAAATAAAAACCTGGTGAAATTTAAGATCACTTAAAGAGGCCGGGCGCGGTGGCTCAAGCCTGTAATCCCAGCACTCTGGGAGGCCGAGACGGGCGGATCACGAGGTCAGGAGATCGAGACCATCCTGGCTAACACAGTGAAACCCCGTCTCTACTAAAAAATACAAAAAACTAGCCAGGCGAGGTGGTGGGCGCCTGTAGTCCCAGCTACTCGGGAGGCTGAGGCAGGAGAATGGCGTAAACCCGGGGGCAGAGCTTGCAGTGAGCTGAGATCTGGCCACTGCATTCCAGCCCGGGCGACAGAGCGAGACTCTTGTCTCAAAAAAAAAAAAAGATCACTTAAAGATATAGAGAGAAATTTTGCTTCTCCCCAAGCCAAAGTTTACAATGGTTCTTGCCCTTTTGTGTTAGAGGCAAGATAAACATTTCCAAACCCCTTAATCTATATGCATGCTATATATGTGTGTATACACACATACACATACATACATACATACATAAATACCCATTCTAAATTCAGTTTGCAATCACTATTCCTTCTTTGATTTGCCTTGCAATTATGGAGTCAGTAATTCTAAACGAAGTAGACAATTTTTATTAAGAGGCAACCCCTGAATATTTAAAAGATTTAAATAGGTATGGTAAAAAAAGGTAGTCTTTTAAAGAAACTTAGAATACTCTTATATTCTGTAAACCACCACTTCTCCTTCTTTTAATACACAGAACCCTTGAATAAAAATTCATAATAATGGATCTTACAAGTTATCTTCCAGCTACCCTTTAGCTACTCAGATCTCAAGCCTCAGAAATAATATTTGTGGCATAGATGTATCTAAAAGCACATCACTTCAAGAATCCCCTGCAGATAGGCTGAATGTCTATAGCATTCTGGCCTACATATTGTTTCAAACATAAGAGAGGTCATTTCTTGGATAGCTGAGTACTCCTGCCCTTATCCATAGTTTCAGAGTCTTTGACTATTATCCTCTACATCATGAAGCAACTCTTGCCATAAAGGTGAGTTCACATAATTAACCCCAAGCCCAGCACATTCTGCTCCCTGGTAGGCCTCTGTCTCACTGTTCACCCTCAACATTGAAGGCCATATCAGTGTGAAGCTGATAGATGGGGTGACTGCTGCCACCAAGGACATCTGCAACCTTTTCTGGCTGTATATAAGAAGGCCAGAAGACCTTGGGGCACCCCAAAACGTGTATCTCTCAATCAGTAGGGCTTTCCCTCTTTTACTTCTAACAAAATCTGACTGTAATTTGTGCCCAAAACACCCACTCACAAAGACACCTGCTTGCACAGGTTCACTGATAGGCATAGTGAATTACCTCCAAAATGCCCTTCCAGGAAAGGGCTAGGCTCTTATTTCACGCACACAATTCATTTTGACCAAAACATTCTGTCTGTTGCATGAACACAAAAACACATGCACACACACAAGGCGTCCCTAATTTCCTCTGGAGTAATGGGAGCCTGGGCAATACTTTAAGTATTCATTTTCCAGCATAAATTAGAATGAAGCACTGAAAACACCAGTGACATCTGCATGGATACAAAATGTATTCATTATGGTTGGTGCTATTACAATGAAAGAAACTGCATTCATAATGAAAGCACATTTGAAATAATGTGTTGCTGGATTCTATGTCCATAAAAGCAATAATGAAGAAACAGGAGTGGGTCACATAATTAAAAGAAGTAACAAGGGCACAGGGTAGCTTCAAGGGCTCTGGGCAACAGTGAGGTGGTACATTCGCTGTATCTACAGGGAGAACACTTTGATCATTTAAATCAAAGGGAGCTCGTGAGGCAAGAAGAGCGTCAGGCTGACATTCTGGAGAAATGAAGTCTAAATCCTGAGGGATCTGCTATATACTAGCTTTGTGATCCTGGGGAACTTATGTCAATATGTCCTTATACCTCAGTTGTGTTACTCAGATACATCTATAAAATGAGGAGAGCCTACCTTACAGGACTGCATGGGAAAGAAATGAGAGAATATATGTAAAGTGCTTAGCATAGTCTGGTGCGTAATAAGCATACATACAACCAATATTAGCTTTTGTTTTTGTTATCAGTGAATAAATGTTCAGCTTTGTGATTTTAGGTATCATC
Organism: Colobus angolensis palliatus; assembly: GCF_000951035.1. Classification (NCBI taxonomy): domain Eukaryota; kingdom Metazoa; phylum Chordata; class Mammalia; order Primates; family Cercopithecidae; genus Colobus; species Colobus angolensis. The sequence goes on along the minus strand of NW_012115066.1, from coordinate 1,155,537 downwards.
TGGCTCTCCAAATGTTCCTTCTTCTGTAAAGTGGAGCTAATAACACTCACTCTTTCCATCTCACAAACTTATTACAAGGAGGCAAATGAAATTATATATTTGGCAGATACTACTGATCGGCTGTCTCAGTAGTCATTTGCCAACTCACTCTCATTGCTAACTTCTACTCCGGAGATTAGAAGAGTTAAGTATTTGTGTATCTAGCCTACACTGCAGTTAGGAGTGGCATGTAGCCTTGCTTGAGCATATGACACAGAAGGATAAGTCTTCCGATTTGGTGGTAGTGGTGGTGGGGTGCTCTTTGGGAAAGTGTTTACTTTCCTGATTAATAGAGACACGGCGCTTCTTCTGACCCCTCCCTCATGATTGAACATGGGTATAATACCCAAAGCTGCAGCTCTTTTTCAATCATAAGGCAACAAGCATGAAGGAAATGTCCAGGGAATCTCAGAGACACATGGCAGTCCTGACATCATTAGGCACTAAACCAAAGCCAGATGTCACTTATCTCCAAATTTACGCTGTGAAACAAACATACCTTTATTTGCTTATACTACTGATACCAGAATTTTCTGTTCCTCAAAACTGAACACAATTCTAACTAATACAATGAGTAAGTACTCTGGAGAATTAAAAGCCCTATACATAAGTATAGGATCTTTCCTCTGCCAAGAATTTCATTCCCTTGGATCCATGTGGCTAATTTATATATGTCCTTTAAGACTGAGATTTAGCAATGTCTCCTCTAGGAAGTTTTCCAAGACCCTACCCCAGTTGGATTAGCATTCCCCCCACCCGTTGGACTCTGCAAAGTACTCCATAAACCCCTGTATCAGTACAAGTAATATTATTTTAAAATTATCCATTTATTTGTCTCTTTGCTGCATTAGATGGTTAAAATGTATCAACAGCAAGGATCCTTACTTGAGCCATTTACAAAATTTCTTAGCACTTGGCATGGCACCTGGCACACAGCAGATGTGCCATTAAAATCAGTAAACTCATTAACGATTTGCTGAAATACTGAAAGATGAAAAAATGATCTGAAAGGGCATGAAGTAAAGGATAGCCTATGTGGCCTTATCATTCACTTTTATCTTTGAAACACTACAAACACCTTTCTAGTTCCTGTTACTGCTTTCAGAGATTCTAGGCTGGAAAAGCATAGGTCTAGGCAGTTATTTTTTATCATTTTAAAAGTTATTCCACTTGATCCTTATTCAAGTTCATAACATTCTCCTACTCCTGGCTCTCTCAATTATTCTATGCCACATATTTAGTCTATTCTTATCTACACAAAAATAATTTTATTTCCTTTCTTGTTTTAGAATACACTCTTCGTGATTACCAAAGACATCCTGGGAAAAGTCCCATTTGGCACTAAAACAAATGTTCACATAATCCAGCACCTTGCTTCTGAGGTGCCTAAGTTCTAGCTGTGTGACAAGGGATCTGGAGGCTTCCCGCTGGCTCTGGCATATCTGGATCTTGCCCACCCCTGAATGCAGTGACTCACTCCTCAGGCTGAGCCTAAGGTATGTGGTTCTCTCAGAAAACAGATGTAAACTCACATGTTCTCTCTCCTCCTACAAAGCCAGCTCGTCTCTGGGACTTGTGCAGATCACAGCCTTCTTGAGGTAAGATTATTAGTGCCACTGCCAAAATACCCAGAAAAATAATAATGCCAAATAATACAATATCATTCAGACTATAAATCAGAAAAATGCTTCACTGTTATGCACATTACATTACAAAAAGGCTAAAACGTGAAGTGGTCTGATGGGGTCTGAACTTTCTGCTCCTTTGCCTGTAACACTCCCCGTGTTCACTTTTGCTTAGATGGCTCCTTTGTTCTGTCAGGTTTCAGCTCAAAAGTGACCTCCTTAGCGCTTCTCTGAACACTTTCCACATTGTAGCTATGTAGCTGCTTCTCCTCAGTCTCTGTCTACCAAATCACTGTTTCATTTCCTTTCTAACATGGCTATCGAAAACTATTTTGTTCATTTAGTGGTTTATTAGTTTTTTTGTCTAGCTCTTCCCACTAGAGTTAAATGAGAGAATTGTTCTCATCTGAGAACTGTGCCTGGTATAATGTAGGTGCTTAATAAATATGTGTTGAAAATGAATAAAAAGAAAGAAGGCAGTGTGTGTTCACTGAGTTGATCCATTTTGATTACCTTAAGTTTTCTTTTCAGAGTGAGGGTGGGGTTGGGGCTGATGGGTACTATGGATTTAATATGTGTAGGGGTGATGGGGATGGCTTTGAGATGCTATGTGGAACTGTAGAAAGAGTCCTGATCTTGCCACTTACAACATGTATGAATATTGGCACATATTCCCTTATCTGTCTGAGATTTGGTTTGTCATCTGTTTAGTGAATTTTCTCAGAGGATCAGTATAACAATTAAATGAGACCATGATAACACACAATATCAGTTAGTTCCCCTCTGCTTGTCCTTAAGGCTCTTAAAAGCAATGCAGGATCCCTAAGAAAGTGGCTAATGCTTCTAGCAGTCACCTTAGCAACTGTTATAATTCTTCAGGGAGATAATCTCAAGCTGCTGTATAAGGGAGTCTAGCCTACAGCCAGTTCTGAAGTCCTGAGGTACATTCTCAAAACACTAAGCATGAGTCTACCTTGCAAGGATATTAGAGATTTATTCCTCTCTTCTCAACCTTGTATCAACTTATATTAAACTAGGGCTGATGTTATCCCATAGGGGTAGGCTTATAAATCTATTTTAAATAACTGGGTGCTGATTCTGCCACATGTGCTTCCTCTGGTCTCATCCTGCAAGATATTCAAAGCCATCAAAAATCTATGGTCCTCAGAATTTAAAAGAAACTATTCTAAAATTTGAATATAACCAAAAAGGAGCCCAGATAGCTAAAGCAATCATAAGCAAAAAGAACAAAGCTGGAGGTATCATATTACCTGACTTCAAACCATACTATAAGGCTACAGTAACCAAAACAGCATGGTAATGATACCAAAACAGACATATAAACCAACGGAACAGAATAGAGCACCCAGAAATAAAGCTGCACACCTATAGCCACCTGATCTTTGACAAAGTGAAAAAAAAAAAAAAAAAGGCAATGGAGAAAGGTCTCCCTATTCAATAAATGGTGTTGGGATAGCTCACTAGCCATATACAGAAGAATGAAACTGGATACCTACCTTTTACCATATACAAAAAAATAACTCAAGATAGATTAAAGATTTAAACATAAGAACCCCAAGCTCTGAGAATCCTACAAAAACCCGTAAGAAACACCATCCTGGACTTCGGTCTTGGCAAAGAATTAATGACTAAGTCCTCAAAAGCAATTGCAATAAGAATGAGAAGTGGGATCTATTAATAATTAAACTAAAGACCTTCTAGACAGATAAGATGGGAGAGGAGGGGATGGCTGAATAGGAACAGCTCCAGTCTATAGCTTCCAGCGTGAGTGACGCAGAAGACAGATGATTTCTGCATTTCTAACTGAGGTACCAGGTTCATCTCACTGGGGCTCGCTGGACATTGGATACAGCCCACGGAGCGTGAGCTGAAGCAGGGTGGGGCATTGCCTCACCCGGGAAGCACAAGGGGTCGGGGAATTCCCTTTCCTAGCCAAGGGAAGCCATGACAGATGGTACCTGGAAAATCGGGACACTTCTACCCTAATACTGCACTTTTCCAGTGGTCTTAGCAAATGCCACACCAGGAGATTATATCCTGCACCTGGCTCGGAGGGTCCCATGCCCACAGAACCTCGCTCACTGCTAGCAAGCACAGCAGTCAGAGATCGAACTGCAAGGTGGCAGCGAGGCTGGGGGAGGGGCATCCACCATTGCTGAGGCTTGAGTAGGTAAACAAAGTGGCTGGGAAGCTCAAACTAGGTGTAGCCACTGCAGCTCAAGGAAGCCAGCCTGCCTCTGTAGACTCCACCTCTGGGGGCGGGGCATAGCTGAACAAAAGGCAGCAGAAACTTAAGCAGACTTAAACGCCCCTGTCTGACAGCTTTGAAGAGAGTAGTGGTTCTCCCAGCACAGAGTTTCAGATCTGAGAACGGACAGACTGCCTCAAGTGGGTCCCTGACCCCTGAGAAGCCTAACTAGGAGATACCTCCCAACAAGGGCCAACTGACACCTCATACAGCTGGGCGCCCCTCTGAGACAAAGCTTCCAGAGGAAGGATCAGGCAGCAACATTTTCTCTTCTGCAATATTTCCTGTTCTGCAGCCTCTGCTGGTGATACCCAGGCAAACTCCAACAGACCTGCAGTTGAGGGTCCTGCCTGTTAGAAGGAAAACTAACAAACAGAAAGGACATCCACACCAAAACCCCATCTGTACGTCACCATCATCAAAGACCAAAGGTAGATAAAACCACGAAGATAGGGAGAAACCAGAGCAGAAAAGCGGAAAATTCTAAATATTAGAGCACCTCTTCTCCTCCAAAGGAATGCAGCTGCTGACCAGCAATGGAACAAAACTGGACAGAGAATTACTTGACAACTTAAGAGAAGAAGTCTTCAGACAATCGGTAATAACGAACTTCTCCGAGCTAAAGGAGGATGTTTGAACCCATCACAAAGAAGCTAAAAACCTTGAAAAAAGGTTAGATGAATGGCTAACTAGAATAAACAGTGTAGAGAAGACCTTAAATGACCTGATGGAGCTGAAAACCATGGCAATGAGAACTATGTGATGCATGCACAAGCTTCAGTAGCAGATTTGATCAAGTGGAAGAAAGGGTATCAGTGATTGAAGATCAAATGAATGAAATGAAGCGAGAAGAGAAGTTTAGAGAAAAAACGAGTAAAAAGAAATGAACAAAGCCTTGAAGAAATATGTGACTATGTGAAAAGACCAAATCTGTATCTGACTGGTGTACCTGAAAGTGACGAGGAGAATGGAACCAAGTTGGAAAACACTCTGCAGGATATTATACAGGAGAACTTCCCCAGCCTTGCAAGGCAGGCCAACATTCAAACTCAGGAAATACAGAGAATGCCACAAAGATAATCCTTGAGAAGAGCAACTCCAAGACACGTAATTGTCAGATTCACCACAGTTGAAATGAAGGAAAAAATGTTAAGAGCAGCCAGAGAGAAAGGTCGGGTTACCCACAAAGGGAAGCCCATCAGACTAACAGCAGATCTCTCGGCAGAAACCCTACAAGCCAGAATAGAGTAGGGGCCAATATTCAACATTCTTAAAGAAAAGAATTTTCAACCCAGAATTTCATATCCAGCCAAATTAAGCTTCATAAGTGAAGGAGAAATAAAATCCTTTACAGACAAGCAAATGCTGAGAGACTTTGTCACTACCAGGCCTGTCTTACAAGAGCTTCTGAAGGAAGCACTAAACATGGAAAGGAACAACCAGTACCAGCCACTGCAAAAACATGCCAAATTGTAAAGACCATCGATGCTAGGAAGAAACTGCATCAACTAACAAGTGAAATAAGCAGCTGACATCACAATGACAGGATCAAATTCACACATAACAGTATTAACCTTAAATGTAAATGGGCTAAATGCTCCAATTAAAAGACACAGAATGGCAAATTAGATAAAGAGTCAAGACCTATCAGTGTGCTGTACTCAGGAGACCCATCTCACATGCAGAGACGTACATAGGCTCAAAATAAAGGGATGGAGGAAGATCTACCAAGCAAATGGAAAAAAAAAAAAAAAAAGGGGGGTTGCAATCCTAGTCTCTAATAAAACAAACTTTAAACCAACAAAGCTCAAAAGAGACAAAGAAGGCCGTTACATAATGGTAAAGGGATCAATTCAACCAGAAGAACTAACTATCCCAAATACACACGCGCCTAATACAGGAGCACCGGATTCAAAGCAAGTCCTTAGAGACCTACAAAGAGACTTAGACTCCCATACAATAATAATGAGAGACTCTAACACCCCACTGTCAACATTAGACAGATCAACGAGACAGAAAGTTAACAAGGATATCCAGGAATTAAACTCAGCTCTGCACCAAGCAGACCTAATAGACATCTACAAAACTCTCCGCCCCAAATCAACAGAATATATATTCTTTTTAGCACCACATCACACTTATTCCAAAATTGACCACATAGTTGGAAGTAAAACGCTCCTCAGCAAATGTAAAAGAACAGAAATCATAACAAACTGTCTCTCAGACTACAGTGTAATCAAACTAGAACTCAGGATTAATAAAGTCACTCAAAACTACTCAACTACATGGAAACTGAACAACCTGCTCCTGAATGACTACTGGGTACATAACAAAATGAAAGCAGAAATAAAGATGTTCTTTGAAACCAAAAAGAACAAACACACAACATACCAGAATCTCTGGGACACATTTTAAGCAGTGTGTAGAGGGAAATTTATAGCACTAAATGCCCACAAGAGAAAGCAGGAAAGATCTAAAATGGACACCCTAACATCACAATTAAAAGAACTAGAGAAGCAAGAGCAAACACATTCAAAAGCTAGCAGAAGGCAAAAAATAACTAAGATCAGAGCAGAACTGAAGGAGATAGAGACACAAAAAACCCTTCAAAAAATCAATGAATCCAGGAGCTGTCTTTTGGAAAAGATCAACAAAATTGATAGACCACTAGCAAGACTAATAAAGAAGAAAAGACAGAAGAATCAAATAGATGCACTAAAAAATGATAAAGGGGATATCACCACCGACCCCACAGAAATACAAACTACCATCAGAGAATACTATAAACACCTTTACACAAATAAATTACAAAACCTAGAAGAAATGGATAAATTCCTGGACACATACACCCTCCCAAGACTAAACCAGGAAGAAGTTGAATCCCTGAATAGACCAATAACAGGCTCTGAAAATGAGGCAATAATTAATAGCCTATCAACCAAAAACAGTCCCGGACCAGACGGATTCACAGCCAAATTCTACCAGAGGTACAAAGAGGAGCTGGTACCATTCCTTCTGAAACTATTCCAATCAACAGAAATAGAGGGAATCCTCCATAACTCATTTTATGAGGCCAGCAGCATCCTGATACCAAAGCTTGGCAGAGACACAACAAAAAAGGAGAATTTTAGACCAATATCCCTGATGAATGTCAATGCAAAAATCCTCAATAAAATACTGGCAAACTGAATCCAGCAGCACATTAAAAAGCTTATCCACCATGATCAAGTGGGATTCATCCCTGGGATGCAAGGCTGGTTCAATGTATGCAAATCAATAAACATAATCCAGCATATAAACAGAACCAAAGACAAAAACCACATCATTATCTCAACAGATGCAGAAAGGCCTTCAACAAAATTCAACAGCCCTTTGTGCTAAAAAGTCTCCACAGACTATGTATTGATGGGACGTATCTCAAAATAGTAAGAGCAATTTATCACAAACCCACAGCCAATATCATACTGAATTGGCAAAAACTGAAGCATTCCCTTTGAAAACTAGCACAAGACAGGGATGCCCTCTCTCACCATTCCTATTCAACATAGTGTTGGAAGTTCTGGCCAGGGCAATCAGGCAGGAGAAAGAAATAAAGGGTATTCAATTAGGAAAAGAGGAAGTCAAATTGTCCCTGTTTGCAGATGACATGATTGTATATTTAGAAAACCCCATTGTCTCAGC
>NW_012115066.1:1138784-1140903 GCF_000951035.1 Colobus angolensis palliatus | reverse complement strand
GGCACATATACACCATGGAATACTATGCAGCCCTAAAAATGGATGAGTTCATGTCCTTTGTAGGGACATGGATGAAGCTGGAAACCATCATTCTGAGCAAACTATTGCAAGGACAGAAAACCAAACACCACATGTTCTCACTCATAGGTGGGAACTGAACAATGAGAACATTTGGACACAGGGTAGGGAACACCACACACCGGGGCCTGTCGTGGGGTGGGGAGAGTGGGGTGGGATAGCATTAGGAGATATGCCTAACGTAAATGATGAGTTAATGGGTGCAGCACACCAACATGGCACATGTATACAAATATGTAACAAACCTGCACGTTGTGCACATGTGCCCTAGAACTTAAAGTATAATAATTTAAGAGAAAGAGTTCTACACAGCAAAATAAAACTATCCACAGAGTAAACAGCCTGCAAAATGGGAGAAAATATTTGAAAACTATGCATCTGACAAAGGTCTAACATCTGGAATCTATAACAAACTTGAACAATTCAACAAGCAAAGAACAAGTAACTCCATGAAAAAGTGGGCCAAAGACATGAACAGATACTTCTTTAAAAATAAAGACACCTGTATTAGTCCGTTTTCACATTGCTGACAAAGACATAACCGAGACTGGCAAGAAAAAGGGTTTAATTGGACTTACAGTTCCACATGGCTGGGGAGGCCTCAGAATCATGGCGGGAGGCAATGGCACTTCTTACATGGTGGTGGCAAGAGAAAATGAGGAAGATGCAAAAGCAGAAACCCCTGATAAAACCATCAGATCTCGTGAGACTTATTCACGACCATGAGAATGGCATGGGGGAACCACCCCCATGATTCACACTATCTCCCACCAGGTCCCTCCCACAACAAGTGGGATTATGGGAGTACAATTTAAGATGAGATTTGGGTGGGGACACAGAGCCAAACCATATCTTTCTGCCCTTGGCCCCTCTAAATCTCATGTCCTCACATTTCAAAACCAATCATGCCTTCCCAACAGTCCCCAAAGTCTTAACTCATTTCAGCATTAACTCAAAAGTCCACAGTCCAAAGTCTTATCTGAGACAAGGCAAGTCACTTCCACCTATGAGCCTGTAAAATCAAAAGCAATTTAGTTACTTCCTAGATACAATGGGGGTACAGGCACACTGAGTTCTATCTGTGTGACATGGGTAAATACAGCCATTCCAAATAGGGGAAATTGGCCAAAACAAAGGGGCTACCAGCCCCATGAAAGTCCAAAATCCAGCAGGGCAGTCAAATCTTAAAGCTCTAAAATGATGTCCTTTGATGCCATGTCTCAAATCTGGGTCATGCTGATGTAAGAGGTGGGCTCCCATAGTCTTGGGCAGCTCTGCGCCTGTGGCTTTGCAGGGTATAGCCTCCCTACTAGCTGCCTTCATGGGCTGGAGTTGAGTGTCTGTGACTTTTCCAAGTGCACGGTGCAAGCTGTCAGTGATCTACCATTCTGGGGTCTGGAGGACGGTGGCCCTCTTCTCACAGCTCCACTAGGCAGTGCCCCAGTAGGGACTCTGTGTGGGGGCTCCAACCCCACATTCTCTTCTGCATTACCTAGCAGAGGTTCTCCATGAGTACCCTGACCCTGCAACAAACTTATGCTTGGGCATCAGGCATTTCAATACATCTTCTGAAATCTAGGTGGAGGTTCCCAAACTTCAGTTCTTGATTTCTGTGCACTCACAGGCTCAACACCCTGTGGAGGCTGTCAAGGGTTGCGGCTTCCACCCTCTGAAACCAAGGCCCAAGCTCTATGTTGGCCCCTTTCAGCCATGGCTGGAGTGGCTGGGGTGCAGGGTGCCAAGTTCCTAGGCTGCATACAGCACAGGGACACTGGGTTGACCAAGGAAACCATTTTCTCCTAGGCCTCTGGGCCTGTGATGGGAGGGGCTTCTGTGAAGACCTCTGACAAGCCGTGGAGATATTTTCCCCACTGTCCTGGGGATCAATATTCAGCTCCTTCTTATGCAAATTTATGCAGCCAGCTTGAATTTTTCCTCAGAAAAACAGGTTTTTCTTTTCTATCACATCGTCAGGCTGCAAATTTTCCAAACTTTTATGTTCTGTTTCCCTTTTAAAACTAAATGGTTTTTTTTTTTTTTT
>NW_012115066.1:1097982-1138544 GCF_000951035.1 Colobus angolensis palliatus | reverse complement strand
CCAGTCTAAAACTCCTGTCCTCATGATCCGCCCACCTTGGCCTCCCAAAGTGCCGGGATTACAGGCATAAGCCACCGTGTCCATCCATAACTGAATGCTTTTAATGGCACCCAAGTTACCTCTTGAATGCTTGGCTGCTTAGAAATTTTTTCCGCTAGATATCCTAAATCATCTCTCTCAAGTTCAAAGTTCCAAAAATTTCTAGGGCAGGGACAAAATGCCACTCGTCTTTTTGCGATAGCATAACGAGAGTCACCTTTGCTCCAGTTTCCAACAAGTTCCTCATCTCCATATGAGACCACCTCAGCCTGGACCTTATTATTCATATCACTATCAGCATTTTTGTCAAAGCCATTCAACAACTCTCTAGGAAGTTCCAAACTGTCTCACATTTTCCTGTCTTCTTGTGAGCCCTCCAAACTGTTCCAACCTCTGCTTGTTACCCAGTTCCAAAGTCGCTTCCACATTTTCAGGTATCTTTTCAGCAATGCCCCACTCTACTGGTACCATTTTACTCTGTTAGTCCATCTTCATGGTGCTGATACAGACGTAACTGAGACTGGGAAGAAAAAGAGTTCATTGGGCTTTGCGTTCCACATGGCTGGGGAGGCCTAAGAATCATGGTAGGAGGTGAAAGGTACTTCTTACATGGTGGTGGCAACAGAAAATGAGAAAGATGAAAGATCTTGTGAGACTTATTCGCTACCACAAGAACAGTATGGGGGAAACTGCTCCCACGATTCAAATTATCTCCCACTGGGTCCCTCCTACAACCCATGGGAATTATGGGAATAGAATTCAAGATGAGATTTGGGTGGGAACACAGAGCCAAAGCATATCAACATCCAAGCGGCCAATAAACATATGGAAAAATGTTCAACATCACTAATCATCAGAGAAATGCAAGTCAAAACCACAATGAGATACCATCTCATACCAGTCAGAATCGCTATTATTAAAAGGTCAAAAAACAACAGATGCTGGTGAGGCTACGGAGAAAAGGAAATGTTTATACATGGTTGATGGGAATGTAAATTAGTTTAGCCACTGTGGAAAGCAGTTAAAGAGCTTAAAACAGAATTATCATTCAACCCAGCAATCCCATTACTGGGTATATATCCAAAAGAAAATAAACCATTCTACCAAAAAGTTACATGCACTGTTAGTTCATCACAGCACTATTCCCAATAGCAAAGACATGGAATCAACTTTGTGTGCCCATCAGCAGTGCACTGAATGAAGCAAATGTGCTACATATATACCATGAAATACTATGCAGTCATAAAAAGAACAAAATCATGTCCTTTGCAGCAATATGGATACAGCTGAAGGTCATTATCCTAAGTGAATTAACACAGGAACAAAAACCAAATACTGCATGTTCTCATTTGTAAGTGGGAGCTAAATACTGGGTAGACACAGACATAAAGATGACAATAATAGACACTAAGGACTACTAGATGGGGAAGGGAGTGGGGCAAGGGTTGAAAAACTATTGGGTACTACACTCACTACCTGGGTGATAGGATCAATTGTACCCCAAACTTCAGCATCATGCAATATATTCATGTAACAAACCTGCATATGTACCTCTTGAACCTAAAAGTTGAAATTATAAAAAAAAAATTCATAGTCCTCAGGCCTGCTGGAGACACTTTTGGTGACATCATCTATTGCAGTTATTTGTCTGAATACATCTAATTCCTTACATTCAATTTGTTCAATTTATTTGTTAATTCAACAAGCATCAATTGAGGGCCAACTGCATGTCCAGCCCTATTAATAAGAGTTACCAGGTATTTGGCAGTTACTAAATGTTACGGATTGGAACTAAACCCCTTATAATCACTGGGTCATTCAAACCTCACTGCATCTCGTAAGTACTATAATTATCCCCCTTTTAAAGACAAGAAAACAGAAGCTGAAGTGTTTACATAAACTACGTCAGTATTCTAACCTAGGTCTTTCTGATACCCAATCCCATGCTGTTAATCTCCACTTTCTAATAAGTCCTGAACATGCACATCAGAAAGCTGGATGCATTTGTAAATTAAAAAGAAGGCTAGGCTGTGACCTCTCTCAGGGTGCGAGCACCATAAGACTCCTCTGCATTCCCAGCCCCCAAAACAATGCCAATTGTGAACTGATGAGAATGTGGCTCTTGTCAAACAGACCTATTTACATGAAAGACATAAACTAACAACAAAAGAAAAAAATCCCAAGACACAAAGCTGTACAGACTACAAAAGATGTGAGTGATCACAGCCAGAAAATGGGTTTTACTCTATAGCATAACAAGATGATGAGGAGTCTGAGCTAGCCCAGGCATCACAGACTCACATGCTTACTGGGCCTGACAGGTAATATACATCAATGAACTGGGTCAGATGGAGGCTGTGGGAAACTGTAAAAGGACATGCTCCATCTAAGTTACAACCCAGTTCCAGCCAGTTATTGTCATGGAGAAATGTGGACCCAGTAATGCCAGAACTTTTGAATTTTGACAAGAAGCTTAAACATCTGCTTTTTGATGTGACATTTTCTAATTTTTAAATGCTTGTCAGTAATTTATAAATTAAAAAACAACACCGCTTTATTAGCCAAACAAAATGCATCTTTAGGCCAGAATTGGCTGATGACCCATCAATTTGCAGTCTTCAAATCTGACTATATTTCATAATTTTTTTTACCATCAAGAACACCCATTTACCCTCATGAGCTTCAGAATCTGAAGACTTTGTTTAACCAAAAGTACTTTTGAGTATTTAATTAGTTTTATTAAATACATTAGTAACTGACGCACTAGGTCACCATGGGAGAAAAACAGTTAACATTAACTGTAAGCAAAGAAACATACCATTTTTGTTACCAAGTATAAACTTGTTGCAACTAAATATAAGATTTTCCATTAAAGTTTTTGAAATAATGAAAATGGCACATAGAATTCATTTCTATCTTCAGGGATATAAGGGCCACGATTAGAAATTACTGCACTAAGCAAGTGGGCTGTAAGATCTGGTAGCCGTGAGGCATATTGGGAAAAATGTGGAATTTGGAAACAGATAGAAATTGGTGGAGTGCGAACCCTCAACTTCTAACTGTGTGACCTTCGACTAGCTGGTGACCTTCAACAAATTATTACGGTTCTTTTAGTTATTTTCAAAGTGAGAATAATCCCACCTACCTTGTATGGCTACCATGAACAGTAAATTAAATTAAGTATGCAAGCTACTTCGCATGGTGCCTGCCACATGGCAGGGGATTAAATAATAAAACTTTCTTAAACTCAATTCTAGAGTCTACACTCAAAGTTTGAATCCAAGTTAAACATTCTCTTTGGGCTACCTACAACCAAATCATTGAGTTTTAAATCCCCATTCCCCATCTAAGATTCCTTTAGGCCTTCAGTCTGCTATGCCCTGGGCAGGGCTCTCTTTCCCCAAAGGTCCCTCTATGTGATTCAGTGAATGTTATAACTGCAGCAGAGGGCTGTGAGCAGCCTTATGAAGTAACTGTGGTTTTAGAAAGAAGCCCCCCTAACCTTCTGATTAAAATTTCCACCGCAGCTGCCATTTGGGGCTAAGGACCATTAGGGGCCTACATCGTTACTGCTATAGGCACCATTTAGTGGGCATCTATGTGCTATGCCCTACCCAAGGGGATCACATATCTGAACTATTATCTGCACTGCACGGATGAAACATTTGAAAAGTTCACAGAGGTTAAGTAATTTCCCAAGGTCATATCCATTAAAAAGTAAGTAGTTAATGTGGGATTTGATTTTTCAATCCATGTCTGTATAACTTCAAAGCCCATGGTCCTTCCATTCCATCAAGTTGCCTCTCTTCAAATAATACATCTTCAAATAATATATATATATATATCTATATATATATCTTTTTTCCCCACAGAGAAAGAACATTATTCTCGTATTTCCTCATTATCCCGCCACAGCACAGAGACATAATACAACCATGGAAAAGACAAAGAAAAAGAGCTGGCAGCACCTCCGACCTTTCCTCTCCTTACTTCTCCATCCTGGAACAGAGCGGTAGTACTGAGGATTATCTATTGCATACCTAACCTGTGACTGACAGAGGAAGGCCAGGGAAGGTGATCTTGTATGTTCACAAGTTTGGTCTTTTCTTTGTTCTTATCCACACCAAGTAAAGATGATCCTCAGTTAAATCACATTTGTGATCCACCTTTTTCTCTCACCATCACCATCTAACTAAAAGAAACATCAAGATAACAGCCCATTTAATACCACTATAATGATTAAAATAATTTCAGCTAAAAAATGAAAGGTCCTCTATCATGCCTGGAGGTCATATTGATACACACATTGATGAAGAAGCATGCACCCATTTGTTTCCATTACATCTTTCATTCAAGGAACTTCACATGCTTGATGACAGTCTGAGAGCCAGAGCACCAGAAACTTGTGTTCATGAATCTTGCCTAAAACCATGCCTTGACTTGGATGAGCAGATATCAGAGAATCTATCCCTTGGTACCTCATGCTAAATGTGACACAAGCCAAAAATCAACCTTTGTTCCCATCTCTAATATAATCTGTTAATAACTGAACTCATTTGCACAGTGCTTTACTATTCACAAAGTCATTCAACACACATTTATTATGTGCCCCTCATAAGTATCCAGGGAGGCTGGTGAAGCACAAGTCAACCTCATTTTTTGAATCAGGGAAGAGAGGCTCTAAGATGTTGGAGCTTATTCATGGTCACTGAATAGTAAGGGATGAAACTAATAAATCTAGTGACTCCAAATTCATGGTTTTTCTCATATACCCCGGCCTGCCAAGGCCACAGCAAGTGAGAAATGGGTAAAAACTATGTGCTGGATGAACGATCACTACTATGTTTATCTGCAAAATGCTAGGCATGCAAGAAGTAGAATTTATTTTGGAATGGACACTGAATGTGGGCATGTAGGAGCACTCTGTTGTCCAACTATGAAAAACTTCTGTTAAGAAAGTCTCAACTGTCATCTTAGATTGTACACTGGTTTGTCTCTCTAGGGAAACAAAGCAGAGTATCATTCCATTTTGCCTACCTTTCCCAATTTACCCTTCTGCTCTACCCTGGCCTTGGGGAGGAAAAGCCCTATATAACCACATAAATTCCTGACCCTCAACACATGCATACTTTTTTCCTGTAGCTGACTGGACTAGGTATGCCCACCTAACTAGAGCAGCTAATTAACAGTCAGATGAATTGGCTGGGCTTTCTTTTGAGACAGTGTTAAGATAAGGGTGAATGTGCATCAGAGAACTGCAGAGCATGGGCCAAAGTGATGCCAGTGCAAGCTGAAATTACATAGGAAGAAGAGAGGCACAAGTAAAAAGAGCAGGCTGTTCTGGAAGGTAGAGACTGATGCAAAAAGGAGAAAGAGACAAAGAGAAGAAAGAAGATTGTGAGAGTAATCTCTGGTTGTAAGCAATTCCTACTCCTGTCTCCACCAGACACAGAAATACTTGCTTTCATTGGGTTTTATGAAATGTACCATATCCTTTCCTAATCCCCGTGTTGACTGAACTAGTTTGGATGGATTTTGGTTTCTTACGATTAGTCTCCGACAAACACAGTAAGAAACAGGAGACATAGTTATACCAAAGAAGAACTGAAAGAGTAGGGGATGATTAAAAAGAAACTAAATTTTGTTCTATCAGATTGCACAGAAAGAGCAGGAGAGAATGAATAAACAAATGAATGAATGAGTGAAACATCAAGACTGAAAGGCCCCAAATTATGGCTGCCTCAGGATATGCCAAGTTTACTTCTTTTATACCCAAGCTTTCCCTAGAAACAGAAGGATAAATGCTGGCAAAACCCTCTCCTTACAAATAAAGCACGATGCTGGCAAAGGACTTACATAGTGAGGGAATGCACACTTTCCCCTTAACCACAGTTCAAAAATTTCCTTGTAACTAATAGAGCTTACTATTAGGCTGTCCAAGCTTACTATTAGGATGTCCATTCTCTATCTGTCATCACTCCATTTACTGTTGTACAGCTCTTTTCAAGTCACTAGTCAGAATGAGTCAACATCTGTGAAATCTTCCTTAATTCCTAGGAAGAACTAGTCATATTTTACTCTGCCTCCCATAGCACTTAACACATTTCTCTATGTGGGTTCTCATACTGGTAGATTGTAATTCTTTGTTCAGGGATTTCATTTCTCAACTAGACTACGATGCCTTGAAAGCAGGGCCCCTGGCTTATTCTTTTTCTCTGCTGTGCCTCATACAGTATCTGGTATGCATGTTTGTGGAATAAATCAAGGCCCATGAGCTCTGTCTCATGAGAGAGGTCCTGAAAATAATTATTAAGATTTAAATTTTTTCTGTAATGAATCAACTGGGATTGCAACTATGCACACAAATGGCTTAACCATTTCAATTGAGTTGGCCTCTCATTTTAGAAACAAACAAAACAACAAAAAAAGTCTTTCGATATCATGTCAGAATTTATTAAGTACTTTCCAGCTGAAAAGTTTTATTACAAAACACTATATGGGATATGGAATAGGGATGGGTATGAGAAGGAGGTTTTAAAAAAAATATTAAGTACAACATTAATCTTCAGAGAGCTCATGCTGCATAATAAATTTCATACTGAAAAGACCATCTGAAATGGTTAAAATGCCAGGATATAATGCTGGATTGTTTCCTGGAAGCACAGTTTATGGGTCAAGCAGATACTGGTTGATGGCCACTCAGCTTTGTAAACTACTTCCTATGATGCAAGGTGCAAACAGTCTTCCTCTTTGATAATTGTACTCTCCTACTGGCAAAGCTGGGAAAGTGGGATAGGAAACCATTAACAATTATGAAATGATGCTGAATGGGTTCTGCCAAAGGTTATGGTGTCACTTATTGACTAGATTCTCCAATTTCAAACAGGAAGAGCAGAAACTAAGCAGCTAAACTGTGATCAAGGTACTACTTTTGCTAATGGAGACCCAACTAATAAAGTACAGTGCTGACTTACATGGACTGGTGTCAGAGGCTATAGCAGGTGTTTCATGCCACCTCTCCTACTAAATTAAAGTTATCTAAATTCCAGGGGAAAAGTGACCTGATAGAGAAGTTGAAAGAAAGACCTGTCTAGGTTTATCAGAGGCAATTCCATCCTAATCTGTTTAATGTAACAGAGAGCAGAAGGAAGGCCCACCCTGCCTGAACTAGGTGATCAAAGAAAGCAAAAGAAAAGAAGGATAAGACCATGTTGTCTTTTTGGAGCAGGGATTGTTAATACATTAACTCTGTACAATAGAGAAGAGGGACCAAATAATTGCCAGACTAACCAATGAGACAAGTTGCTCCTCTTCCCATGAGAAGGAGCAACCAAGAGATAAAAGAGAGGAAGAAGCATGCCCTTGAGAAGAAAGAGTTGGCCAAAGTTTCTGATTCTGTGGATATGTGAGAATAGGGGAACAAAAAGTTTTTCTCCAAACAGACCTCCTGGCTGACATTTGTGAAGATGTTATCATACTGCAAAATATGCTAGTGGAAGCATATAAAGATGCCAAGATACCAAAGACACTGGAAAGGCATTGTGCACAAGGCTGTATTAGTTCCACGACCTCCAGGCCCTGTATCTTCCCAAGGATCCCATCTTGGAGATGAAGAATAAATTATATCTCCTTTCTGGATTTACAATCAAGCCAAGGAGAAAGTGAAGGCTATGAGCAAAGGCGAAAAGGAAAGGCACACAACCCAATAGAAGCAGACAAATGCAAAACTAGGTTTTTGTAATATCTTTCTCTCCAAATTAATTTTCCCTCCCAACAGCACCACTCCCAGTAGTGTGTGGTCTTCTAGAACAAAGACTTTGGAGTTTTAGAGCCACAGAGGAATAGAGCTGGAAGGAACCTTAGGGGCCACATCAAACTCAGGACTCTCATTTTATAAATGTTCAAAACTCAAGGCCAGAGAGGTTCAATGACTTGAGTTCACAAAACTAAGTAAACTTAGTAGCACAGCTAATTTTGAAAACTAGTGCTCTTAGTTTAGCTCCATCCTTCTCCCTTATTCCTCAAATACAGACACTCAGTAAGTCCTCTCCATTTCCCTGTATCCTTGTTCCCTCCACCTATTCTTTTCCCTCCTTTGCTACTGTTCTTATCCAAGTCTAGAATGTCAAGATCTTTCATCTGAATCACTGCAGTAATGTTCTAACCTAGTGGGCCTTCAGGACTCTCTCTCTCCCCATCTGAAGTCACTTCTCACTCTGCCCTAACAGTGATTTTCTGCTCTACTAGAGTGGATTGCATCGTTTTGCTATTGCCCTTTTCCCTTTGCCAGCATGTCCCACATAGGGGCTCACCTTTAGCTTCAGTCTTAGAATAAAGGAGAAGGGAACACAGCTAAAGCTGATCCACAGGGGACATGTAGTATGTGAGAAAAACAACCATTTGTTGTTATTGCCACTGAGATTCCACGGGTCATCTGTATATTCCACATACTTAAAACAGCGCCTTGCACAAAGAAGGCACTCAGATTTTTTTTAACTGAATGAATGGATCATCTTCTTTAAGCCTAACAGCAAACTTACTTTAGACACTATTTTCATCTCCATTTTGCAGATGAGAAAATTAAGGTCTAAGGAGTTTAAAGAGTAGGGCTAAAGTTATATAGCTAGTAGGTGGTAAAGCTGGAATTCAAACCCAGAACCTCTAACCCCAAAGCCAAAATTGTTCAAACAGTACATCACACTGATTCGGAAAATGCTTACAACTGCTTAAGTTTGATATATGTATTATATATAATTATGTATAATCTTATTGTTGTCTGGTTATTTCACGTATTATGATCTTGACTCTTCTACACCATTTCCCCATGTTTGTAAGCAACTTGAGGTCAAGGATTTCATCCTATCACAAGCCCAAGCACCTAGTCAAGGCTCAATAAAGACTTATTTCCTGACCGACTATAGCTGGCTCAGGGCAAGAGTTCACTCTTACTTCCAGTCCTCAAGGAGTCAGAACTCTGGAGTCAGCACTCTTCACCATGACTCAGAGCTCCAGAGGCAAAGACTTAATTTTAAACAACTTTAAGTCTGACAGAGATATAACCTTTGAAGTAAAAGATCATTTCCTTCCTAGATATGAGCCCTATCACTCAAAGACAGGAAGGAAAAGAAATGTCATCTAGAAAGATTGTTTTTAAAAAAGAAAGAGAAGGCCGGGCGCGGTGGCTCAAGCCTGTAATCCCAGCACTTTGGGAAGCCGAGATGGGCGGAATACGAGGTCAGGAGATCAAGACCATCCTGGCTAACATGGTGAAACTTCGTCTCTACTAAAAAATACAAAAAACTAGCCGGGCGAGGTGGCGGGTGCCTGTAGTCCCAGCTACTCGGGAGGCTGAGGCAGGAGAATGGCGTAAACCCGGGAGGCAGAGCTTGCAGTGAGCTGAGATCCGGCCACTGCACTCCAGCCTGGGCGACAGAGCAAGACTTCGTCTCAAAAAAGAAAAAAAGAGAGAAAATAGTCAGGCCTCAATTGGAAAACCCAGGAGTCAGCACAAAAAGTCTGTTTATTTTGGGGAATGTCCCAGGACAATAAATTTGTATTCACACCCTGCTTTTCCAGAGAGCAGCCTGCATGGTCACTGTCTCAGACAGTCCACTGTTCACCAGTCTCATCATGTACAAGGTACACAAGCCTGAAGCTGAAAGGGCAGCCACTGCCCATGAAAGCACCCTCTTAGCCTGTCACCTCGCAAGGAAAGGGAATAGGGCACTGCCCAAATCTCTCCAGGTGCTCTTCTGCCATTGTATGCCTGAGAATACAGTTTACTCCTTCCAAAGCTCTCCCTGCTGCATCCTTGCCTTTCTCAGAAGGCTCAGAGAGCAAACAGGGAAGGTAAGTCGCTTTAAACAAAAATAAATAACAGCCTTGAGAAGTTAGATTTAAAGCCATCTTTAAGAGTAGACACGCATAGGAGAAGTTTTATTCATTTCAGTGCAAGTCTACAATAGTGATTTGACTCTGCAGCCAGAAAGCTTTGGTTCAAATACTAGTCTACCATTTACTAGCTATGTGACCTTGGACAAATTATTTTATCTTTGAATGTTTAATTTTCCTCATTTGGAAAATGGGGATGATAACAGTATCTACTCTACCCCTATGGGGTTATTATAAGGATTAAATGGAATTATGACAGGTAACACTCTTAACAGTGTCTGTCACATAGTAGGCCCTCAATCAGTATTAGCTATTATGGCTGTGATCGTTATTATCTAAGGAATGGCCATGGGTTCATGAGTCCTAGTCAATCATTTTGCAAGTCTAGAACATGGCAAAGTATTGCATATATATATAGAGAGAGCAAATAATACAACAGATCTGCTGCAACAGACTTGTTATAGAGATAAAGAAAACCTGGGTACAGACACTGCCATTTGGGAGCTCGAAGGCTGATGGTATAACACAGCAGACAGATAATTATAAAATAGAGAAGAAAGTGGTAAGTCCAAAGATAAATTATAATCACAATAGCCAAGATGTGGAATCAAGAGACCATCAATGGATGAATGAATAAATAAAATGTAGTATATATACACAATAGAATACTAGTTGGCCATTAAAAAAAGGGACGTCCTGTCATTTGCAACAACACGGATGAACCTGAAGGACATTATATTAAGTGAAATAAGCCGGGCATGGAAAGACAAATAGTGTACAACCTTACTAATATGTGGAATCTAAAAAAGTTGATCTTACAGAAGTAGAGAGAAGAATGGTAGTTACCAGAGGCTGGGGCAGTTGAGGGAGGGGTTAGGGAAATGTTGGTCAAAGGATATAAAATTACAGCGAGGTAGAAGGAGTAAGTTTAATAGATTGATTGCATGGTGACTACACCATGGTGACTATAGATAATGATAAAATACTGCATTTTTGAAAAATGCTAAGAATGGATATTAAGTGCTCTCACTATAAAAAATGATAATAATGTGAGATAATGCATGTTAATTAGCTATATTTAACCATTCAGCAATGTATATGTACTTCAAAACACCATGTTGTACTATATAAATACACAATTTTATCTGTCAATCTAAAAAATAAATTTAAAAAACACAAAAATAAACTGTAAAGATTGAAAGATCAAAGACAGATTCATGGAAGAAGAGGCAACTAAATGGGACCTGGAAAGAAAGGTAGGAGGTGTACAGATAAAGAGGAGACAGGCAGTGAGTCTCCGTAACAGTTGGGCACTAGAGTGAGCAGCACGCAGCATGGACACTGGTTATTTGTTTTGTACTACATCCAGAATGTTCCCTGCATCCTGCAAGAAATCCGAGATGATTCCGTTTACTCACCTGAAAATTTTGCCAATAATTTCCCTTCAACTACAGTAATATTAGCATGCCTCTCTTTTATACAACCACTAAAAGATTAGTAAAGATTACTAAAGAAAGAAAGATTATCTCTAACACAAAGTCTCAAGGCCCATGGTAATACTCACATGTAAAATGGTTAGCACTTACTAGTCACTTAGTAAGTATTCAATAAATTTCTTTTTTTCTTTTCTTTTTTAATTTTGAGACAGTCTCGCTTGGTCACCCATGCTGGAGTGCAGTGGTACAATCTCAGCTCACTGCAACCTTGGCCTCCTGGGTTCAAGGTCAGGAGTTCGAGACCAGCCTGAACAACATGGTGAAACCCTGTCTCTATTAAAAATACAAAAATTAGCCAGGCATGTTGGCACATGCCTGTAGTCCCAGTTACTTGGGAGGCTGAGGCAGGGGAATCGCTTGAGACCGGGAGGTGGAGGTTACAGTAGTGAGCTGAGATCACACCACTGTGCTGCAACCTGCTAAGTGACAGAGCAAGACTCCATCTCAAGAAAAAAAAAAAAAAAATCCAATTTGGCAACTACATTCTCATTCCAAACAGCATTAGGATAGATCTGGTTTCAGTAATAACAGTGTTACTCATTTACTTAAGCATAATCTGCATGTTCTGGAAACAAAATAAGATTGAAAAGAAGCAAGAGAATACTTGCCTTTCATTAAGGTAGTCCTGCCTAAGAGAACTGCCCCTCGATAGTTTAATATTGGTTCCCAGCAAAAATTATGATCCATAGGCATTATTTCCCATAGTCATTTGGAAACCATATGGCTTAGACAAGTTATTCTTTAGGCCAGGGTCTGAGGATGAATGAAGATCCTAGGCTTGGGATTCCAACTGTATAAATTCCCTACAAGCGCCGTCTTAGAGGGGGATTAGGTTCTGAGGCCCAAATACAGGCTTTCTCTTCCACGTCTACAACACCTTACCGTTTTCAAAAGATTCATATACATTTGCTAATTTAACTCCCCTGCCCCATTATATCGCTTTATTATCCCTATTTTGTAAATAACAAAAACAGACTCACAAATAACTGCCAAAGGCAAATGACCTGCACAAAGTGACAGACTGAGAATGTAATCCAGTGAATCTAAGGCTTTCCTATTCCAAACCAGGGTTTTCTTCACTTAGAAAACAGGGTTTGCAAAGCGATTTGTATATTCAAAAATAAATGCCTGTTATATTCTAGAGAATACAGTTGTGAAATGGACAAATTTTTTACCCTTATTACATTTACATTCTAGCGGAAAAGAAAGAAAATAAGTTAAATATATAATACACTTTCATGCAGTGGCAAGTTTATGCAGAAAACCAAAGCACAGTCAAGAATGTTATTCTAAAGAAGTAGTATTTCAGCAGACACCTGGATGAAGCCAGAGAGAGAGCCATGTGAAGCTCTTGGGACGAGCATTCCTGCAGAGGGGAACGTGAGCACAAAGGCCCTGAGTAGGAAGGAACTTCACCTCTGAAGAAGAGGAAGAAAGCAATGTGGCTAAGGTGAGCAATGGGGCATGAGGATGGAGAGAGGTAGATGGGAGCCTCATTTTGTGAGGCTTTATAGGCTCCTTTCCCCCAGGTTATTCTGACACAAATTCCAGACACAATATAATTAATATTGCAATGTTCTGACTGGGAGAATTACATGATCTTCTTTGTATCCTAAAAGTTCATGCTAGCTTCTATGTGAAGAATGGAATGGCAGTGGGGGTTGTGGGGAGGTCTGGCAGGAGGAAGAATGAGTAAAAGTGGCCAACAGGAAGAAGGCAGTAGGATTCTTAAAGGGAAGTATGTGGCATACACCAGGATGGTGAGGTAGAGGTGGTGAGAAGCCTCTATATTTGATGTATACTTAGGATAAATCTGACAGGATTTGCTGATTAACTGGATGTGGAATGCAAAGAAAAAAGAAAGATATTGGGGATAATTCCTTGGCTGCTGGCCTGAGACAGAATAATGCCATTTACTAAGAAGGCAAAGGGCAGGAGAATTTGGAGGACAGAGGAGAAAACAAGAGTTATGTTTTGAACACAAGTAGCTAGGAGAGCAAAGCCATGGGATGTAGGACAGGAAGGCCTTACTCTAACTCCTGCCACTTCTAGTTTTAGCTGGGCAAACCTGGACAAGTCACTTATACTCATTCAATATCCTCATCTACGTAATATAGAAATAGCAAAACCACCTCTCAGGATTGACAGAATATGGAAATAAGATGTCTGTGTACATCCTGTAAATTGTAAAGGTGCTGAATCAAGGTCAATTTTCTTGCTGCCTTTGTTATTTCCGGTAAATGTTTAAATGACTCATATTTAAGCCTCAGGTTGTGAATACAATTATGTCTTAACAGATATCATTATAAAAGACTTACCTTTATTTCATTCACTCTTATTTCACTTGTTTAGCACTTTACGCTTTTAAAGGGTATAAGACACAATTTACACTTCTTATATACTATCATTACTTGATTCTTAATACAGAGCAGGTACTACTGCTCCTATATGACTGATGAGAAAATTGAGACAGCGAGGTTCTAATGAAAGCCTGATATCCTGGTCTCACTGCCCTTTTCTCTTGGCCTTTAGTCAGAATACTGTGATCCTAGTGTATAATCCATTTGGCATCGCCTGGCCATGTTAATTTCCCACACATTGAAAGTTAAAGCAATTCCATGATCATTGGTGAAAAAAAATTACTGTTCCTTAGATGCAGTACTTAAGGGTTTGCAAAATGTTTTCTTGGTTCTTCCCAACATACGATAAACATGTATTAGCTTTTAGATGTAAGACGCGCTATCAAGACATAAAAGGATTGGCCCACTTTATGCAATGAGTTAAAACCAGAAAAAAGTAATTGTTCTGCATTGCTTTATACTTAGTAATGTTACTTGTCACTGCCTGATTCATTCATTCATTTAACCAAGATTTGAGTGTCTACTCTGTGCTAGGCAATGTGCTGGATGCTTGTTTTACGGTGGTACCACTGCTTTGTTATTATTAAAAATAGGAAAAAAAAATCAATTAAGATGAAAAGAACACAAAACTTATTTATGGTGGTATTTTTTATATGGAATTATGTACATCCAAGTTTTTTTTTTTTTTTTTTTTTTAATGGCAATTTTTAAAAAAATCTGAGCAGCCCTCTCTGGGCCTCCTTTTCCCAGGAATATGCATTACCTTCATTTTCTATACCCCTGATAGCTACACTTTTAATTGCCATACAAATAGATTACATGAATAATAGCAGAGAAATGTTCTAGAAGTCCCAAAGTACAGTGAAGAGATGATTTCAACAAAGGAAATGACTCTACATTTTTTTATACCCTCTTTCTGCATGTCAGTCATTAGCAACAAGTCCCAACACCTAGTGGAGAAAAAGCAGCATGCATCATAGTATATCTTGAGGAACACAGCTTCTAAAGAACATTTATGTGATAGGGGTTAAAAAAGTCTTACAGTCAATAAGTTTGGGAATGTCAGGTTAAACAAAGTAAACGTATTTCATTATCACGAGGATGCTCAAAGTCTTTATCGCATCATGATACTTGTGGAAATCCAAGAGGGCGGCCTTTGCCAAACTTATTGGACCATGGAACCCTAGTTTAGAAGAGTAAACTGACAACTAAAATAGTGTTTAGTCTAATATATCTAGAAAGCCCTGCATTGGGAGATTTCCATTTACAGCTACAAGTGACATACATGTTTTAGTAGGTTGCCGATCTTTTAATGTGAGTTGAGCAGACACAGAATAAATATATGCCTCTGAAATGTGGAGAGACCATTCATCAAGTGGTAAGCGCCATGAAAACAAGGACTGCATTCGGTTTTGGTTTCTACTATAGCTCCAACATCTAGCACTACCTAGCACACAGTAGACACTTGATCAAATTTGTTTCATAAATGGATAAAGGAATGAATTTTATAGAAATGACAGAAGGCTCATGGAGATTTTGGAATGAGTGGTCACACTGTTTTTCTGTCTTCAATGATTTTAATTTCCGTATCTAGCCTTTAAGACGGTACTTAATTTATTTTCTTAGAACAAAGGAGTGAGAATTACTCCAACAGCCTTTTGCATCATGACCCTGCATTAATCTAATAAAAGAAAGGTTACACTGCTTTTTGTTGATGAACAGCACATTAATGAAATCTTCTTGAAATAACCCCATCTCTATTATGGAGGCAAAATTACATTTTCCAGCATAATTACTGTGTCAGTTGAGCTCCCAAATTTTGATATTAATTTTTTTCCCTTGCAAAGGCAATATTAACTTATTAGTTTGTCAAACCTCTAGAAAATCAAGAGTAAGCTCACAGTTTTAAATAGTGATTATCAACCTCTACTGCTCTGTTTGAGACGGAGTCTTGCTTCCTTGCCCAGGCTGGAGTGCAGTGGCACGATCTCGGCTCACTGCAACCTTCACCTCCTGGTTCAAATAATTATGGTGCCTCAGCCTCCTTAGTAGCTGGGATTACAGGTATGTGCAACCATGCCTGGCTAATTTTTGTATTTTTAGTGGAGACGGAGTTTTGCCATGTTGGCCAGGCTGGTCTGGAATTCCTGGCCTCAAGCAATTCACTCGCCTAGGCCTCTCAAAGTGCTGGGATTACAGGAGTGGGCTGTAGCACCTGGCCTCTACTGCTCTCTTATTCTTATTCTATCTTTTGTGTATCTTCCTACCAGCCAGAAGGACTGGGTAAGTTTTATTTTCTATAATAGATTTTGAAAGAAGGATTAATGAGTCCTTAAAAATGTGTCTTTAAATTACACATCACTTACCTTCGTTTAACTTTTCTTAAGATTCTATAGCATAAGTTCTTTGAAGGCTGGGACTTTGAATGTTTTCTCTACAGTTATATCCCTAGCACCAAAGACAATGCTAGAATGAAGCAGGTGCTCTAAACTCTGCTGAATGAATGCCATGTTTCTCCTTCAACTGAGACTCACTGTTTCAAAGTAAAATACCTGTTTTTGTCTCTCTCTCTCTCTCTAACATACGCATACACACACCAAGGAATACATGGAAGTCTTGCTGTACATTATGGCATTTTTCCCATGAAAAATATATACATCATGGAAGTTTGGTTCTAACAGATCATTTAGATGAGCTTTGGACAGTCTCTGCATTGTTTAATGTCAACAAGTCTCCTCTTCTTCTGAGCTTTAACCCAGCTGAGCCACAGAACTAAGTTAGGAAAGAATCATGACTCGCATTATTCACCTGATCAGGGCTTGGGACATAGGGCTAATCTTGAGCTATGAGCCTGATAGATCTCAAAAGAAAAGGATATTCTCCAATATTGCTCATTCAGGATATTTTATTTTGCAGTTAACCTTATTTTGCTAGAAAAAATATTTTCCTTTTTATTATAAATTTTTTATATATGCTTAAGTCTGATTTTGTAGATTGGGACCATGATTTCTCTATAGAAAAGTATAGGTTCTATTTTTAAAATACAACCCAATAGGACAAGATTCAGTACATTAACTTACTAGCTCTATGACCTTGGTCAAGGTACTGAACATCTCTGAGTCTGTTATGAGAATATTAATAGCATCTTCTTCCTAAATTGTTTTGAGGATTAAATGAGATAGATAATCATCCATGTGAGTGCTGGCTACTTTCATTAACACAGTCTCTGAAGGGTTGATGGACTAATAGCTATGATGATTAAGTACCTAAACAAGTTCATCACTTCCTTGAGTCTTCCTTTCATTTTCTAATAAGCCAGTTTCCCCTATTCAACCCAAAGAAATAGACACCCACAAGTATGCTTTATGGGTCCTATTTTATCACCAAGTATGAATCCTTCCTGCAGAGTTTAGATAGCATTTTGGGTCGTTTCTGGGTGAGTGGTATAATTTCAGGTAGTCATTCATCTGGCCCCCTGTATTTCTTTTCACAGCCTACGTGACAATCTTCTTTCCTCAGGTGATTCCTTAAAAAGACTTGGTTGGCTAGGGATTCAACCCTTCACTTTAGTGTATCAAAAATTCCTAACCTGAGGGAATGAGTGCTGAAAGCTAGGAGCATGCTGGGCTGGAGCATCTGTGCCTGGCCTTTTCATTTATGCAACTTGCTGGTAATTGCTAAGTTTTCCCTCCTGCAGCAATTATCCCCCCCATTTTTCTCCCCACCCCACACCATACCCCCCAGTTAATTATCAGTTCTGGAATTAAACTGCTTGCCTCTCCTGCTGTTGCCATGGTAACAGTTGGCCTGCACCTGCCACTTGGTGAACAGTGGCTCTTTCAGAAGAGGCAATGGCAGTTGCTGGCTTCACAAAAGCCAATGAGTAAACTAATGTTTACCTGTCTGGGGAGAGAAGTTTCTGTTCATTCCACCTTAGGCACTTTCCTGGCAAGCCCCACCTCAACTTTCCTCTCAGACAAACTGCTTGCTAACATTGAAAAAGAAAATGAAAAAATTTTCTCATAAAACTACCAAATCCCTGTAGGCAAATAATTCCACCCATCAGCTTTACTTTTTCCTGACCATGAGGTTGGAAGATCTGAATCTTCCATCTTCTGAAAAAGGCAGTACAGTATAATAGTTAGAAGCATAGAATTTTAATCCTGATAGATCTGGGTTCTAATCCTGGTTGAGTCACTTTCTAACTGTGTGATCATGGCTTAGTCACTTAACTTCTTATAACATCAATGTCTTCACATACACAAACAAAAATGGGATTAGAATACCTGT
Organism: Colobus angolensis palliatus; assembly: GCF_000951035.1. Classification (NCBI taxonomy): domain Eukaryota; kingdom Metazoa; phylum Chordata; class Mammalia; order Primates; family Cercopithecidae; genus Colobus; species Colobus angolensis. The sequence continues at coordinate 1,120,468 of NW_012115066.1, read as the reverse complement.
CCTCATGGAGTTGTTTCAAAACTTTGAAATTATATATGTAGATCTAGCTCCTAGTTAATGTTCGATACATAGGCAGGTATTATTGCTGGATAACTATTAACCCTGGACAATCCTGAAAGTTAGGGAAAAGTTGGCAGCTTAGTGAGTTTTAACTAGTCCTTGTATGAGAGACAATAATACCTGTACAGGTGGGAGAAAATGGCAGCTGTCCCAAAGTATCCAGACTAAGATGCATCTAGCAGCTAAGAAATGCCTCTCTCTCTGCTTTTGCTGCAACTCTGTCAGCTCCTCCCTCTTTGCACTGTTTTTCTCATGCTCAATTTCTAAATAGAAATGATGAAACCAGAGGATAAGACGTGTACTCACCAAGAAAACAAAATGCTTTTCCATTTTACAACCACATTGCAAACCTACAGGGAACAACTGGTAGTGGTGCTAAGAAGGAATGAGGCATTTTTATAAGAAAATGTTTTTCTTCGCGGAACCCCCTGCTTATACACAAGAAAGTATGTACTTTATGAACCTGCAACCACTCATATTTAGGTCCTGGGTCCAAACAAGTATAGGCACATGAATTTGCCTCATGGTAAAACCTCACCATTTAGGGTACTCCAGTTTTAACTCAGCCTTTGGCTACCTTTCTTAAAGTTCTGAAGCCACCTCCCTGCAGTTCTAATTTTAAGAAAATCTGCACTCATCGACTCTGAACTTCACATCATCTTGGAAAGAAAACAAACAAAAAACTCAACCAGCATGAGCTGCCAGCAAGAGTTACAGATGCCTGCTGTTTCAGCTTCTGGATAAACAGGTGACTACAATTCGGTGACACAGAGCTACAAAAAAAAAAAAAAAAAAAAAAAAAAGATACAATCCCTTGGAAGCTGTTGGGAAAATGGAATTACTGACCTCTTGCCTGCCTCTCACTGGGAAAAAATGTGACAAGATACTCAAGACTAGCAGGTTTCTCCTAAAATGAAAAAGACACCACCACCAACAATTTTGCTGTGGCTATCCACAGGTGAGGGAGGCATAACCAAGGACATCAAATTTAGTTATTCTTAAAACACAGACTGAAGTTGTGTGACTTCCTAAATTACACTCTGCTTAGTGCTAGTCCAAAATAGCTATGAAGACAAATGAGGAAGAAGATAATTAGGCTGCAGCTAGACTCCTCAGCATTGGATCTAACTCAGGGACCAATGTGGCATTCCTTCACATCAACTTAATTGTTAGATTACCTTTTAAGGAAATCCTTAAATCTATTTGGAAGATGGTGCTTTAATATTGCTTTTCTCCATTAATTTAGAAGGAACTAAACTACAGCAGGTCCTTGAATAGAGTCATTTCATTCAACATTTTTTTTTAATAATGTTGATGAGGGGAAAAAGCGGAGTGGGGAGGGGGGCAGATTCCCAGCCCGGGCCACTGTGTGTGGAGTTTGTACTTTCTCCCCATGTCTGCGTAGGTTTTCTCCAGGTATTCTGGTTTCCAACCACATCTCAAAGATGTACACCTTAGGTGAACAGGTGTGTCTAAACTGTCATAGTCTGAGTGAATGTGGGTGTGAGGGCAGCCTGCAAGGAAATGGCATCCTGGCCAGGGCAGGTTTCCACCTTCTGCCCTGAGCTGCTCCAGCCACACATGACTCTGAACTGTAATAATGGGGTAAATAATTACCTTGCCTGTTTTATTCATCTTTCTTAAATCTTTCTTAACTCTTGTTTATATAAACTAGTCTATGGTAAAATTGGTTTTGTTATATATCATTTCACTTAAAGCTGCTGTTTCCAAGCACCTATGAACGATGTTAAGTGAGGACTTGCTGTGCTTTCCAAACCTGACTTTAAATTAGAGGAAGATGGGAGAAAATTTTTCCAATCTATCCATCTGACAAAGGCCTAATATCTAGAGTCTACATGGAACTTAAACAAATTTACAAGAAAAAAAAACAAACAACCCCATTCAAAAGTGGGCATGAATACGCACTTTACCAAAGAAGACATACATGCAGCCAACAAACATAAAAAAGCTCAACATCACTGATCATTAAAGAAAAGCAAATCAAAATTACAATGAGATACCATCTGATGCCAGTCAGAATAACAGATTCTGGCAAGGTGTAGGAAAAAACCTATTGGTGGGAGTGTAAATTACTTCAACCATTGTGGAAGACAGTGTGGTGATTCCTCAAAGACCTAGAACCAGAAATACCATTTGACCCAGCAATCCCATTATTGGGTATACACCCAAAGAAATATAAATCATTCTATTTTAAAGATACATGCATGCATATATTCAATGCAGCAATCTTCACAATAGCAAAGACATGGAATCAACCCAAATGCCCATCAATGACAGACTGGATAAAGAAAATGTAGTACATATACACTATGGAATACTATGCAGCCATAGAAAGAAATGAGATCATGTCCTTTTCAGGGGCATGGAAGGAGTTGGAAGCTGTTATCCTCAGGAAACTAACATAGGAACAGAAAACCAAACACTGCACATTCTCACTTGTAAGTGCTAGCTGAATGATGAGAACACATGGACCCATGGGGGGAACAACACAAACTGGGGCCTGTCAGAGGGTTGGGGGTGGAAGGAAGAAGAGCATCAGGAAGAACAGCTAATGGATGCTGGGCTTAATATCTAAGTGATAGGACCATGTGTGCAGCAAACCAGCATGGCACATGTTTACCTATGTAACAAACCTGCACATCCTGCACACGTACCCCTGAACTTAAACACCGAAGAAATAAAAAAAAAAAAATACAGGGTGCCCAGTTAAATTTAAATTTCAGATAACAGTGAATGTTTTTAAATATTTAATTTTTAATGTTATTGACAAATAACTGTGTATATTTATAGGATACAATGTGATCTTTTGATATATGTAAGTATTGTGGAACAATTACGTTAGTTAAGCTAGTTAATATATCCATGACTTCACATACTTATTTTTTGTGTTAAAAACATTTAAGTTATACTCTTTTAGCAATTCTGAAATATATAATGAATTTTTTTTAGTATATCTTCCAAATATTGTGTAGCACATACTCATACTAATTTTTTTGTTGTTTATATAAATTCCAGTTAAAATGGGTGTTCTGTATTTTATCTGGCTATTCTAATTGGGAAATGAGCAGAAAGGCCCTAAGAAGGCAAAACAGCTGTCACAAATCCCTGGTATACAGGTACTCTGAGATAATCTATCCATTGAACAAACAACTCCAACCTATTTTGTCATCTGGTTTAGTGTCCACCAGGGCAAATATGTACAGTTGTGCATAGGGTGCTTACAACATAATTATTTATTGGAGACACCATTCATAATGTTGACATCAAGTTTTACTTATTTTTAACCATTATCTGGCATATGACAGTATTTTACTGTAACAAAGTCAGCACATTATGACAATTTTTGGCAGATGGAATTAGACATCTTGAGGAAGGGGCACCTTTTTCTAGTTCACCAAGGTATCATGGACAGTGGTAACCCTGTATCCATGGCAGATTAGCATAAAATGTGATACAGTGTTTTTCAAACCATGGATTATAACCCACTGATGAGCTGGGACATCATTTTAGTGGGTCACGAACATTAGTGATGATGACAATGATGTAACAGAATATCAGTCTTTTATATAATAAACGTGGTGTTGTTGGAAGGAAAAGAAAAGAAAGAATAAATTAGAGGAAGGCAGAAGCTATCAAAACAGACACAAATCAAATAGACAATTCCCTTCCACAACTACTTTACCTCAGTTGCTTACTTTTCCATCTAAAAGAGCAAAGCCCAAAAGGGGAATACTTCAAATGCTTCTAAACATATTTGTCCTTTAAGTATAATAAGATGTGAGATTTTGATGGGGAAACAAAAATGTAAAGAAAGCAATTTACCCGTAACAAATCATGAGATGTTACTAGAGGAAGAAACCTGCAAGATTCAGAAGTCTGTCCATTTCTTCTATAAGGGGGCAATGCTGTAATCAAGAGATAAAGTGTAACAGAAAACAGTAACAACGTTTGGTGCCTCAACATGGTACACCTCACCCTTTACAAGCTGGACTCAACCCACCTTCTAGTCTCGTCTCCTGCCCTGGGCCAGTCATGCAGTTATTCACCATTCCCCACACAGCACATGTGTTTTCACTCCTTGAGCCTTTATACTTACCTCTTTGCTTAGACAGCTTTCCTGTTTTTTCCACCTGAAGAAGCCTAGACCTATCCATTTGTCAAGGTCCAGAAGAAACACTGTATTTTCTGATTCTTTATCCTGAGTTAGTTGGAGCTTACTCTACAACCAGCATGTTTTTCAGAGAATCATTATACTGCAGTAGTTAAGAGCTTGCAGTCTGGAGTCAGACTACTTGAGTTTGAATGCTGGCTCTACCACTTTTTAGCTGTGTGACCTCATGAGTATATAACCTCTCTGTGACTCAGTTTTTTCATTCAAATGAGAAATAAAAATAATATATTAACCATTTATTAGGACTGTTGTGAGAAGTAGATAATATATGTAAATCACACACTGGGGCTTATCATGGGGAGGGGGGAGGGGGGAGGGATTGCATTGGGGAGGTATACCTGATATAAATGATGAATTGATGGGTGCTGACGAGTTGATGGGTGCAGCACACCAACATGGCACAAGTATACATATGTAACAAACCTGCACGTTATGCACATGTACCCTAGAACTTAAAGTATAATAAAAAAAAAAAAAAAAAAAAAAAAATACTTCCTCACATATAGTTGGCACTCAATGCTTCTTTATAACTTATCATAATAATTATTGTACTGCACTTAAATATAAAATTTAAATTGTTGGCTAGATGTGGTGGCTCATGCCTGTATTCTCAGCACTTTGGGAGGCCAAAGCAGGAGGATCACTTGACCCCAGTAGTTCAAAACCAGCCTGGGGAACAAAGTGAGACTTCATCTCTACAAAAAATAAAAAATTAGCCAGGCATGGTGGCATGAACCTATTGTCCCAGCTACTCGCTGATGGCGGTGGGAGGCTGAGTTGGGAGGATCGCTTAAGCCAGGGAGGTTGAGGCTGCAGTGAGCTGTGATTGTACTATTACACTCTAGCCTAGGCGACAGAGCAAGTCCCTGTTTCAATAAATAAATAAATAAACAAATAAATAAATTTAAAATGGTTTATTTAGCTCTCTTTCAAACTAGATTTTGGGATCTTTAAATGCAGGAACAAAGTCTTAGTCACCTTCATATCCCTGAGGCCTAGCAGAGGTCCTGGCATTAGGCACTCTAAGATGTTTGTTGAAAGAAAGAATTCCTCTGCAATCTTTCTTGTTTGAGAAGTTAGGGAACAGAGCTCCTAGTGGGAAATGTTATCCTGATTAGGTTCTGAGGTCAAATATATAAACAAGGTTAGCCTGCCAAGCATCAAGGTATGACTGTACTGGATGGCAAACAAGTTGATTAGAGTTAAACAATAGCATGCAAAATGACATCAATGCCCCTTCCTCTTAGGACCTTTTTTCTTAGCATTATGAAGTAGGTAGATGTATGTTAAAAATACAGGCTGCTTCTAGTCAACATTTCCAGTTGGAGGCAGATGCAATAAGCTAGAAGCACTTCAGCTGAATTTTCCAGCTATGAATGGAATCTCTGGTTAATATACTAACATGCATGAAATAAAGTTGTGACTCTTACAGGCAAATTTCTGAATCAATTATTTTAGCAAGGAGGTATGCTTTGGGTATAGACAGGCAGCACAATGCATAGTGTGGCTTCAACTTTCACCTGACTTAAGTAAGGGATAAACAATCCTTATCAACACGGAAAAATAAGGTCAGCTCAGGTTCCATAACAGGGAAATGTGACAATTAAGAGACTCTGTATGCTGAAGGCCAACTTAGATATTGGCACCCCACTCTGCATAATAAGCAGCCCTGATAGTTCTATTCCATGTCACAAGTATCACAGCCATTTTCTTCAGCTTTCAGATAGACTTCCTGCAATGAAGACAACGCAACAACCAAACTACAAATTTGCAATCAGAAGACAAAAGAAACGTTAAGCGTATCACTAACTTAGTCTTCTTTTATCTCTACAACCTAAACAGAAAGAGAAATGCCGTATCTAAGAACACATGGTTATTCATTTAGAGGGGCAAAAAGAGTACCTAGAATACAGACCAAAGATAATTTTTAAGAAACAAAATTGAGAAAAAAAAATCCACCAAATTATAGAATCTGTAAGCAGATTGTTTCCACTCCATATTTGATAAAAGACTTGTATTCCTTCTCACAAGGATAGCCCCAAAACTAGGTGGAGGAAAGAGTGGAGAGGGGTGAGGATAGTATTTACAGGGAACTAAAAATAGAGTACAAGGAGGTTAAATGACTTGCCCAAGGTCACACAGTTACAGACAGAATCAAAAATAGAAGCTAGGTCTGCTGACTCTCCTTTGGCTCCTACTCCTTCAGAACACACTTCCTGTTTGATCACAGAATCAGTATGGGTCAGATTCACACTGATCTCAGCAGGAACTTTTTGCCTGAATAACAGCCAGCTTTGAAGATGAAAAATTTTACAGAAGTTACAAGTGTGGCTGTTACTATTAAAAAGCCATTTTCCTCTTAGGTTAAAAAAAATTACAGAAAACCTCAATAGCAAATCAAAATCTAATCCTGATCTTCCTCCTTCTCCTCTAAGCACAAGAGTTTAAGGGTCTTTTCCCTCTCTGACTTCCTCCCACGACACAATAGCTTTTACGCCAACAGATCCCATTGCCACCCCCTCTCCTAGGATATATATTACTTCTCAGCAGGCTCCAGCAGGAGTAGAGAAGGAGTCAATCTGTGAGGGAGTGAACACAAAATCTCTCATAATAGCACAGAGAAGACAGAAAATTGCTGCCAAAAGTGTAAATTGCTTTTCTGCTTAGGGAAAAAAAAAAATCACTCTGGTCTTTAAAGGCACCCTTTTTTTTTTCAGACGGAGTTTTGCTCTGTTGCCAGTCTGGATTGCAGTGGCACGATCTCGGCTCACTGCAACCTCTAACTCCCTGGCTCAAGTGAGTCTCCTGCCTCAGCCTCCCAAGTAGCTGGGATTACAGGCACACGCCACCATGACCAGCTAATTTTTGTATTTTTCATAGAGACAGGGTTTTACCATGTTGGCCAGGATGGTCTCGATCTCCTGACCTCATGATCCGCCCACTTCAGTCTCCCAAAGTCAAAGACTCTTTTAAACGATGACTCCACAGCAGTTAATACACATGTTCTATATATTAAGACTTTTGTTTCTCCATGTCCTCCAAGAATTCTTGACAGCTATATGACTGCATATCATGGATCTGAGGAGTAACATACCAGTTTGAGAGGCAATAGGCAGCTATTCTGTGGAGTCAAAGGCAGGCTTAGTTGGCTGCTCCTCAGGGAGCACCCCTTTTTCTAACCCTCAGAGGATACTGTGTGAGAATGAGACAAAGACATTACCTTTATAATCACAGAGGCTGAGAGGGGAAGCAACCTCCAGAAAACAGGGGCCACAGCAATTCAATGTCAAAGCAACTGAAGAACTCCCAAGTTAGGGGAACGAGACCAAAGTGATATTCTGAGGACTGTGTGTGAATCCTCTTGGCTTTTGTATAGGGTCACAGAGAGAAGCATGCTGCCATTTCGAAGACAGTCCAAATGGTGGCTGAGAGCACTTGGTGGTTAAGCTCCGAAGCCAGACTAGATTCAAGTCATAGTTCTGCCACTTACTAGCCATGTGATCTAAGGCAAATTAATCTCTCAAAGCATTAATTTCTTCATTTGACAAGTGGGCTAATAACTACATCATGAGGTTTGCATGCAGATTGAATTAGAATATATATAAAGCACTTTGGACATAATGAACTGTCAATAAATGGTAGCTACGATTATGATTGTGGTAAATTAGCAGAATAACTGCACAATGAAATTCAGGGCAAGGAACAGACATGACTAAAAGCACAACATTTGGTCCCCTCATGTCAAACGGCTTGGGAAATCAAAACAGAAAAGAGGAAAAAAGGAAAGACACTCCAGTTAGTAGAAAGGGAGGAAGATCCATTATAGACAAATATGTTTCCATAAGACAGGAATTTCTTTTTTCCTTCCACCATGGAGACTAGTTGGAATCTAATTCTCTCTGGACTTCTATGTAGACAGTGGAGAAGTGGCTGTGTGAAAAGACTACTAGCAAAGGAGACACAGGCATAATGATCCAAGCAGAACTGGAACTCAGTGTCTCCAGCTTCATTTCTCATCCATACCTTGTGTAGAGACTCCCACACTTCCTTTCTGCCTTCCTTATACATCAAATTCTCATTTAGTACTGTCAGCAATATAGAAGGCTTTGGAACAAAACTCTATTTGGCTTGTTGAAATGGTAAAGTATATATCATAAATGAGAAAAATTTCAGATCAAAGGCAATTTGCCCTGAAGGGTTAATCAGAATAAATTGAGCCAAACGGTAGCTCAATACAAATAAAGGGAATTGAACCAACAAATAGGAATTTAAAGGTTAAAAAAGAAAACCTGACTCCTCCTCCTTCTTTCTGACAAATCAGAACATGCACTTCAAGTACTCATTGTACCAAAAAGGGTCTGTCAAGTCCTAGTCCAGTGAACTCCTTGCTGAGACCTCCACAGCAGCCTGGCTCGAAGGAGATGGCCTGACATCTTGGTTGCAAGCAAAGAAACTCTATGCCTTTCCATTATCTTGTCAAAATGATACAAAGGTATCTGCAATTAAACTCTAAAGCCAGAATCTCACACTGAACAGTATATTTAAAGGAAGTTAAACTCTTCATACGGTCCCTGTATTCTTCTAATCAATGTGCCTCTGGCATGTGACTATAAAGATGAGTGTGTTCATCCTAATCCGGCTCTCCCAAGACAGAAATGCTATCCTGTGGAGCCTGCACATTACCTCTGCCAAGGTATTTTCTTTATCATGGTCTTGTTTTAACTCTTTTTCTGGGAAAGTAAGTCTAGGGCTCTGACTGGACTGGATTTTAAAGAGTTAGAGCTCATCTTGAGAGAAAAGGCGGAGGGCCAAAGAGATAGGTTAAAGTGCATCTAAACCAAAGGTCTGTGCAAAATGATAAAAACCTAACCAATAACTAGAAGATATTGATTTAGGCTCCCATCATTGATAAACTAGTCTAACTAGTCTCCTAGGCTCTTTTCTTATTTTTCAATTTTTTGATTTTTTGAGTCTGGCTCTTGTTGCCCAGGCTGGAATGCAATGGCACGATCCTGGCTCACTGCAACCTCTGCCTCCCAGGTTCAGGCAATTCTCCTGCCTTAGCCTCCCGAGTAGCTGGGATTACAGGTGTAAGCCACCACCTGGCTAATTTTTGTATTTTTGGTAAAGACAGGGTTTCACCATGTTGGTCAGGCTGGTCTCAAATTCCTGACCTCAGGTGATCCACCTGCCTCGGCCTCCCAAAGTCCTGGGACTACAGGTATGAGCCACTGTGCCCGGCCTCAATTTTTAACATTTATTTTTTATTTACGTATTTTTAGAGACAGAGTCTCATAATGTTGCCCAGGCTGCTCTTGAACTCTTGGGTTCAAGCAATCGTCCCACCTCAGCCTTCTGAGTAGCTGGAATTATAGGTGCGCGTCACTGTGCCTGGAAGTCTCCCAGGATCTTGATCCACCTCCAATTGATTTTCCATTCTGTAGGTAGGAGACGCTTCTAAAATGCAAATCTGTTCATTAATTCCTGTATAAAATTCTTTAACAGCTTCCCATTGCCTTCAGTATAGTGCTCAAATGCCTTAAGAAGGTCTACAAGGGTTAGGGCTCTGTTGTCTTTCTTCCACTCCTCTCGTCTGGAACTGGCACACAATTTGTTTACTCTACCTAGAACAACCAACCCCTGCTCCAAGCTTTCAGATCTCTGTTTATATATACCCTTTTCTGGCAAGCCTCCCCTTATCCTCCAAGACTGACTTAGGAGCCCTTCCTAAAATAGCCTAAACTTATCAGAACACATTCCCTACTGTATAATTGCCCAGTTACATGTTTGCCTCTTCCACTACACTTAGGATCTATGGGAGTAGGAACTATGCCTGCTTTAGTCACCATGATATACCCAGGATGTAGCACAGTGCCAGACACACAGTAGGTCACGAATATACGTTAAATGAACAAAAGGAAGGGAGTGAAGAGTGAGGAAGGAAGGAAAAGTACCACAACACAGAAGAGCCTGTTCCTGAGAATGGTTGAAAGATGGAGTCTGAAGCAGTTCCCTGAAACCCTGTAGGTTTAAAGCAAGGTGCCTGTGGCTTTAGCCATAGCAGACAAGGAGATAGACAAGATCTTGTTGTTCCAGAGCAGATGTTAAAAACTATAGTTTCCAAGGGAAGAACACACCAAGAGATGCAGATGTGGGACAACATTTGGTGCTAAGAAAGAGGCTCAGGATATGGGGAGGGAAAACGAAAAAAGAGAGGAAACTGTTTTTGTTTGTTTGTAAAAAGCAAACACACAAACAAACAAAATAACAAAGAAGGATCAAATCCTGATTCCAGTAAGGTAACCTTTGACAATTCATTTAGCTTCTTTTAATGAGGGACTTGATAGTGATTTTCAAACTGAGTTCTGAGGAACCCTAGGTCTCTGCAGAAGCTCCTCAGAGTATATTGTGATGAAGAGAGAAGGTTCAATGAATACTGACCCAACTTTAACCAGAGAAAAATTGTTTTTTACACATTGAAGTTCTGCTTAAAGTCCATTTGAAAAAAGGGTGCTTCTGCTAAAAATAAAGTTTGAATAGCAGTGGCCTGGATGACCATTCTGATACTTCCCAGCCTTAACAACCCTTGATTCTATGTGACAGATGGGACCCATGTGGACATTGCATTTTACTTTGTACAAATATGCCTCAATTGTGTTGATGACACAGCTGTAGCTTTTCCTGGAGTCTGTTTTCACTGCTTGAGGAGAATGACAGGAAGGGTAAGTAAACCACAGTCCAGGTTCACTGCAAGGCTGAGACAATAATAAAATGCACTGTATTCAACTGTGGCAATACAGAAGCACAAAGAACATTGTTTTTCCTAAACCAAGTTTTGTATACCTGTACCCTAGGATTCATCATATAGGTGTCTTGGGCCAGACACAAAGATATTATAGGTCAGAAATAAAGAATACTAGATCTACAGCCCGTTAAAAAAATCAATCCAATTCCAATCAAGAAAGAACAATACAAAAATTTATCTAGTCAGTCTACCTGATACCATTACCATTACCATAATGATACTACATTACCATTTAAATGTAGTGCCTATTCTTCTTAACAAGGTATTCTGAATGTACAAAAGAATATAGCAAAGTTACTGTCATTGTATATCTTAAAGTCTACCTTTATCTGAAAGTTACAGGCAGGAAATGACATAGATGAGAGGAAGATGGGAGTCTTACAAAATAAGATCTTCAAATCCTAGGCTTAAGATAGAGATCCCTTTTCTGTGCTGTTCCTTGGCTGTCCATATTTCATGGAACACTAAAAGACCACAAATGTCACTCTACTTCAATTATGAGAAAAGACAAGCAACAATAATGTGATCTTACCTGGGTTCTTCCTCATCGCCCTGAAAGACAAACAGAAAGAAACAGTATTAGAAATCACTGTTGGTACAGACAGAGTCAGATTTCCTTCTTTTCCCTCCCCTCTCCCAACCTGAATGCATGTACTATACATTTATTGTAACAGAGACAAACCAACAGACATCTAAAGGCTAAGACAAGAGCTAATATAATCCTATGTTCAAACTGCCCAGTGGAGATGAACTGATAATTTGCCCTGACAAGCAGAGCAGAGAAGTGAATGCACAGACCTAGGAGGCCTAAATAATAGCCTTGCCTTTTTATTTGTATGGCTGGCAGTATTTAGTTCTTAGCAAAGTAAGAAACCCAAAATAGAGGCAGGTCTTAGGCAAAAGCTAGCCAGTTCCAAAAGCATCAAGCTGTTTCCTTGAAAGACTCATTTCTGCCTTGTTCTAGCATTTTTCATCAAACACGAACACTGCAATTCTAATGTAAAGAACACTGTGGTATAAAGGGCACTGAACTGGGACTCAGGAAATTGGGATTCTAGTCCAAGCTCTGTTACTTATTAGTTATGTGTCCTTGGGCAAACATTAATTAATCTGGACTTTGGTCTTCTCTTCCGTAAGTGGTTAGTTCTGGCATTTGATGATCCATACCATTCTTCCACCAAACAATGGCTCTTCTCTTTTCCTTGTCCACTTCTCAAAAACAATGTGTGAACATTATTTTTCCAGGTATGGCATTCTCTCAACCTAACGTTATCAGAAGTGATCACAGAAGATTCCTTTGAGTTTCCTTCTGTGATCAAATGAGATTTTTCAAATAACTCTCAAGCCTTTCCCAAGGGACCTCACTCATCCTTTTGGTGTCAGCATATCTTTTATATCTTTCTTTTTAGCTATTCAGGGGTAGTCTTAATAGAGAATGTACATTCTGGTTGTACTCCTTGGAGAATGAATGAATGAATGAATGAATGGTTCCTACTGGTATAAGGCAGAATGAGCTCTCAAGTCAGATGTTCTGGGTTCAAGTCTTAACCCTATCACTTTACTGCTGTATTAGCCTACTCATGTTATTTTGCCTTTCTTAACTTCAATTTCCTAATTTGTAAAATGAGGTAATAATTGTCTCTGTATCATAGGATAAGTATGAGGATTAAATGAAATAATGCTTATAATCATCAAACACAGTGCCTGTGACACAGGATGTATTTAATAAAGGCTATTTATCAGTATCAGTAACAATTCAGTAAGATTCATTAAGATGCTACTATGTATATGCTAACTAAGTAAAACAATCACCCATAATGATCTAACCTTCTAGGATTTTCGAATCAGGAGTATGAGAAACAGGCAGAAAGAAAATGAACTATTAGAAAATGTGTTATGAACAATACCAAATACATAAACAGAATAATATGAGAATCAACAGGGAAGTTACGAAATAAACAGAATAATATGAGAATCAACAGGGAAGTTACGAACACTGCCTCTCCTGGAGAAGGTGGGAAAAGCTTCACATGCAGAAGGTAACATTGATACTGTCACTTTGAGGGATAAATAGTATTTTCCCAGGATGACAACAGAGAAAAGTGGGAAGGACACTGAACTAGCAAGAGCAAAGGCAAGTTTCTAAAAATGTCTTGTTCAAGGAACCTCGAGTTCTGTGAAACTGGAGAATGGGGATATGCACGTGTGTGTTTTGGGCAGGGTGCTGGGAGTGGTATAAGGTTGGAACTGAGGGCAATGTGGGGTTGAGCGTGACTGAGGTAAAGGGAGACTGCCAGGGTGAAAGCCTGTAAAGCACAGCTGCAGCCAGAAAGGTGATTTAAATCAGACTAGCCATTTGAGGTCGAATAAGAAGGGCATTTTTGGCAGACTGTTAAGGATCTGCAATAGTGGGAAGGGCGTTAATCATCCACACTCCAACTAGAGGGAAGTAGGGTGAGTAGTAGAGGGAGGGTATAGGGATGGTAGATAATTTCTTCGCATTTTTATCATCTGGTATGTCTCATGGGAACTATAATATACCAATAAAAAAGTCATATAATTTAAATTTAATATGAGTTACATAACTATGAATGACACAATTAAATCCCAACACAAATTTTTCTATGATTTTTGGATGTTTAACCCTAATTGTCTAAGAGAACTTTATGGAAAAAATATCTAAACTTTGTAAAATGGAGTTAATGAATGCTGACATAAGGATTAAATGAAATGATGAATATAAAGTGCTCTCTTGCCAATCTAGAAACTTATTTAGGCACATAATTTCTCAATTATGGGGAGAATAAAATGAAAAGAAGAAGAGTTATTCTTTTCACACATTGATGAAAATTAATCAAAAGCCTTGGTTGGGTATAGCGGATACCTTTCAATGGTTTCTTACATTTCCTGTCAGGATAGCTTAGAAATACCTGCCTCCTGGTTTACTTTGGCTCTTCTACTGGCCAGTTTATTCTGTGGCCAGGTCCTCTCAAGCCAAGGCAAGGCTTTCAGTTAAGGCTGGGCTTGCTGAGTAATCAACAGTCCTAGAAAGTCCACAGGACGCTTCTAGGTTTTCTTCTAGAAGGACCTACCCTAAACCTATCTGGTATTATTTTCACTAGAATTGTCAACATAATGCTGTGAAATCTGATTAATAGTAGCCTCTCTCTAGTGGCTGAAACATAATTTTTTTTTTTGAGACAGGATCTCACTCCATCACACAGGGTGGAGTGGAATGGCACAATCACAGCTCACTGCAGCCTCAACCACTGGGGCTCAAGTAATCTTCCTACCTCAACCTCCTGAGTAGCTGGGACTACAGGCAGGTGACACCATGTCTGCTAATTTTTATTTTGTAGACACAGGGTCTCACTATGTTGCCCAGGCTGGTCTCAAACTCCTGGACTCAAGCAATCCTTCCACCCCAGCCTCCCAAAGTGCTGGGGTTAAAGTGTGAGCCACTGATCCCAGCTTGTTCTTTTTTTTTTTTTTTTAAATAGCTACCTTAAATAAATTTTTTCAAAGTAGATTCAAAATGTCTACATACGTTGTTTGGCAAAATGCTGAAGACCCTTTTACTCCTGTTATAAAACAATGAATATGACAACTAACATTTGTACAGTGATTCAACATTTACCTAGTGTCTTTCATTCATAGTATTTTTTTTTTTAATCTTACAATGACCTAGTGCACATGCCATTCTTAATCCAGTAGTTATGCCTCCAATTTATGCAGCTAGCTCCATATAACAACCAGCTTGAGATACCTTTTCACTATGTATAAAGTAAGTCCAAAATCTTTCATTCTGGCCTGCTTTATGCTCTACTTCATGATTTGTTCTCATTTAGCCCAGGTCTATGATGACTTTAAAGGCTCATTTCACAACTTGGGGTTTGTTGCTTGCCCTTTTCTCCGGCTGTAATTTTTGGCTTCCTTCCTTAATTGTGATTAGTATCTGCCCCCACTGACTATACTCCTTAAATTAATGATGGATAAATAATTTGGTAGGCCCAGCCACTGGGTAAACTAGTGGCCAGTACTTCCATACTGGTTTATACACCATGTGAAACACTTACACCCTACCCAGATTTCAATTCATTCATGTTCAGCTACCACATGGGGTCTAACAAATATGGCATTAGTTTCCTCCTATTTCTCTTGCTACTAAACATTATGGGCTTTTCCTTTACCTCTGCCTTTGGCTCAGCTGATTCATTAGAGGTATCAAGTTGTTCCTTGGCTTGGGCCATCTGGGTCATCAACCTATCCATGTGGGATTGGATGTCTGCCAGTATCTCAGTCACATGAGCTGTGGCCATTGCCTCCTGGATGTCCACTAGATGAAGGGCCTTCTGCTCCTCATCGGCAATCACTTTCTGAACTTTCTTAAATTCCTGCTGTATAAACATCTTCATTTGGTCCCGAGTTACCTGTAGAACAAAGGCAAATAAGAAGAATAAGTTGAACACACAAAGAAACAAAAAGTTAGAGTTATTACTACACAGCCCTGGCTAAAATACACACCATGGATCCTATCTGATCCTGAAGTTTTGGGAATATTCTAAAGACAATGTTCCCCTAACATCTTTGATGATTTTCCTGCTAATCTTTTTGCCTTTTTTATTCTTCAGGGAGTAATTTCTTATCCTTTTTTCCTTTTTGTTTTGTTCATTTTTATACCAGTAATATATATGATGAGCATATATAATAAAAAATGAGGCCAGGCATGGTGGCTTATGCATGTAATCCTAGCACTTTGGGAGGCCAAGGTGGGTGGATCACCTGAGGTCAGGAGCTTGAAACCAGCCTGGCCAACATGATGAAACCTCGTCTCTACTAAAAATACAAAAAAAAAAAAAAAAAAAAAATGCTGGGCATGGTGGCGGGTGCCTGTAATCCCAGCTGCTTGGAAGGCTGAGACAGGAGAATTGCTTGAACCCAGAAGGCGGAGGTTGCAGTGAGCCCAGATTGCGCCACTGCACTCCAACCTGGGTGACAGAGCAAGTCTCCATCTCAAAACAAAACACAAAATTCTTCCTCTCTGCCCCAATTACTGTTAACAGTTTGGTATGTATCCTCCCAGCCATTTTTCTATATAGTTATGTACATATATGTATATAGATAATTAAGTAGGTTTTATATAAATGAATCATAGTGAAAATACGGTTGTCTTTTCTACTTAAGATATATTTGTGCATACAGATCAACTTCATTCTATTATTTTTACTATCTGTATGATATGGAGCTGGAGAGTTGTGTGTGTGTGTGTGCGTGTGTGTGTGTGTGTGTGTATGTCTCCTATTTACCCATTCCTCTCTTAATGGAAGTACAGGATATTTCCAAATTTTTGCTATTATAAACAACACAGCAATAGACATCCTTGGCTGTATCTCTTAATATTTGCATAAAAGTTTCTTTAAAGACGTTTAGTGCCACTTAGTAAATTGGCATATACTCTAAAATTATTGTTTCATACTGCCAAGGTGCCTTCTGAAAAAGATGTATTGATTACACTCCTACCACAATGTATAGCACTTCTGTACACCCTTGCCAATACTGGATAATATCAAGCTTTTAAACTTTTACTATGATGGGTGCAAATATATTATTGTTTTATTTTATAACAACTACAAACCAAAGAAAATACAATTGCTAGCTATATTTATGCTTAGGGCATAAGAAAGGCTAACGAAGTGAGAAATTATTAAAATGAGAACTTCTCAACTCCAAATTTTACCAGCAACTGCATTTACTGATGTTTCCTCACAACCATGTTTAGTTTATGAGTATTTTAAAACTACGCATATTATGAGTGTAGCTGAGATAGGGAGCAGGGAAGAAGTAAACTGTAGATGAAAGGAGAAAGGCAGAAGAAAAGTCAATAGAGGATTTTAGAACTAGAAGAGAAAATAGTTGTCACCTAAATGAACTCCTTCCTTTTTACAGATAAGGAAATGGACACAGTTGCAAACCCACAGAACAGAAAGACTCCAATTTTCTTGTTCTCAGTCTGGTGCTCTGTTCACTATAAAAGTCTGTCAGAAGGGAAGTCAAACTGGGAAAACCTAACAAAGGAGACTGAGAAAGAGAATGCCTAAAGGAGAGGGTAGCAGATTAAGTCATTTTTAATTAGCCTCTTAGAAACTGAAAGAAGCTTGATACCTTACACAGCTTTTGTAACGCTGCTAAGGACATCAGTGCAAAATAAGGCCTGTAGGACATGTATCTGCTCACACATCTAGTGACTAAGTGTCACAAGCCCTCATACACTCTCTGCAGGTGCTCTCCCTGGTGCTGGAGAAAATAGGAAGGTGTATTAAATGTTCTTAATGTCCCCGCAAATTCTGTATCAGATTGAGAACTGTGATTTGTGTTTATATAATTCCTTTTTATGTTTAGTGTATGTATTTTAGGGCTATTATGCTTTACAGTGATCACTGATCAATGGATCTCTACTCCTGAAATAAACTGAGTCTTAAATAACTAGGACCTTCTCTCAGAGACCAAACATTTCCAGAAAAGGGTTGGACTTTTCTGAATGCCTGAGAAACTCTCTTAATGGCTACAAGTAACTAACAATGGATATCTTAATAAAAACTGACTCACAACCCATTTTACTAGACCTTACAAACACATGTGGTTCAGAGTTAGGAAGCTGACATCCCACTTAGTAAAGGTGTGGACCAGACTGCAGCAGGTGAATAAGTCATGGATTTTTAAATTCTCTATTTCCCATAGCTTTATTACATAGGGTTTTCAGCATGACACTGTATTTTATACAGATCAGGTCACAAATGAAAACTGAAGGAAAAATAATCCATTCTATAAAACCTTTATGCCTTTTCCCACTCTCATTCTCTAATTAACAAATAACCATTTTCCAGCCTAAGACATCAAAACCTTTAGAGCGTTAGTTACAATCAAGCTGACATATCTTTGTTGTAGTTGCATTAGGGTGAAGTGCAATACGATTAAACATAGCATTTTACTGAAATTATAACATAGCACTGCAATTTGAAAAATCTGACCACTGTATGGTCAGAACTACCTATTGAACATCTGAATCCAACCTTCTAATTTTATAGGTGAAGGGGGGAAAAAGCCACAGAGAAGTATGATAATAAAGTTAGGTTTAGAAACTTTCCTCTGGTCCAGTCTAATATACTTTTACAACTCATCATTTCCAGTGAGTTATAAACAAGACCCTGTTGAAAGAAGAAAAAGAGAAGAAAGGACATCGAGAAAGACAGAGAGAAGGGGGAGGGAGAGACAGTGAGAAGGGGGAGAGGGAGGGAGGGAGGGAGGTAAAGAGAAACAGAGGGAGGAAGGGAGGTAGAGAGAGAAAGAGAGAGAGATTGAAAAAAAATTTGTTTCAGAAAAGTAGTGCTGAGATGAACTGAGAATAATGGTCAGGGTTAGGAGCAGCAAGCTACTCAAAAGAGAAGCATCCAAATCTACACTGAAATTTCAGAAACATTTGTTCTCTCACAGGCGTCTGAACCAAAGCTACTCCATTTTGAATAGGGGCTGGGTAAAATAAGACTGAGACCTACTGGGCTGCATTTCCAGAAGGTTAGGCATTCTAAGTCTTAGGATGAGATAAGAGGTCGGCACAAGATACAGGTCATAAAGACCTTGCTGATAAAGCAGATTGCAGTAAAGAAGCTGGCCAATTCCCACTAAAACCAGGATGGCGATGAAAAGTAGCCTAGCCTCTGGTGGTCCTCACCATTACAGTCCCACCAGCACTATTGACAGTTTACAAAAACCATGGGAATGTCAGGAAGTTACCCTACATGGTCTAAAAAGGGGAGGCATGAATAATCCAACCCTTGCTTAGCATATGATTAAGAGATAATCATAAAAATAGGCAACCAGCAGCCCTTGGGGCTGCTCTGCCTATGGAGTAGCCATTTTTTCATTCCTTTACTTTCTTAATAAACTTGCTTTCATTTCACTCTATGAACTTGCCCTGGATTCTTTCGTGAGCAAGATCCAGGAACTCTCTCTGGGGACTGGATCAGGACCCCTTTCTGGTAACAGTCCTACAAGTCAAATTTCCTGCGAGGTGTTAAGGAGACTACTCCAAAAATAACTTTAAAAATTGTAGACTGCATGAAATATAGTTTGAAGACTCTAAATATCTCCCCCAAAAATCCATTTTTCACTTCCCTCTTCCTCATTTGAAAGGCCATTATTCTAAAACAGAGAAACAAAAAAGCAGGAAATGGAACTTTTTCAGATGCTACAAGCTGTCCACACTCCCACAGCACAGTGTCCTCCCCACTTGCCAGTGTCTATGGAAACTTCAAGTTGGAAAGTTCAAAGTTAAGAAATCTGTTTAGCCTTCAGCATTTATTCCTACATTGTACTCCAAGAGAGCTCCTTCCAAACTTAGGCCAGACTCCAGTGAGGGCAGGCAAGGGAAAAACTTCACCAATAAGGAGGTCATGGTTTTTTTCAATGGATGGGAAGATCTCCTATTTCTTGTGTCTTTTGTGTATCGGTGCAATAGCCACTATTTGTGAATAAAACAACTGCCCACCCACCAGGCTTAGAAAATTATTCGCAGCCTAGAAACACAGTAGACATAAACTCTGAACAGCATTCCACTACCAACATTCTCAGTGATGTCATCCTCAGCGACCTAATTAGAAGCCTGATATGAGCAGGTTTTACAATAGGGTGTTGAGAATGAAAGGAAAAAAGTTGACTGAAGTGAACATTTAAACTCTTCATTAAGCTATCTTTCTCATCTTCTTCAGAAGCCTTCAGGCAAAAGCAGTCATTTGTATCTTCACTTCTGTCATCACCTCCACTTTGTTAACAGGGCACCATTGGATCTCTACCTCAGTTAACCACTTAGTTACTTCAGGTATCCACTTAATGAAATAATATAATGGTATTTACTATTGCTATTGTTATCGTTATTATTTTCATTATAAAAGACCAAAATAAATACCAAAATGTTGGAGAACGGTTATCTGTGAATGGTAGAATTACAAGTACTTTTCTCTTTTTTACTTCTCAGTTCAAATTTTCTGAAATAACATGTAACACTTTTTAAAAACGATTTTTTAAAAGAAATGTGGCTTAAAGAAAAAAAAATTCTCAACAAAATACTAGCAAGTCAAATTAATCGATGTATAAAAACAGTAATAGGCCAGGTGTGGTGGCTCATGACTGTAATACCAGCACTTTGGGAGGCTGAGGTGGGCAGATCACCTGAGGTCAGGAGTTTGAGACCAGCCTGGCCAATACGGTAAAACCCCACCTCTACTAAAAATACAAAAATTAACTGGGTATGTTGGTGCACACTCGTAATCCCAGCTACTCAGGAGGCTGAGGCCCAAGAATTGCTTGAACCTGGGAGGTGGAGGATGCAGTGAGTGGAGATGGTGCCATTGCACTCCAGCCTGGGTGACAGAGCGAGACTCTGTCTCAAAATTAAAAAAAAAAAGGAATTACATACCATGACATAAATGAGGGATATATACCAAGTATGCAAGGCTGGTTCAACATTTGAAAAATCAGCTAATATAATTTATCCACATCAATAGGCTAATGAGGAAAAATCACAATAGATACACAAAACTCAATACTCATTTATTATAAAAACTCTCAGTACACTAGGAATGGGGTGGGGGGAGCTTCCTCAACTTAATAAAGAACATCTACAATTACCTACAGCCAACATCATACTTAATGGTCAGGAACTCAAGGCTTTCCTGCTAAGATGAGGAACAAGGCAAGGATGTCCCCTCTCAACCTTTTCTTTTCAACACTGTACTGAAAATCCTAGTTTATGCAGTAAGTCAAGAAAAGGAAATAAAAGGTATACAGATTGGGAAAGAAGAAATAAAACTATCTTTGCAGATGATAAGATTGTCTATGTAGAAAATCTGAAAGAATTCACCAAAAAAAGGAAAAAGGAAAAGAAAAAATCTCCTGGAACCAACAGCAAGACTACAGGATAGAAGACTGATATACAGAAGTCAATTGCCTTCCTATAGACCAGTAGTGAACAAGCAGGATTTTAAGTTAAAAAGATAATGCCATTTACATTCGCACCTTCAAAAATGAAATACTGAAGTATAATTCTTTTTTTTTTTTTTTTTTTTTGAGACGGAGTCTCGCTCTGTCGCCCAGGCTGGAGTGCAGTGGCCGGATCTCAGCTCACTGCAAGCTCCACCTCCCGGGTTCAAGCCATTCTCCTGCCTCAGCCTCCGGAGTAGCTGGGACTACAGGCGCCCGCCACCTCGCCTGGCTAGATTTTTGTATTTTTTAGTAGAGACGGGGTCTCACCATGTTAGCCAGGATGGTCTCGATCTCCTGACCTCATGATCCGCCCGTCTCGGCCTCCCAAAGTGCTGGGATTACAGGCTTGAGCCACCGCGCCCGGCCTGAAGTATAATTCTAACAAAATATGTACAAGATCTATATGAGGAAAATGGACTGTTATCTAAAATATACTAAGAACTATAAAAACTCAAAAATAAGAAAATGAACAACCTGATTAAAAAACAGACACCTGGCACGCCCAAGATGGCCGAACAGGAAGAGCTCCAGCCTCCAGCTCCCAGCGTGAGCAACACAGAAGACGGGTGATTTCTACATTTTCAACTGAGGTACCGGGTTCATCTCACTAGGGCATGTCAGACAGTTGGTGCTAGTCCACAGGTGCAGCCCGACCAGCGAGAGCTGAAGCAGGGCGAGTCACTGCCTCATCTGGGAAGCACAAGGGGGAAGGGAATTCCTTTTCCTAGCCAAAGGAAATTGAGACACACAACACCTGGAAAATCGGGTAACTCCCACCCTAACACTGCACTTTACCAAGGGTCTTTGCAAATGGCACACCAGGAGATTCTATCCCACACCTGGCTCAGAGGGTCCCACGCCCATGGAGCCTCCCTCATTGCTAGCACAGCAGTCCGAGATCTAACTGCAAGGCGGCCTCGAGGCTGGGGGAGGGGCGCCCGCCATTGCTGAGGCTTAAGTAGGTAAACAAAGCCTCCAGGAAGCTTGAATTGGGTGAGGCCCACCACAGCTCAAGGAGGTCGGCCTGCCTCTGTAGACTCCTCCTCTGGGGACAGGGCATAGCTAAACAAAAAGCAGTAGAAACCTCGGCAGAGGAAATGCCCCTCTGACAGCTTTGGAGAGAGCAGTGGATCTCCCAGCATAGAGGCTGAGATCTGAGAACGGACAGACTGCCTGCTCAAGTGGATCCCTGACCCCTGAGTAGCCTAACTGGGAGACATCCCCCATTAGGTGCAGACTGACACATCACAACTCACACGGCAGGGTACACCCCTGAGACGAAGCTTCCAGAGTGAGACTCAGACAGCAACACTCGCTGTTCAGCAATATTCTATCTTCTGCAGCCTCCGCTGCTGATACCCAGGCAAACAGGGTCTGGAGTGGACCTCAAG
>NW_012115066.1:1095209-1095541 GCF_000951035.1 Colobus angolensis palliatus | reverse complement strand
GGAATCCAACTTACAAGGGATGTAAAGGACCTCTTCAAGGAGAACTACAAACCACTGCTCAGTGAAATAAAAGAGGACACAAACAAATGGAAGGAAGAACATACCATGCTCATTGATAGGAAGAATCAATATTGTGAAAATGGCCATACTGCCAAAGGTAATTTATAGATTCAATGCCATCCCCATTAAGCTACCAAGGACTTTTTTCACAGAATTGGAAAAAACTGCTTTAAAGTTCACATGGAACCAAAAAAGACCCCACATTGCCAAGACAATCCTAAGCCAAAAGAACAAAGCAGGAGGCATCATGCTACCTGACTTGAAACTATACT
>NW_012115066.1:1073877-1093808 GCF_000951035.1 Colobus angolensis palliatus | reverse complement strand
AAAAAGTGGGCATAGGATATGAACAGACACTTCTCAAAAGAAGACATTCATACAGCCAACAGACACATGAAAAAATGCTCATCATCACTTGCCATCAGAGAAATGCAAATCAAAATCACAATGAGATACCATCTCACACCAGTTAAAATGGCAATCATTAAAAAATTAGGAAACAACAGGTGCTGTCTCCACTCTTGTGCAACAGATGTGATTAGAGACAAACCTGGATTGGTGAATTACTCCTTCAAGACTGTAAAATCTATGTAGTTGTATTATGTTAGATATAAAAGGAAACTGAGTTTGGCTTTTCATTTTTTATAATTTAAAAAAATGAGGCTCTGAGAAATTCAAAAAATTCAGTTACTTGCCCAAAATCACACAGCTGGTTGGTGTGACTGACCGATATCTGGAGCCTCTGCTTCTATCTTGGTGCTTTCCTCTGTTCTGAATTGCTTACCAGTGGTCTAATCCTGGTTCTCAGAGGCATAGTTTTGTGACCGCCCAGTGGGTTCACTATGCCTACTGCCCAGATACAGCCAATTTATCAAGATGGGGGAATTACAATAGAGAAAGAATTTAATGCATGCAGAGCTGGCTGAACAGGAAACATTACTCAAATCAGTCTCCTTGAAAATTGAAGGACTGGGGTTTTTTAAGGATAACTTGGCAGATAGGGGACCAGGGAGTCAGGAGTCCTGATTGGTCAGGTTGAAGATGAAATCATAGGGAGCTGACTTCTACCTTTGACACCAGGCTTTAAAAAAAAGTACCATAACACTTGCTACCCATTTTTCCCCCACCACAAAGGCGTCTACTGTAAGTCACCAACTCTTTAATTTCACCACTGACCTGTCTGTAGCATTCAGCATATTGACATCCTTAGTCTTTAAACACTGCCCTCTGGGGGCAAAATCGCTTTCCACTGAGAAGCACTACTCTACAGTCTTCCTTAACAGTTTCATTCCATCTTTGAAATTCAACTAATACCTCCATAAGGATGGCTCCTATGCCTAGGTTTTCTCTACAGGAAATCAGTCTCACAGTTGCTCTTGGCTGATGTACTTCTCTACCTGGATACATTTCTATTATCCAAGCCATCAAGCCTCAAACTGAATCCTCCTCCTCCTCATCATTATCATCGCTACTTTTTTTCAGTGCCCCACATATTAGACACTATTCTAAGCACTTTAAGTGTATTACTGCAATTAATCATCATGATAATGCCATGAGTGGCTAGTATTATTATACCCATTTACAGATGAAGAAACTGAAGTAGGGAGGTAAGAAACCTGCCCAAATTAAGGCACACAGTACGTAGCAGATTTTGAATCCAAGTAGTTTGACTATACAATCTGCTTTCTGACCACAACATTATTCTCCTACATCTTCCCTTCAAATGTCGACTTGCTTCCTCTATTCCCCTTAATGACACCATGATTTAGGCAGTTATCAGGCTCCAAACTCTGGAGTCAAGTTTTATTTTCTCCACCAGATAATAGGTCTCTGGACTTACTACTACCTCAAGGAGAAATTATGACACCTTAACTAAGAGCCCTGCAAAAAATGGTGCGCAATACATTCTGACTGAAGGTCAGAGGCTATCTCACATCTGTCCCTTCACCAGTATGGCTGCAGAGATGTTGCCCCATATACATGAAAATCCCCTTCTTTTCTTTGTATTCCCTTCCACATACTCCCTGCTAGACATCTAGACCCACGCTTCAAGGATCCACTTTAGCACCCCCTGCTCACCCCAGCTAGACCTTTTAACCTAGTCCCACTGCCCCCTGCACCACTACCTCGCTAAAACAAAATTCAAAGTCACAAAGAACTCTTGAGTGATTTGAGGACACTGGTTAGTATCTTGCTTCTACCTCCAACTTTTTCTTGACCAGCTCTCTCTCCCTTTTCATCTCCATTTGGCCTTGAATCCTTGGCTTTCTAACCTTGATCTCAAATCCCACCTTTGGCCCCTTCAAACTTAGTGATTATATGTGCCCTTCACTCCCTCTGCCTTGGTGCTTGGAATTCAGCTTTCTCTTATACAGTCTTTTTCTTGGCTTACAGCTTTGACTCCCAGACACAAATGCTTTTGGATATGGTTTGGATCTGTGTCCCTACCCAAATCTCACATTCTATTGTAATCCACAGTGTGGGAGGTGGGGCCTCATGGGAGATGACTGGATCATAAGGGTGGAGTTCTCATGAGTGATTTACCACCATCCCTCTTGATACTGTACAGTGAGGGAGTTCTCACAAGATCTGGTTTAAAAATGGGTGACACTTCCTTCCTCTCTCTTCCTCCTGCTCCAGCCACATATGACATGCCTGCTTCCCCTTCACCTTTCACTGACTGAAAGTTTTCTGAGGCCTCCCCAGAAGTCACTATGTTTCCTGTACAGCCTGCAGAACCATGAGCCAATTAAGCCTCTTTTCTTTATAAATTACCAAGTCTCAGGTAGTTCTTTATACTAATGCAAGAATGGACTAATACACCCCCTATCTCAGTCAGACTACTCCATCCTTCCTCTACTTGTGGCCAGAGTACTTCTTCATAAGACTATAAATTTTGGTACTTAAGCCCTAATTCTGTATTGTTCCTTAACAGCTTCATGAATATGACCCTATGCTTCTTCTGAATTGCCTTCCCTTCATGGTTCACCCTCCTCCATATAGCCATAAACAAACATGTCCTTGTATATACACACATACACACACACACACAGACACATACAGAGAATAATACAGGCTCAGGACCATATTTCCTAGAGGCTTTGTACTTTAAAGGGCCTAATAAACACTCAAATTGAATCAGTTAATCAACTGTGAAGTAGACAGCAACTGTGTTCCCCAGTTACCTGAGACACAGCCACAGTTGACTGTCAAGCACCCCTTAATGTGAGAGATGGATGTCTAACCACTATAACTGTGGCATCACTGCCAAGCATCCTTTCCTCTCAGGGCTGCTTGTTCATTCTGTCAGCTGCTATGAGTTTACTGCCATGACAACTTGATGTGTAACCCAGTGACATGACACTGAATTGGATGCAACAGAAAGCAGTTCACTGGGGATGCTGGGTTCACTTTGACTTAATACTAATGCTTGCTCTTAAGTTGCTTCTTTCTTTGCTTGACCCCAGGGTGGCAATAAAGAAAGCAATCACAAACTTCTGAGCAAACAAAAAAATTCTGGGTGGCCCCTGCTATAGGAATGTGAAACTAGAAGAATGTGTCCCCAGAGACACCCAGGACTTGTAACAACCAAGAATAAGCGTGAGAACTTCTATTCCATCTTGTTTTCCTGCTTTCTTCACACCTTAGCCTATGCATAAACCAGAAAGACAACTTCTGCTTTGGGAACTATCATGTAGGAAGTGGGAGGTGGAAAGTGACACTGAAAGTTTGAGGGGCAACTATACAGAATTTATACTATTTTTAAGTCTTGACTTAAAATAAGTTAGACTTGATTATACAAAGAAAGCCTATTTTATCTGCTGAAGATTAAAGCAATTTTAAAATAAGACTCAATCTCCACTCTAGTTCTCTCAAGCAGTTTCCCTATAAAGCCAGTTATTTGTATTTTATTAAAACCACAACACCAAAACAACTGCATACCGCCACGAATACTTAAGAAAGGGCACTGAGACGTAGCTCTCATGTTTGCTGAGTCTTCTTTCCTATAGAGGGTCATAACAGTACAGCATATGGAGTTTGATGTAGTAGAGAAAGGGGTTTGAGGACTGGTTCTGCTAACTCCCTGCTTCTGTAGCTCAGAAAGGTGAAAGTTTCTCCATAAAAAGTTTCTTTGGGCCCGGCGTGGTGGCTCAAGCCTGTAATCCCAGCACTTTGGGAGGCCAAGACGGGCAGATCACGAGGTCAGGAGATCGAGACCATCCTGGCTAACACGGTGAAACCCTGTCTCTACTAAAAAATACAAAAAACTAGCCGGGCGAGGTGGCGGGCGCCTATAGTCCCAGCTACTCGGGAGGCTGAGGCAGGAGAATGGTGTAAACCCGGGAGGCAGAGCTTGCAGTGAGCTGAGATCTGGCCACTGCACTCCAGCCCAGGCGACAGAGCGAGACTCTGTCTCAAAAAAAAAAAAAAATTTATTTGTAAAATGAGGGTAATAATAACATTCCCATAGATATTTTTCTAAACTTAACACAAAATAACACATGGAAAGCACTTAGTGCTCTCTGGGCACACAGAACCATCAGCAGAACCATTCTGCTCATTAGAGGTAACAATAACTGTGAACTTTTATTGTGTGCATCCCATATGGTATCTACTGAGCTCTCACAGAAAAAGAGCCCCCAATGAGCTTTCCTAAAGAAAAGAGGGAGCCTATGCCCTGGGGAGTTTAGATCTAATTTCCCAGGGGAACATATAAAAGACTTTCCTATTCATCCTAGGGATTGAAAAGTAAAGATATCAATACCAAGGCTCCTTGCCTTTCAAATAAATGGCCACAAGCTGTCAAGGAGAAATGAATGCCTTTTCTAATTTGATCAGATCTGACTGCCCAACATCTCAGAATCAGTCTACTTCAATGATACAGAAGCAAAGAAGGATGGGTCACATTCTGTTCCTCTGTACCTACACAAAGTCAGTCTATGGGCATAGTTGGCTCCTCAATCTCACAACTTGCCTCTCATGGTATTTTCTCTCCTTTGTAGATTGAAACACTACTCTACTCCCTTAAGGAGCTAACAACCTGTTTACCCAAGAACCACAGTGCTCATTAACTACAGTTGCTAACATATATTTAAGACCGCAAAATCATCTTCCACTGTTTCTTATCTCCTCCTTACAAGTTTTCATTTTCAGGATCTTCATTAATAAAAATATGATTAGTCCTCCTTTATAGATAAAACTGAAGTATATGGACTCATGTCATCTAACTCCAGTATTTGTGCTCTTTCATCTCTCCCCCCCCAAAAAAAGAAAAGCATGTCATATTCAATGTAAACTTTTACCCCAAGTCTGAACAAATACTACATTGGAATACCATTCTCAATCCATCTTCTATAGGTAAAAGTTAATAATTTCTTTATAGAAGTCACAAAAAGGCAACTTCCTAGCATCTTTAGCCCTGTGACCTTGAACAAGTCACTTAACCTCTTAAATCTTTGTTTCTTCATTTGTAAAAGGGGATTATAATGTCTAACTAAATGGGCTCAGTTAGGAAGTAGGGAGCATGGTAGAATCTATTTCACCTGCTGTAGAAGTAAACAAAAGTCATTAAACAAGGGGATGGACATCCATTGAATCACTGGGTTGAATGAAATGTCTCTTCGTAGGTGCAAAGACCTGACAAATTCTGCCCTTTGGCTAACTGCAGTCAATCAGGAGAGAGGCACTGTTCTCAAATTTTATATTTATATATATGTATAAGCATCTACATATAGATGTGAGGTAGACTAAGAGTTTCATTCTGCAGTTTGGTCTAAAAATATCAAACAAAACATCTTTTTCCCTTATCAAATCTGATTTTATTTCTTTAACTGAATGAGAGCTTGAACTAACAGAGAAAGAGGAAGGAGGGGGATAGGAGAGCAGCAGGCCCTTAAATAAAAGTCTAGGTGATTTTATCACTATTATCACAATAAAGTTTTATATCTAGGTACCCCGGCTCCTAAATTAACTGTCAAATACAATCCTGCACTGGAAACCTGAAGCGTGGCTGCTACAGGGGAGTCCTGACAGCTTCACTTCCCTCTTCAGGTTCGCTGTGTAATCAGCCCTTCAAGCTTTTGGCAAACAGTATATTATTAAGTCTCCTGTCAGTGCAGAGAGGAGCTGGAGCAGAGGGAAGAAGACATCACAAAGTGTTAATTTTCTTAAGCCATTTAAAGCTCAATCCCTTTGCTTTGTAACAATGCTCCAGTCCACCAGGCAGCTTGGAAATCATGCCCACCTGTTTTTAAATGACTATAATCTATTGGTGCTGTGGTTCAATTAGGAGGTCTGGGGCTCCAGAAAGAAAGAGAAGGATAAGATAAAGCTGCAGGGGAAGGGAAAAGAGGAGGTAGGAAGGGAGTGAAGAATCTCAGTAGCGTTTACTTTAAAGTGGGAATATATTTCCTAATGTGTTTCTTAAATTTGACTTAACTTCTTTATTTTTCTTATAGTTGGGCACCAAGCAGTTCTGCTAACTAGGGAGTCTGCTTCATAACAATAAACATAGTTGCTTCTATGCACTGATTTCTTCTTTCTATTGGGAATATATGGACACACAACTACACACTCCCAAGGCAGACACATTTGCCTTGACTTGAACAGGCAACAGACCTATGCTGAACTACTGCCAGTTACTCTGCAGCTAGGCAAGACCCACAGAGTGAGCGAGCCAACCAACCACACCAAGGGAACCCAAAAGTGGAGACTGAACTCAATTTATTTGCAAGTCATTATCACTCAGACAGGTATCAACGGCCCCTTAAAACATGCAATTGGTGTCACTATTCCTAGGAAGTGTTAACTGATCAAAGCATTGAATTATTTATAAACAGGTGGCTTACTTTTCTCTGCAAGGCTTGGAAGGTTTCCAGAACTCTGTGGGGAGGAAGGTGCCCTCACATACCCTTGCTCTTCTGCTGGAAGTAGGGGTTATTCTCCAGACTGGAGGCTAACAGCAGCCACCATTTATAGGAGGCTGTACTCTGCATTTTTTTTGTAACAGGATCTCACTATGTTGCCCAGGCTGGAGTGCAGTGGTATAGCCATGGCTCACTGTAGCCTCAATCTCCTGGGGTCAAGAAATCCGCCCACCTCAGTCTCCCAAGTAGCTGGGACTACAGGCATGTGCCTCTACACTTGGCTAATTTTTTTTTTTTATTTTTAGTAGAGATGGGGGTCTCCTTATGTACTCAGCACTTTAAATGGATTATCTCACTTAGTTTTCCCAACAACCTATGAAATATGTACTATTATTCCCTATTTTGGAACTGAAAAAACAAAAAATCTGAGAAATGAAGAGATTAAGCACAGATTTGCCCAAGGTCAGATAGCTATCAATGCTGGAGCTGATGAGGCAATTCCCAACCCTGAACTTTTAATAATTGTAGTATACTGCCTCCTCCTGTCAGAGGCTAACATCAGGTTTTTAACCCTCACCCCTGTCAGGAAAAGAAAAGGAAAAAGAAAATTAATATTCACTGCTGACACTTCAAGTGAATGGTTGAAAAAAGTGATTCAGGCAGTAATCTTGTTCTCTTTCAACAGCTTTATTGAGATATAATTCACATATTTTACAATTTACCCATTTAAAGTATATAATTTTGTGGTTTGCAGTATATTCCCAGAGTTGTGCAACCATCATCACCATTGGTTTTAAAACATTTTCATCATCCCCAAAAGAAACCCCATTGCTATTAGCAGTCACCCCACATTCCTCCGTCTCCCTCAATCCCATACAGTATTGAGTCTCTATCTCTATATATTTGCCTATTCTGAACATCTCATATAGATAGAATCATATATTTGGTTAAAGAATATATAAAGAATACAAAGAATAACTTCTTTAACTATTGATGGGGTTCAAGATATGCTATCCCAAAATATGTCTGTAGGAGGCCAGAATATGCCACCCCAAAACATGCCTCTTTGGCAGAAAAATTGTTTTGAGCTGATTATTTGGAGAAACTGCAAATACAGGAGAAGTACTGAAAACAAGAAAAGCTACCCTTTTGTAAGAGAAATGTACATCTGTAAAGGAAATCTCCATTTACAGGGGTGTCTCCCTCTGTATACCAGGAAGAGAAGGATGACTCCCAATCACTAGAAACTCTTTTGTTATAAATGGAGAAGGCACCAACTTAAATCTGCATAACAAACTTTACCTTTGTTTACTATGCTTTTCCTCGGTATCTCCCCATAACTAGCCTTCCCTTCCATAGTATTCATGCCTGAACCAAAAGCCACCTCTTTGGGATTTACTTATCTTCCCTTAGGTATCCCATGCACACATGAGGTATATATGTTAATAAACTTCTGTTTTTCTCTTGGTAATCTGTCTTTGTTAAAAGGGTCTGTCTCAACTAAGAACTCTGAAAGGTAGAGAGGAAAATTATTGTTCAGGATTCCAGTTTTCTACATTGAGATTCAATGATGGAACTGTATTCAAATGATAAAATTGTATCCATTTATAAGATATAACATTAGGTGAAAAAAAGTAGGATACAAAGTTCTTTCTACTTCTCTCTCTCTATATATATATACATACATATATATATATATATATATATATATATATATATATATATAAAGCAAACTAAAAGGACTTTATATAAAGTCCTTGGCCTGAAAAGGACTTTGTAATTCTCTATTTGAGTCCTTGTGGATGAACTGTAACCTAACTTAATGGCACATATACACCATGGAATACTATGCAGCCATAAAAAGGATGAGTTTGTGTCCTTTGTAGGGACACGGATGCAGCTGGAAACCATCAATCTCAGCAAACTGTCACAAGAACAGACAACCAAACACTGCGTGTTCTCACTCATAGGTGGGAACTGAACAATGAGATCACTAGGACTCAGGAAGGGGAACATCACACACCGGGGCCTATCACGGGGAGGAGGGAGGGGGGAGGAATTGCATTGGGAGTTATACCTAATGTAAATGATGAGTTGATGGGTGCTGACGAGTTGATGGGTGCAGCACACCAACATGGCACAAGTATACATATGTAACAAACCTGCACGTTATGCACATGTACCCTAGAACTTAAAGTATAATA
This sequence comes from Colobus angolensis palliatus, assembly GCF_000951035.1. Taxonomy (NCBI): domain Eukaryota; kingdom Metazoa; phylum Chordata; class Mammalia; order Primates; family Cercopithecidae; genus Colobus; species Colobus angolensis. The sequence continues at coordinate 1,085,065 of NW_012115066.1, read as the reverse complement.
AAAAATAAATAAATAAATAAATAAGAAAAGAAAAGAAAAAGAAAAAGAGCAAATGCAAACTCCTGAATAAAAAGAAGTGTTTAGCTTTCTGAGATGAATCCACACATCACAGAAAGTTCTTTCTCATTTTTATCACAGGGAATTCAGTTTTTCCATATAAGCCTCAATGGGCTCCAAGGTGTCCCTTCACAGATTTTACAAAATAGTGTTTCCAAACCGTTTAAACAAAAGAAAGATTTAGTTCTATGAGATGAATCTACACATCCTACTGTGGTTTCATGGACAGTTTCCTTGACGTTTTTATCATGGGATATTCTGTTTTTCTCTTTAGGCCTCAATAGGCTCTGAAATGTCCCTTTGCATATTCTACAAAAAGTGTTTTTAACCTGCTGATTCAAAAGAAAGGTTTAGCTCTGTGAGGTTAATCTAAACATTGCAAAGGGGTTTCACAGGTAGCATCTCTCTAGTTTTTACAGCTATGTTTGGTTGGTCCCCACAGTCCTCAATCACAGGATATTTGGTTTTTTACTATTGGCCTCACTGGACTCTGAAATGTTCCTTCACAGATTCTACAAAAAAAGTGTTTGTAACCTGATGAATCAAAAGACAGAATTAACTCTGTGAGATGAATCCACATATCACAAAGCGGTTTCACAGAAAGTTTCTTTCTCATTTTATCATGGGATATTCCGTTTTTACCCATAGATCTCAATGAACTCCAAAATGTCACTCCACCACTTCTACATAAACAGTGTTTCCAACTGCTGAATCAAAGAAAAGTTTATCTATGTGAGATGAATCCACGCATTGCAAACAGTATCACAGATAGCTTCTTTCTCATATTTATCATGAAATATTCAGTTTTTCTTCATAGGTGTCCATGAGCTCTGAAATGTCCTTTCACAGATTCTACAAAAAGAGTGTTTCCAATATGCTGATTCACAGATTCTACAAAAAAAATGTTTCCAGTATGCTGAATCAAAAGAAAGGATTAACCCTGTGAGATGAATAAACTTATCACAAATCAAAAACAAAACAAAACAAAACAAAAAAACAAAACAAAAAAACAGACAGACAAGATTGAAAACCTAACTTAGGAGTATGCGCCTGTAACAATCACCGAGTCTTGGCCAATCCCAGCAGCCATACTTCAACCAGTCATACACCGCTGAGGGTTCAAACTGTGTGCAAATAAGGCAAACGCTGAACTGTAACCAATCCAGCTGTTTCTGTACCTCACTTCCAATTTCCGTATGTCACTTTATTTATTTTTTTGTCTATAAATTTGTTCTGACCACAAGGCATCCCTGGAGTCTCTCTGAATCTGCTGTGATTCTGGGGGCTGCCCGATTCACAAATTGTTCATTTTTCAATTAGACTCCTTTAAATTTAATTTAGCTGACATTTTTGTTTAAACAAATGGTGTCACAAGTGGGGTCTGAAGTACATAATGACCTCCAGGAGTGCTGAGTGAACAAGTAAGGTGCCCGCAGGATCCACTTGTGCCCTCTGATCTCTCAGAGTGGCTAGGGAGCGTTATGTTCTCTCTCGGATTTCAGAGCTCCTCAGATTTGCATTTTGAACTCTCTGAGTTTCTTTGAGCAAATTTCTGATCCAAACTGGGTTTGGAAGTCACGACGGAAACTGGGCTGGGTCCAGCAATGGATTTGATCTGGTAATTAACTGGCTTGGATCCAGTTAGAGGCCTCTTACATCTGACTGGGTCAGAAAGAAACTGACAGCAAATGGTAATATTTTAGGGGTACAAAATTTGGCTATTAAAGATTTGCAAGGATTTTTTTGTTTGATCCCTTTGTTTCATTTTTTCTTGCCCACTTAGGTAGGAAAAATCATTGGCTAAGTTAATCAAGGGAATCTGAGAGCAAAGCCAATTATTTTATGTAAAAACGGGATCCTTAATTTCTGAAAAACTGAGTTCCTTCTGGCTTATACATTAGGCACAGGAGGCAGCAAAGTCTTAAAGAAAATGATGAAATCTTACTAAAGGTAACTTACAGTAGAATGTTCTGAATGAACAACAATGCACTGAAGTGCATTTACAAATGAGAGCCTCCAAAAATTAAATGTTTATCTTTCAGCTTAGTTACTATCCCGATCCAAAGGAAATAGACTGCAGCACCAATTGGCTGACTTTGGATAAGTAATGGGGTACATTTTACCTGAGTAAAGGAAGGGATTGGGGTAGAGATCCTCCCCTCAGTAAAGTCCTTCTTGGTTAAAAATGGAATAAAGGTGATAGGGTCTAACCAAGGGCAAGTTTGAGTCCTGCCAGTTCAATATTGGGTGCTAAGCAGAGCGACTAATTTCTAGGTTTAGTCACATATATATTCCTCTGGCCAGAATTAAAAATGTTAACTGGGTTACCCCATGTAACTCCTTGGGTGGCAACTTGCAAAACTGAGAGGCTTTTGCTGTGGATCCATGAAACAAAAAAGATGATTTTCCTTTATGATGCAGCTTGGCCCCCAGGGTTATAGTGTGGCAAGCAGGGTCACTAGGGCCTCTCAGGGAAAAGGAACCCAGAAGTCTGGCCTGCCAGCAAAATGGTAAGAACTACTTACCAGTCAGACTCTGGCCTCTCTCTCTCTGTGCAAACTGGTTAAATGAATTGTAAAAGTCACTGTTTATCTCCTCTATAAAGTTTGCATTAATACAAAAAAAGAATTCTGAGGCTGGTCTTAAGCTGTAGTGAATCTAGTGTGCTTTGCGTCTTTCTGTATTGTTTTGTCATGAAGAGGGGTACCTTAGGATAAAATGCCTGCCTAGGACCCCATAAGCCTGCTGTTCAAGACGGTCCAGAAAATTGGTCAGTTATGTCCTTGGGAGCTCGACCTTGTAACCACATGGCTGTGGTTTCTCTTTTCACAATGGCAGCCTGGGTTCAGGATTCAATTCCCGGCTTACGGAATGAGTACTTTCTGGTTTGAGATCTGTATGACCTTTATCATTTGTTGATTCTTTTTCCCTCCATGAACTATCTTAAATTTTCCTTTTTCTGAGCACAGAAATTGGCCATTTGGCCTAGTCAGCTGGGTAATAAAAGATTTAAAAGGACTTTTTTTTAAAAAGAGCGCTATAGTTAAACATCAGCTTAATTAAAAGCAGATATTCAAGCTCTAACAACCTGAGACTCCTGGGGAAAAACAGGGTGCAAAAGACCCCGTTTTGGGGTGGGGGTGGAAACAAACCTGTTTTCCTCATGGAACCCCAGGAATTGGAAATGGATAGATCTACCCAAAATCTAAGGCTCTGTTCTTTTAGGGATCCAGGATCTGATATAAAAATGGGACCCTTAATTTTGGGGGACCTGGTTTGCTAATAAGCTGTGCCTGCTTATTACATTAGGCCTTAGAAACTGCATGCTTTCCTGGCCCTGTTCTTCTAAGGACTCCACCCTAAAGCCAGTAATCCAATTTAAAAAAATTTAAAAACTGGCAAATGAAAAATCTTACAACTACTGGATCTTCTGTGTAGTTATACATGTATTGTGTATGTAATGTTTATATAAAACAGCTCTAATTAATTGACTTTAAGAATAAGCCCTTAAATATTTTGTCAGAAAAATAAAAACTGTAATATTTCAGTTCATGTAACTTTAGTAATCTTTGGGAAATTAAAACTGCTTTCAAAAATTGTTCAATTTACCTACTTTGGAGCATTATATTATAGATAAGGCCTGGGGACATGTGGAATTAGCCATGCCCCCTAGGTATGCAAAGAAGGTTATAAAGAAAAGAGATTTTATATAAGAAAGAATTTTGTATGGGTAATTCTTGTCTTAAAGTAAAATAACTGGTTGTTTAAAAAGAGGGATGTTTAGGATAAGTTAGAAAATCCACATGACATAGATGGTTATGTTAAGTTGTGAAAGGATTCATGAAAGGAAATGTATGCACCAAAAGTAAAAGTTGCTAAGAGTTTCCGTTATAACATGTGATTAAGACTACTGAAAAAATAGTTTTATATGCAAGATGTGTGAGGAGAATGAAATGTATATTTGGTAAAAGATTATAAGGCATGGGAATGTAAATTTTTGCCTGAAGGATTAAAGGGTTAAAGGATTGTTTTAAATTAGATAAGAATAAGCTAAAGGTTTGAACAAGTTGTGGAAGGCCTGTAAAAATCTTGTAAAAAAAATTCTGTGTGTGAACACCTTGACTAAATTTAAAGTAGTATTTTCTGGTTTTTCAGTAAATTGAACATAGAAACAAAAGCACAAACAGGGTTTTCTTAAAGCACTGATCTGCTCTTAAACAAAAATTTGTAAAGGGCTATAAAAGGTTTATGAAAATCTCACCTTATGGTCAAACTGATTAAGATTGGAAAAATTTGTCTTAAGGTTTTATTAAAAATTGGGGTTGACATTAATAGTACAGTAATACAACAGTGAAATTTGGCTTTCTCTCTTGAACAAGATTTTCATGTAATATTAAAAGATAATGAAACATTTTTGTTTGCCTTTTAATCAATTAATTAATTAATTTTTTTTTGAGATGGAGTTTTGCTCTTGTTGCTCAGGCTGGAGTGCAGTGGCATGATCTCAGCTCACCGCAATCTCCGTGTCCGGGTTCAAGCAATTCTTCTGCCTCAGCCTCCCAAGTAGCTGGGATTACAGGCATGCACCACCACGCCCAGCTAATTTTTGTATTTTTCATAGAGACAGGTTTTCACCATGTTGGCAAGGAAGGTCTTGATCTCTTGACCTCATGATCCACCTGCCTCAGCTTCCCAAAGTGCTGGGATTAGAGGCATGAGCCACTGCGCTCAGCCTTTGATTGCCTTTTAAATTAACTACCAAAAAAGGGGCAGAGGGAAAGACAAGAGACACACGATTTGGAAAGTTAAGTCTTCACTCTATCAATGAGTAAAGGTTTTTAGCTTTTAAAAAACTTTTGACTCATCATTTTGGCTAAATGAATGACTTATAGTAACCTGGAATTCTATTTCACAGTATCAAGTGTTTTAAACCTTTAACATATCTGATAGGGTACCAAAATCAAATTTCGGCTTCAAAATTGCCTTTTCTTTCGTCTAACACTGAAATGCTACAGAGGGCCCCTAAAGCATCCAAAAGAGAGGTAAACAGATTTGACATGTTACACGGGAAGCACTGTCAAAAAATAAAAAAGTTTAATCTTCAGATTATATTTTAGTGAGTGATACTAACATATGTTACAAAGTTGTATGGGATCTCTAAAATTCTAATATGTCTGAGTATACGCTATTAATCATAATTGTGATTATGTTATTGCAGATCACATAAATAACCAAATTTCCTTGTCAATTGTGTTTTCATCTATAACAATTTAAAGTTATTTCCATAGTTAATTGCTTGATGCTGATGCAGTTTCTGAAAACCTCACGAGGACACAAAATCCTAGAATATGGTGTCTTTTAGGAGGTTCAGGAAAGGATGAAAAGGACCCTAAAAAGTACTCTTCAATAGAGGTTTCTAACAACTTCAGAATCATATCATTTGAACTGGGTAAGAATTCCTGGAACTTTAATGAAAAGACAGACTGGTTTATAAAGCTGCTAACTCAAGCAGAACAAAATTAGCTACCAAGAATATACTTTGTCAGATTTTAATGCTAAATCAGCTGATACTGAAATTGTTTAGATACACAATTTGAATGAACTCTATGGTCTAAGTCAAATCACCCAAGATAACCCATCAGTTATCAGTGCTCTGCACCTAGTTCGAAGAAACAACTGGTATTCAAGAGGACATAAGTCTAATGTTAATTAAGCATGGACTAATGGAGACCCAGGATGGGCACCTTGTCCTTCCTGAGTCCTTAAAGCTTTTGTTATTAAAAGTTCTGCATTCCGTGACTTGTCATGGAAAAGATAAAATGATCCAAATTGAATATATTCGTGTGGTGACTTACAAATTGCTAAAATAGTTTATAAACAATGTTTGGTCCTGTATTCCTGGGAAAACAATCAAAGCTTCAGGTACATTTGGTCATCTGATGGGCCATTTAAACATTTTATAAAAAGTTTCATTCAACTGTTATTTTCAACGCATGTTTTCTGGTTGTATAAAAGCTCTCCCATGCAAGAGGGCTAATGTTGTAACACTAAGTAATTATGCCACAGTGTATTTTCACCAAGTAAATAAAGCTTTTTTATGGTCAACCCCTTCACAATCTAGAACCCAAAGACTGGGTCATCTAAGAACATCAGTGAAAGACCGCCCTTGCCATCCACATTGTAGCAAAACTTTGGAATCGTGAATTTTGGATTCATAATCTCACAACTGAGAAGGGTCCCTCTTCACTCTTAGAAATGTACACCCATTGAAACACTTAGTGTAAACTTACCAGGCAAGTCTCTCCCCAGAAGATGGCATCCTTGATGTGAACAGCTTTTCCCATGATCACAGATCAAGACTTTTACTATCATAAGACTCTTATCTTTGAATATTTTTTCTTGTTTATGCTTCTACGAACAACAGAAATGAAAACGGGATCTGTTGTGTGCACTTACAGGGTATACTTTTATTTGTAAAGAATTTTGCAGCCAGCCTTATTCATGGATAACCTCATACTTTATAAGGTAAAAGATGAAGGCCCAATGTAGGTTAGAAACTTTAATGGTACATATGTTGCCTCATCATCAGTCAGAAACAGAACATTAATTCACTCTTCTTAACCCACATCATGAATTAAAGAGAATACTGCAGGAAGCTTTCACTCTTCTAGCAGGGCATTATTTGTTAGGTCTTTTGTCCATGATTCGGAATAAAAAAGGCAATGATTAGAAACATATCCCACATAATCGGCTCGAAAGCAGATTCTTCTGTAAAGACTATGGTTACACAACAGACTTTAAATTCTCTTGTGAAAATTAAGCTAAATAATAGAATTGACTAAACAGAAAAGTATCTGTGTATGAGCAGTTGTTGGCACCTGTGTCCCATGGAGAAAAAATCTGGTATTATAGAGATTCAGTTGTTGGGGATTAACAAAAAGACTGCTTAGTTAAGTAAGTAGACTGGTTAGCTCATTCTTTGACCTATTTGATTTTAGGTGGTTGGGTTTATGGGGACCCTGGGTAAGGAGCATACTCCAAACTCTTGGTATTATCCTCCCAATAGTCATAATAATAGTTTCCCTAGCGCACTTTATTCTTTCAAAGGTTTTAAATGTTTGCATACAGCCACCTCCAGAATGTCAAATGGTCTCTCTTCAACTGGAATGACAAGAGCCAAAAGAAATATTACAGGACACCAAAACCTGCGAATGACATGCTGAGACTGGAAACCCAAAATGATGGTAACTAAGGGTGGCACTAAGGCCCCAAGTTTTAGTTACAGTCACCTAACTGAGAACCTGGTCAAAAGGGAGAATTTTTTAAAACAAAATTATGGGAGGACATTGTTTTGGACTGAGCTCATGCACTAGGCCCCAACAGACCAAACCATACAAAAATGGAGCCACTCATGCTAAATGTGACACAATCAAACTAAGACTTTAAAGAAACATAGATCCTAGACAGAAAAGACCAGGTTTTGTTTTTCTCCCGCAAACAGGACGTTCCAGCATAAAAGAGGTACCCACTACTCAGTACCTGTGCCTATCTTTGCAAGACTCTCTGTTCTACTGTTTCCCAGTGGGTTTCAAGACCAAATGAAGTACATTTATGATGGTAATACTGACATCAATGACTAAAGTTTTAGTCAATCTCTCAAAATTGAGAAAATGACCAAAAGGGGGGAATTGTTAAAGAAAACTAAATATGGCCTGAGAAGGACTCCGTACTTCTATATCTGAGTCTTTGTGGATGAACTACAACCTAACTTAATAGGCAGACAAGATTGAAAACCTAACTTAGGAGTATGCACCTGTTACAATCGCTGAGTCTTGGCCAATCCCAGCAGCCATAATTCAACCAGTCATACACCGCTGAGTGTTCAAACTGTGTTCAAATAAGGCAAGTGCCAATCTGTAACCAATCATTTCTGTATCTCACTTCTAATTTCTGTATGTCATTTATTGTCTACCAATTTGTTCTGACTACGAGGCATCCCTGGAGTCTCTCTGAATCTGCTGTGATTCTAGGGGGCTGCCCAACTCACGAATCGTCCACTGCTCAATTAAAGTCCTTTAAATTTAATTCGGCTAAAGGTTTTTTTGTTTGTTTTGTTTTTGTTTTTTTTTTGAGACAGAGTCTCGTTCTGTCACCCAGGCTGGAGTGCAGTGACACGATCTTATTTTTAGTAGAGACGGGGTTTCACCTTGTTTCCAGGATGGTCTCGATCTCCTGACCTTGTGATCTGCCTGCCTTGGCTTCCCAAAGTGTTGGGATTACAGGCGTGAGCCACCATACCAGGCCCTGAAGTTTTTCTTCTAACAATATATAACACAGGTTAAACGTCCCAAACCCAAACTCCAAAATCTGAAATCCTCCAAACTCCAAAATTCTTTGAGCACTGACAAAGGAAACACTCACTGAAGCATTTCAGATTGCAGATTTTCAGATTAGGGAAGTTCAACTAGTATAATAAAAATATTCGAAAATCCGAAATTCAAAACACTTCTGGTTCCAAACATTTCAGATAAGGGATACTCAATCTATAATACCATTTTATGCACAAAAGACAAAGAACCATAATATTACCCAGTTTTTTCCATAGGTGTCTTTCACCTCAAAGTATAGTCTCAAAAGAATGCATGTGACCATGTGCATGAGAATCATCCAGGGCGCATATTTGAAAAGCATATCTCAGAACCACAAAATTAGATGCTTTGAGTGAGGCTCAAGAATCAGCATTTCTTTATAAAAAGTAAGTACCCAAAGTTTACAAACCACTACAGGGATAAAAAAAAAATTGGTGATTTTATTTCTTTCTTCTTTAGACTTGTCTGTCCTGTGTCTTCTACATTTTTCTACAGAAAACATATACAGATAGTCTCCATACAATGGTCTGACTTACTATTTTTCTACTTTATGATGGTGCAAACATGCTACCATTCAATAGAAACTGTACTTCAAGTACCTATACAACTATTCTAGCCTATTCAGCTAGGCACAGTAGCTCACGCCTGTAATCCCAGCACTTTGGGAGGCCGAGACAGGTGGATCACGAGGTCAGGAGATCGAGACCATCCTGGCTAACACAGTGAAACCTTGTCTCTACTAAAAATACAAAAAATTAGCTGGGCATGGTGGCGGGTACTTGTAGTCCCAACTACTTGGAGGCTGAGGCAAGAGAATGGTATGAACCTGGGAGGCGGAGCTTGCAGTGAGCTGAGATCACGCCACTGCACTCCAGCCTGGGCAACAGAGCGAGACTCTGTCTCAAAAATAAATAAATAAAAATAAAATAAATAAATAAATAAAAGTAAGCCTATTCAATACTTTATTATGAAATAGGCTTTGGTTAGATTATTTCGCCCAACTATAGACTAATGTAAGTGTTCTGCGCACGTTTAAGGTAGGCTAAGCTATGATGTTCAGAATGTTGGATGTATTAAATGCATTTCTGACATAATATTTTCAACTTATGATGGGTTTATTAGGATGTAATCCCATTGTAAGTCAAGGAGCATCGGTATTTCTTTTATAATTGGGTAGGGGAGGATGAGAGGGATAAGCTGTTTTGTTTTGATAAAGCCAGGGGAATGGTGAAGGAGGGAAAGAGCTTGTTTCTCCTTTTTTTCCTGCCCAAGTGTCTACAGAGGACAAAAAGGGGCCACATTTACTTCTTCCTAGAGCAGGCCTGAGGGAGCACAGGTATTTTTCCCAATTGATGTCCTTCACTAATCAGGTCAAACTGTGGAAGCACTTGCCTCAGTTCTTCGTTTAGCGAGGGCTAAATGCTCTGAGGGTTATGGCTTTTTTGCCATCTCCCCATATTTTCTGTTGGAAAAGGCCATTCTCCAGTCCTGGTTCTCTGGAATTGTGGGGGACTGTGCTATGGCACAGGATCCCAGTAAAAGAAGTGTGTGAGGAAAAAATAATCAGTTAAGGGTCATACTGCTAGGGATGCCAGGCTATATATACATCTATTTACCCATGGATTCAATAATAGTGTATGGGTGAAGAACATGAAGTAAGACAAATTTCGAGTTAAGCCCTGGTCCCATCACTTACTAGCAAGCTATTTAATCCCTCTAAGTCTCAGAATGCTCATCCACAAAACAAAACAAATACTTATTTTTATAGGGTTGCTATAATAGATAATACATATCAATTACTATGTGCCAGGCTCCATGCTAATAAGGGCTGAAGATACAGAGATAAAATAAATAAAACTCATGACCTCCAAAATTCCTTACTTACAACTTTTTAAATGAAAAGTACAGAAATAGGTCAATAATTCTAATAACTCATCAACCACATGAACACTTTCATATGTAACAACTTGATAACTGAGGCATCTCAATTCTCTGCTTCGGCTGGTTGAATAAACAGTGCCCCAGTGAATACTTCTTTTTTGGCACAGGGCAAGGATCAAGATGACGCCTGGCTTGACCCTTGTGAATAATAGGACACAATAATAAGAATTTCAAATTAGGTTTTGCTTATATTCATCACTACCTGCACATTAAAAATTTATATTTTTTGACAAGAATCTGATTATCACAGAAGAGTGAAGGACTGGGCTGTGTTCCATGCCAATGATATCAGCTATGAAAAATGATTGCGAAGTTATTTTGCAATTATAAAATGCCACATCAACACTGAAATAAAAAAAGAAAACCACTTTTGGGTTTATTTAACTAATTTCATGTTGCTAGATAATTGTGTGGTTTCACACTTCAGTAAGAATACCTCTAGAGACTAGAGAAAACAAAAGGAAAAAAAACCTGCTGTTTTAGGAAGTCTTAGGTATGATCAGATCCCATGTTTAATCCCACTCCAGTCACAAAGAATAATGTGAGCCACTTGGCTCAAGTTTTAAGATGCTTCTTTTTTGAGAATATAAGATTAGTAAGAATTCAAGACACGCAACTGTGTTAACTGTTTGCTTCAAGTACACCAGTTACAGGAAACAATGAACAGTGCATATCAGAGGGAAAGAAAAGCAATCAATACATAACAGAGAGAAAGTGGCTGTTATTAACTACATAACAAGAGCTTAGGCCGGGCGCGGTGGCTCAAGCCTGTAATCCCAGCACTTTGGGAGGCCGAGACGGGCGGATCACGAGGTCAGGAG
>NW_012115066.1:1070722-1073675 GCF_000951035.1 Colobus angolensis palliatus | reverse complement strand
GAGACTCCGTCTCAAAAAAAAAAAAAAAAAAAAAAAAAGAGCTTAGTTTGATTGAGCTTAGCATGTTGTACTTTTGGTTCAATGCTTTCTGAGGACTGGGCAAGGGGAAGGGGGGAAAGGGAATCAATGTGTTTTCTAAGCCTAGGTTACCTCTGAGTAAACTGTGAAAGATAACTGCATAGTCACTACAAAGGAAAGCTGTGAAGATAAAGAACTAAGAAAGCTCTAAATTTTTAAAAAATCCAAGTATAGACACACATATACACACATACCCCTGACTGATTACATTTTTAAATTTCCCTAAAGCCTAGCATAAATGTACACAATCTACAGTTAAGTATCCTGCTTGTGCACCAGGTGTTTCAGAAAAGTTTGGCTGGAGAAAAAAAAGTTTGCAAACTAAATCAAGTCAAACACATTAGGGCAGTGTATTATGTAAAAGACCACGTCCTACTAATCCTTTTGGCAAACTAAAGATTGTTCGTTATTAAAAGTAATCTTCTTCCATGATATAGAGGGTTCTAGATGCCCAGAGGTATGTACCCTTTAAAACAGGGCTCACCACAGCAACATGCATGCACAAAACTTCATTTGGTCCTGTGCCCTATTTCTTAACCATCAGTGGCTCTGGTTCCTCTCCTCAGGCTCACCCATAATGGCTGGCTGTTTCTGAATTTCCTCTGATTTTAGAACTCAGCCTATACCTCAACCATGGCAGGGAGCTTTGATCATCCTCCTAAATCCTGACCAGGACCTCTTTCCCTCTTTTCGGCTTTGCTACTTCTCTGTTGGAAGTGACAGTGTAAAGCAGTCCTGTCCTTTTAGCCTGAGCTGACTTCCCAATCTACCTCTTTTTCCCCTCCCTACTCCTTTCCTACCTCTGCTCAACTTGTTTGTTTCATAAGCCTAGATTTGTATTTACCTTTTTGCAAAGTTGAAATCACCTGGACTTATTTCTAGGGGCTCTTCTACTTGTTCAAAAGAGTGAAAAAAAATCATTAACATAGAGGAAAACAGCTAATGTATAGCACAGAGGTTCTCAAAGTGTGATACTTCAACCAGCAATATCAGCATCACCTGATAATTTCACAGAAATGAACACTGTCTAGCCACCCCAGGCCAGCTGAATAAAAAACTCCGGAGGTGGGCCCAGTACTCTATATTTTAATACATCTTCTGGGTGATTTTCATGCACACTGAAGTTTAAGAACCTCTGGATCTGGAAGAAAAGAAGATGCCTGACAAAATGTTTTGGATAAAATGAGGCATCTCATTAAATAGAATCAAGTCTGTATTATTGACACAGAAGAACATCTAAGATATTCTACATAAAGGAAAAAGCAATTGTAAAACCATGGGTATAATTTCATAAAAAAAAATTTTGAAAATGTACTTCTACATGGAAAAATGTCTAGAAGATTACATACTAAACTGTTAACAGTGGCTAACTTGGGGGAGATTTTACTTTTTCTTTATGAATAGCTGTATTTTTAAATCTATAAGCATGTTATTTTATAATTAAAAAAATGATTAATCTAGACATCTTCTACTCTCTAGCAAAATTCAAGAGGTAAAAATTAATTCATTTCCCAATAGGCTTCAGTGCCTGGACTAATCAAGCTTTGTGATGCTTTAGGGAATTCTAGAGGAAGTGAGGCAGAGATAGTGCTCAGTCCTCCATGACTCAATCAGTGCTTCTATGTAAAGCCTCTGTGCCAGGAAATGACAGGCCACAAAGTCTAACAGATTTCTGCCCTTCTTAAATAGGCCAACTCAAAAAGGGGATGGTGGGGCTCTGTGGGAAAACAGAACAGACAAAAATTTAAGGGTTGTCTTGGAAGATGCCAATTTATTTCTAGGAAAATCTTCTTTGTTGCAGAAATTATACATTTAAGTGGCCCATTTTTTACCCCCATTCCCGACCTGGCAGTCATTCTGCAATTATCCTTCATCTTCCTTCAAGCTGGCTCCAAGTATATACAGCATATGCTTGTGGTAGACTAAAACGGGGCTTGAAAATAAAATAGGTTGGCAGTAAATGATCCAGGGCAAAATAAAGAGAGTAAAAAACAGGTGCAGGTATACACACATACCCAAGATCTAGTCAGGTCCTTAGAAATATGCTTTACCTTATGATGCATCAAGGGAAAAGCCTGACACTTCCAGGGATTCCTCTGATGCGACCAATCAGTCCTTTCACTTTCTGGCAAGCTTTCCATCAGAAGTACTACATGCATTCATAAAGGATCCCAAAGCACTTTACCTCTATTATAGTCATAGAGAACACTCAGTGTGATTTGCACACATCCGCTCCCTCTTCACTGCCCTGCTAATTATGAGTTTAGTGGAAACAGAATATGGTTGTCTCCTGCAGAACAAGAGTTGCCTCAGAAACCAGAGAAACTTGGTAAGAAAAGCTTTCAGTAACTTTTAATAAGTGCTTCATCCTAACTAAAGGAAAATCTTCTATCAGGGGGCCTCCTACTTTGAGCTAGGAAAGTTGATAAAGGTTACTCCAATTTTTTTCTGTCTACCAAGATACTCTCTGCATCTAGAACCCTAACTACACCAGAAGACAAGACATCTTATCAAAGTCACCAATACTTTCACTGCCATATGAAGAGAAATTTATTTTTGTGGCTGCAGCCACCTTTTGAAGAGCCCACCAGTCTGTGGCTCTGCCACATATTGTGTTTCAATTTAGAAAACTGCAGCACACAGGGGCGGAGCAAGATGGCCGAAGAGGAACAGCTCCAGTCTACAGCTCCCAGCGCGAGCGACACAGAGGACAGGTGATTTCTGCATTTTCAACTGAGGTACTGGGTTTATCTCGCTAGGGAGTGCTGGACAATCAGTGCTGGTCAGCTGTCGCAGCCCGACCAGCGAGAGCTGAAGCAGGGCGAGGCATTGCCTCACCTGGGAAGCGCAAGGGGGAAGGGAATCCCTTTTCCTA
>NW_012115066.1:1057041-1065448 GCF_000951035.1 Colobus angolensis palliatus | reverse complement strand
ATATGTAACAAACCTGCACATTATGCACATATACCCTAGAACTTAAAGTATAATAAAAATAAAAAAAGAAAAAAAAAGAAAACTGCAGCACAATGTGATTATGTGGTAGAAAGGAAATAAAATCCAGTGCTTCCTTTGCAGCATGACATAAAACAAAGAGTACAGGCACTGGAGTCAGAGTTTGAATTTCACATCTATATTACATTAGATTTCAGCAGATGATTCTACTTTTCTAAACCTCAGTGTTCTCATCAATAAAGTAGGAATAAAATGCTACTTTACAGTGTTGTTAAATAATTGAAAATATTTAAGGGGAGAGCAGGAATGAGAAGTTAGCATTAACAGGTACAGAATTTCAGTTTGGGACAGTAAAAAAGCTCTAAAGATGGACAGTGGTGATGGTTGTACAACCAAGTGTGGCCAGGTGTGGTGGGTCACGCCCATAATTCCAGCACTTTGGGAGACTGAGGAAGGCAGATAGCCTGAGGTCACGAGTTCGAAACCAGCCTGGCCAACATGGTGAAACTCTGTCTCCAGTAAAAATACAAAAAGTTAGCTGAGTGTGGTGGTGCATGCCTGTAGTCCCAGCCACTCAGGGGGCTGAGGCAGGGAATCACTTGAAGCTGGGAGGCGGAGGTTGTAATGAGCTGAGATCATGCCACTGCACTCTAGCCTAGGCACCAGAGCAACACTCCATCTCAAAAAAAACAAAAACCAAAAACAAACAAACAAAAAACCAAAGTGAATGTTACAGTTAATGCCATTGAACTGTACACTCAAAAATGGTTAAAATTTTGTATGTATATTTTAGCACAATTATGTAAGAGTACTAGCAAAGTGCCTGGCTCTCAGTAGATACTCAAGAAATGTTAGTCCCATTCCTGTTAAAAAAAAAACAAAAAACAAAAAGAACCTACAGTAAAATGAAATCATGCCCCTTTCCCTATTTAATTGTGAGAAACTTTGATTCTAAGGCAAAGCCAGCTGGCCCCAATACCAGGTAGTGCCACAGTAAGTGTCTGGATAGGAAAGAGAAGGAAGTCTGTGTTAGTCATAGTCCCTCCAGCACATTCAGTTCCCAGTTTACTTCCACCCCATTATGGTGTCTCCCAGAATATCAATCCGCTAGACCCTGACATATCAAAAAAAAAACAAAAAAAAAACAAAAAAAAGCTGGGACACTTAAAACAGTTCCCAAACCAGACTACAGGTCATAAGGAAAAAATGGAAGCAGTGGAGAGATAAGATGCTAGTGCTGAACACCAACTAGATGAGTCTGGATCCTATGCCAGTCCCTGGCATTAAGATGACCTGTATCTCTCGGCCGGGCGCGGTGGCTCACACCTGTAGTCCCAGCACTTTGGGAGGCTGAGGCAAGCAGATCACAAGGTCAGGAGTTCGAGACCAGCCTGACCAACATGGTGAAACCCCATCTCTACTAAAAGTACAAAAATTAGCAGGGCATGGTGGTGCACACCTGTAATCCCAGTTACTTGGGAGGCTGAGGCAGGAGAATGGCTTGGACCCGGGAAGCAGAGGTTGCAGTGAGTCAAGATTGCGCCACTGCACTCTAGTCTGTGCAGCAGAGTGAGAATCTGTCTCAAGAAAAAAAAAAAAGATCTGTATTTCTCTCAGATGCCTTTGGCTGCATTTAATGGACACAGAGGACCAAAGATTCAAAGACTCCCTGTAAAGAAGGATTAAAAATGCACTTGTTTGCAGTTCAGGGAAAACAATTAATGATTATGTGTTGTAAGTCATAAAACAGAGACGGGGAAAAATAGATGACTTATCTCTAGGCATATCAGGACACTGTTTCTGATGGGCAGGCTTAATTAAATCTTAATGCAATGTTCAGAGAGATGATCATCAACACCCCACAATTTTAGCTCAAGGAGAATGAAATGCTTGGGGTACCAACACCCAATCAATTCCAAACAGTACTTACTTTAGGGTCGGAGCTCTTGAACTTCAACCTTTCCACCAATTCGATCATAGCCGCCTTCAGTCCACCTGAGTCTTTGCTCTAGAAGAAAGAAAAGTGAGGGGTCACTAGACAGTATTTTGTTGCTCTCTCAAACACAAACAGCATTTTGGAGGACAATGAAATAAAAAGCAACTTTTTCTTAGCAGCCAAGAGAGCTAAACAACTAAGGAGAGGTGCACTGCCCCTCTTTCCCTTCTCTATGGACAAACAGTGTCAGAACATAAATTGCCCAGTGACTGGCAGAACTATATGGAATGAAAATTAAATACAATTTGTATAGGCTGACTCACTGCTTCACCTCAGGCTCAACTGTGCCAGTGTTCACTGTGGCTCTACAAAAGACAGTCCCATACAAGATGTCTATTTTATAGACTAGTAATTTTAATTTTGAACCTTTATGCATCAGATACAGAAGTATGCAATATTAAATATACTTATAAAAATAAAACAAATAGTCTGAAATTTAATTACGAATGGAACTGCAGTGCGCTGATTAAGAACACAGGTTTTTTAACTAGGTGTGGTAGCTTGCACCTGTTATTTCAGCTACTCAGGAGGCTGAGGCAGGAGCACTGCTTGAGGCTAGGAGTTCAAGACCAAAAAAACCACAAAACTCACGGGTTTCTGAGTCAGACATATACAGTTCCAATTTTGGATTTGCCATTAACTAGTTGATTGATTTCAGGCAAATTACTGAATTTCTCAAAACCTCTCCCCCTTCTATAAAATAGTGATAATAAACTGGGCTATTTTGGGGCCTAATTGAAAGTGTTTTAAAAGGTATTAGCACAGTATGTGGCTCACACACAGTGAGTGCTCAAAAATTTCACATGCTATTACTATTATTACAGTCTAATGATTTAGAGTCGCACAGTACAATAAAAGACTAATGTGAGCCCCAAATGCAAGCATATGTATATAATTTTATAATTGCCACAATTAAAAAGTAAAATTGATTTTGATATATTTTACTTAACTCAGTATATTCAAAATATCATTACAACATGTAATTTCAACATGAGATTTTTTTTTCATGTTAGGTCTTTGAAATCTAGTATTTCACAATTATAGCCCAATCAACTTAAACCAGCCACGTTACAAGTGCTCCAAAGCCACATGTGACTAGTGACTACTATATTGGTCAGTATAGATTTAGAGCACAGACTACAGCCCTAGTGCCATTAGTTACACACTAGCTGTGTGACCATAGGCAAGTTACTTAGCCTATGTCTCAATTTCTCTATCTGTAAAACAGAGCCAATAACAGTATCTATTTCATAGGACTGTAGTTAAGATTAAATTAGTTAATGTATGTCAAGGTACTCAGAACAGAGTCTGGCACATGGTAAATACAAAAGGAAGTATGAAACAGTTTTATTACTATCTGTCTCCCTCATGATATTTTCAGTTCCTTAAGGGCAAGAACCGTAATTTTTTTGTATCTCTGTATCTCTTACGCCCAACATCTAGATGTTGTAAAAAGTCTGAACAAATCAATGAATGAACATATAATCTTAAGACATGAATGCCATAATAATAATACATTATATTGTATATAGGACAATCTAAAATCACAGGAATTCATTTATTTTCTTATCTCAACAATTCTATGAGATAGGTAGGAACATTCATTTTACCAATGAGGGAAAGGAAGCACAAACAGGTAAAATCACTGTCATTTCTATGCGGTAGGGACAACAAAGAAGCACAAGAAAAGAAAGACACTGCAAATATCTCTTACTCAAAATTGGCCTCTGGATCCGTGATAACATATCTTCCTAATTTACAGAACTAATTTCAATTCCTCCAAAACAGGAAATACCTAATAAGATTCCACTATATAAATTAAAATATACTAAAGGCTCAATTTCTCCCCCTCTGACCTCTCTTGCCTCTCAAGTCTACACAGTAAAAATCAGACACAACATGACTACCACCAATATCTACTTTAGATGTGTTCTTCAAACACAGCATAGATCACATTTCCATTTTAGCAGAGGTCTAAATTTTAATAAGTTCTATTTTTTAAAGTGATGGTTTACAACTCCCCTATATCCTCCACTAATTTTAGTCTTTAATCTCTGTGGTCTCATAGCAGACAGTTGAGAAAAGGAACTTAGAGGTCATATACCAGGGAGCAGGTGAGACCTGAAGTGCCTAAAAAAGGGTTAAGTTGCCAGACACAATCCTGCTTTTACGAGATGATCAGACAATAAGGCCTGTCTGGTGATATCATTCCTCTAACCTGCTTCTCATTGGCTGAACAAGCAGGTCACTTGTCCCTGGAAAGCTCTCTTCCCCCACATCCCAGCTGCCAGCGCCCATTTTAAGCTCTTCGGCAATAGCTCTGATATCTTATGACTTCCCCCTGGCTCTAGTGAGCAGAAAGGAATGCACCAAACTGTGCCTTAAAACCTTCAGAAAAGAATAAAACAACAATGAAGGAATCCCTAAGAAGCAGACAGCCTGTCTGCAAGCAGATGTGCCTTGTGTGAATGGATAAGGGAACCCTTAGCCTTCTTTCATAAAAATTCAGTGTGTCAGCAGAATCCTTCCTCCTTTTCACAAAGCTTTCACAAAACAGCAGCAGCATCACCTAACCAGGCAAGAGACAGAGGAGAGGCAACTTAAGAGAGCCTCCCTTCAGGAAACTCACCTGTTCCACCTCCCCACTTCACTCTCTGTGAATTATTCAAGATTAACTGGGCTTTATGGTGAGCCTGCTATACTCAGTCTCTAAATGAGTGGTGAGAAAACCTTTCCCAAAGGCTTTTTAAAAAAATCCATAAAATAAGCAGTTGGTCAGAAGGGAGAGGCTCCTCAGGGCAGACCCAACCCTGACAGCTGCAGAGCTGGGGCAAGAGTCCGAATGGACTCTGGGGCCTTGTGCACAGGTGTTCAAACTAGCATGTCCAAGCTGAGAATACCCTTCTAGGTCACCCATGATAGGATAGGGAGACCTAGAGATACATGTATCAGAAACTGGTCCATCTTTAGGCAGATGGACTCAGGAAGAGGCTCTGCAGGCCCTGGAAGGTATTCTTGGGTAGCTAGGTACTTGAAGAGTGGTATGGAAGGGGACAGGCATGGCTATAGGAGGGGTCTTCAAAAGCATGGGACACAGCCCTGCTACCCAGGAGGCTGAGGCAGGAGAATCGCTTGAACCTGGGAGGCAGAGGCTACAGTGAGTCAAGATCACTCCACTGCATTCCAGCCTGGGTGACAGAGTGAGACTGCATCTAAAAAAAAAAAAAAAAAAAAAGTATGGGACATAGGTCAGGATAGGTCAGGGGCTAAGGGTGGTGGGACCTGAGTCTGAGTATCCCCAAACCATAGAATAGTACCATGTTTCGGTTAATTATTTGGTTGTTGAGGACAGGCATTACTCAAAAGATAGCCAGATAGATTATACCCTCATATGTTCCCTAATTAGGAAACCAGTGAACAGAAAAGATAGTGGAACAGAACAGCTGCCTCTGAAACCTGAGTTCTAATTGAAAAGTGAACCAGGATAGTAAGAAAAGGCAGCCTAATTCACCTTGTAGACATCTGGTTCCACAGTAGAAATGACTGTTGATCCTTGGGGCACATACCATGACTAGCAAAGTAGTAGGATTCTCCTGCTATCCGTAATTCTCCACCTCCATCCCGCCCAATGCATTCTAAGAACACAGGAGTTCAATGTGAGCATATC
The DNA here is from genome assembly GCF_000951035.1 of Colobus angolensis palliatus. NCBI lineage: Eukaryota > Metazoa > Chordata > Mammalia > Primates > Cercopithecidae > Colobus > Colobus angolensis. Next base: position 1,059,767 of record NW_012115066.1, on the reverse strand, counting down.
TTGTTTATGTACCTTGCTCCTCCCCTAAGAAGGTGTAGAATAAAAAGAGACAAGTGCTACGTTGTGACACCTACCACTCAGAATTTGATTAATCTGCAGAAGCCTAGGATGCTTCACAAAAGCCAGCTCCTAGGGATGAGTCATAATAAAACCAAAGAAAGGACAAAATGCTGTACATGTGAAGGTATTCTTTAGTCTCCAAAGCACTTTCATACGCTCTTTCATTGGCATTTCACAATAACCCTAAAAAGCAGTGTATTCTCACTTTACAGCTGAGAAAAATGGCTGGTGAAAATCAAATGAACCCAAAGCTCAGAGCACTTACACTCTTTCATTGGCATTTCACAATAATACAATAACTAAAAGGTAGTGTATTCTCACTTCACAATGGACTAAAATGGCACTGTGGATGTCAAACAATGTCCCCAAAATCACAGAACTGGTCAGTGCCAAAACCAAGATCAGAAACATCTAAATTAAAAAGATTTATAACATATACAATGGAAGACATTTGTATCAAGAATACAGAAAAAACACATAAGGAATTTCTATAAATCAGTAAGAAAAAGCCAAATAAACCCAAAAGGAATCCCCCCAAAATTATGAACAGATAAAACAAGACCCTTCTTTAAAAAAAAACAGAAATGTGAAATGCAAACACATCAAAACAGGCAAAAGATGCTCAAACTCATTCATGATTAAAATATCATTTCTCACCCATCAGCCTGAAATAAATTTTAATCTCGTAACAGCAAGTGTTAGGCCCTGGGGAAATTGGGGACTTCCATATGTTGTTGATGGATATATAAAATAACTGCCACTCTGAAATCACATGCCTACCAATCCACTTCTCCTTTCCTCTTGAAGAAGACTAGCACCTGTGTCAAGGATGCATGTATAAAATTATTTATTTCAGCATTGTTTGTAATACTAAAAATCTGCAAACACCCCAAGGATTCATCAATAGTGGGTGGCTAAATAAACCACTGAATTAACACACTGTGGAATATGACATAGCAAATAAAAAGAATGAGGTAGGTTGTATGTACCTGGATACAAGGCAGGACATACTGTTGAATTTAAAACCAAACAAACAAACAAAAAAAAAAAACAAAAAAAATTGCAAAATGGTACACGTAATAAATATAATTTTTTAAAAAACTATTACTTTCTATGAGTGATATAGGTATGTAAAATATTAGAAAAGCAATTATTGCTGGGACTGGTACTTGGGATAGACGGATTTTAGAGTTAAATATATTCCTACTACTTGCATAGCTAAGATTTAGCATACTAAAAAACAAACAAACAAAAAAAGACAGCCAAGAAGGGAGGGAGAGAGGTAGAATTTGACCAAGAGGGCCAAGGTCTCCTGCTTCCAGTGCTTCTTCCCATGAGTTTGCCTAAATGTAAATACTGGGGCCTTTTCCTTTAACACTGCAAACATATGAACCAGGAGATTCAAGAGAAGGTTCTTTACTTGATACTCATGTATGGATTTTGGGGGGTCTGAAATCCTCAAAAAAATGTAAAATTTGGGCTGTACATGACATTAGCTTTTCTCACATTCTCAAAAACAATTAACATTCCAAATGTAAAGAGCATTGCACAAAGAGAAAGGAAACCCAGGTTTTACTACTAGCACTGCCAGTAACTGCCTGTGTGAGCTTGGAAAAGTCATTTTACATCCCTGGGTTTCTGTTTTCCCATCTGTAAATGAGGAAGATGGACCAGACCAAAAGCTATACATCGACAGCCTGTGGCCTACAGAACTATTTTCTGTGGCTTTTCGAGTGTTGTCCCACACATCCACTAAGAGTTTTAAATTAGTTGCTAGCATTTAAAAATCAGGACATATGACATAAAAATAAAGATTTCTAGCTTCTTTTGTAAATCCAAAGGGTCTGACGGTAATGGGCTCCCATTCCAATACAGCAGAAATTGGCTGAAGCTGAGTAGCAACTATTCGCTTTAGGCAAAGCAAGCTCTCTCAAGTTTGCCAGTTACCTTGGCTTGCTTCTCTTGTTTACATTACCTTTCTGGTAGATATCTGAGGTTGCTATCCCCGGAAACAATTCTAAAAGTTTTCTACTTCTAAGGTTCCTTGTGTTTGAACACCATGAAAATTGGGGCATGCTCCTTTCTTCAAAGGAGCACATATTACCTGATACATTCATATCCATCCACCCCAAAACACAGAAATAACATTTCATTCTAATGGAAACATGCCTTAAAAATGGGCAAAGGGTAGAAGCAAAAGTAGAATATGGCAGGTAGCAGTGGCATCAGAATAGGAAGAAGTATTCCCTGACAAGTGGTCTCTGCACTTTCATGGAAGTCAGTCTAGTCTAATGTCAATAACCAGCTAGACACCGAAAAGAAAAGTTACATGTCAGCAAAAATGTAAATATAAGCCACATAAATATCCTAAACTGGCTCCTGAATATTGAATTCTATTATTACAAAGAATCAATCAGAAGAGGTTGAATTCAGGAAGAACACTAGCTATCTGTTTTGGGGTGTTTTTCTCCCTATTCCATTGGCTTGTGTTGATATCATTCTTCAAAAATAAAAAAACCAAAACAAAACATCAATCCAACTTAGTCATTTTACCAGAAGGTCTTGTCGGGCAGAAATAGTGGAAAAGGATCAGAATATGGAATACAGAAGTCCTTCTTGGCCAGGCACAGTGGCTCATACCTGTAATCCCAGCACTTTGGGAGGTC
>NW_012115066.1:1040803-1054836 GCF_000951035.1 Colobus angolensis palliatus | reverse complement strand
CTTGCAGTGAGCTGAGATCCAGCCACTGCACTCCAGCCCGGGCGACAGAGCGAGACTCCATCTCAAAAAAAAAAAAAAACAAATGAAACAATATATGAAAATGACCTGGCCACTCAATAAAGGACAGCTATGTTATTTTTCTCATATATCTGGAAACAGAGTCTCAAAACTCAACAACAGACAAAAGTTTCTAGACTCTTCTTGGTTTTATAACCTTGGCCAAAGATTAGCATTTTCATTATTTATACACATGAAGTCAGAGTCTACCAATCAACACAGGTTCGAGCCTGCCAGGGTTCACACACACTCAAAATTGAGAGGAAAATAGTAGGGGTGCCTATATAAACTTAACCTTACATCTCTCCCCATGACTGCCTACTAGAAAGAAAATGAAGGTTATTTTCTAACCAGAAAGTGAAGAGTATATTGTCCCCACCTCCCCTCTGCTTCTATAAAAACTTCCCACAGTTCAGAATGTAAAACAGAATCTAAAGAGGACAACCAGCAAGACTTGTGAACCTAAAATTAGACCTACCAGCTGTGTTTTGGTTAGCTAGTGCATAAGGCATCAGCAGGACACTGAAATATACAGAAGCCTCTTCTCTGAAGGCAAGTTTTTCTCCAGCCTATCTACCTACCAGATTAGAGCAGGCAGAAGGAACAGAAGGAGAGGGGGATGAACAGTTTGCACCCAAGAAACTTGGTGTCCAGAACTTCTACTGCTGCCAGACTAACTTGTCTGGAATGGAACTCAGAATAGAACCTTAGATGGCTTTATAACAGTAATAAGAACAAGAGCAACCCATTGCTGAGGGCTTATGATATTCCAGGCACCGTGCTAAACTCTTTACATCTATGATCTTGTTTGTTCCTCATGTAACTCAATAGGGAGAAACAATTACTTAGCTCATGTTACAGAAGAAGAAACCAAGACTCAGAGGCTGAGTGAATTACTCAACATTATACAGCTAGTAGGTGGAAGAGCTAAGACTCAAAAACAGACTGCAAAGCCAACTGGGTCAAAGACTGGTCCTTCAATATTCTCCCAGTTTTCCTTAGTAAGAGAATCTCGGTTTTTAGCTGGATACACTGTGGCCTGGACAAATGACTGTCTCCCAGCCTCCCTTGCAACTAGGTAAGGCCAGGGAATTGAGTTCTGGCCAATGAAACATAAGCAGCAATGTGTACAACTTCTCGAGAGTTCCCTTTAAAATAGAGGGGTGTGCCCAGTCAGGTGCAGTGGCTCACACCTGTAATCCCAGCACTTTGGGAGGCCGAGGCGGGTAGATCACAAGGTCAGGAGATTGAGACCATCCTGGCCAACACAGCGAAACCCTGTGTCTACTAAAAATACAAACATCAGTTGGGGGGGGATGGCGGGTGCCTGTAATCCCAGCTAATTGAGAGGCAGAGGCAGGAGAATTGCTTGAACCCGGGAGGCGGAGGTTGCAGTGAGCTGACATCATGCCACTGCACTCTAGCCTGGCGACAGAGCAAGACTCTGTCTCAAACAAACGAACAAACAAAAATAGAGGGGTGTGCCCTTCACTTTTCTATGTCTGTGATTCTGGAACTTGGAAATACTAGCTGGACCTCCAGCAGTCATCTTGGTCCATGATGCAGTAAGGATGTCAGAATGGAGCTGAAAAGAGCCTACATTTCTGGTAACTTCATGGTTCTGCCACGCCAACCTTAAGACTGCCTACACCCAATGTTATTTTACGTGACAGAGAAATAAACATCATGTGGGAGTGGTTATTTTGGATTTTTCCAAATTATTTCATTATTTTAGATGCAGTCAAATTAATCCCAATGTAAATACTGATATATAACAATTATGCAATACTCTCTCAGTTCTTCATTAATGCCCTGGAACTAGACAAGATTATTACACTTCCTATCACACATTTATCACATATTTCATGTTCATCTGCTATCCAGCAGGCGCCGTGCTAGGTGCTGGGAATACAAAGATGAATAACATATAGTTCTAGCCTTAAAGAGTTTATAACCCACCAGTGAAAGACATGGAAAGAAATAACATGACATAGTACACAGTATTTAGTGCTACAATAAATGTTCACAGGCTGTTACAAGGGGAACACAGAGAAGGATACTTCAAAGCCTATATCTACCTAGTAACACCCTATCCATCTTTCAAGGCTCACCTCGAAGACTCCTTCCTCTAAGAATCTATTCCTGGCTCCATGCCCTCCAGTGATACCAATTTCTCTTTTCTCTCCACTTCCATAGCATACTGTTTGTACCTTTTCTCTAATACACACAAATAAGCATGTGAAAAGACTATCTTTCCTATTGCCCTGTAAGCTTCCTGAAGTTGGAAACTTTGCTTATTCTTCTTAGTATCCACCACACAGTTCACCATAATAAATGCTCCAAAATTATTCAGATGAATAAAATTAGTTTAAAAAAATAACATATCAGTCTATAAAACGAAAGCTAGCTATATGTTATAGTTTGGACATATTATAATGAATGTATATGCTAATCTTCTTATTGATGTTAAAAACCAATTATTACCTTACCAAAAACTAGCTAAACCCATCTGAAGTGGGTTTAATATATAAATGTTCAACAAAAATAATCTAGCACATTACAGTATACATCAAAGTCACTGCCCATATAGTTATTTGCCGTAAATTGTGGATTGAGCCTTTGGTAGATTTGGGAGATTTTGCTTGATTGGTTGGTTTTGGTTTTTTCATTCTTGATCAGTTTTCTGACATTTAAAAAGGGCATCAATACTGACTTTTTTTGCACCTGATGCAGTGTTGGCTTGATCCTATCATAGTGATATGCACATACACACACACACACACACACAAAATTCTCTCTCTCTCTCCCCCACCCACACACACAAGATTCAACTCTCCCAGAGTCAGGCTTCTGCGTTTCTTACCCCATTCTCATCTCTACTCCCCATATCAAGACTAAAGCTTTTGTTTCATCCATTGTCCATAATACATCTCCTATTCTAAAAGGTCCATAAGCATCTGTGTTCCTTACTGCCACCTAACAAGTTTAGCCCCTGGTTCTGAATATTAAAACAAGAATAAGAGCATGAAACTGGGCTGCTCCTCCCAGACTGAACTATAACCTCAAGCAGAACACATACGAGGCACTGATACAGATGAATCTCTGGCTTCTCAGACTTGGGTTAGATGCAAGGGAAGGGAAAAGGTGGGTATGTCAATGAAGAGGCAGGCAGGGCAACCTCCATGTCGAGAGCTGTGGTCAAGACAATGGTGACAGAGGCTCAAGAGTCCTTTATCACCAGAGGAGCCTAAGAATAAGCCTGCTGCATCAGCAACCTTACCCAAAAAAGCAATTACCTAACAGCATAAAATGCCTATGAACTCATCCTATTTTGACTGAAAGGCCAGAAAAGAGAAAAAGAGGGCACCAGACTTTTAGGAGAGAGAGTAGAAAAAGTCCGGATCTTTTCTTTCAAGAGTGGATTGTTCAGACCACTGGCTAAGCACTTTAGATCTTTAATGAAGCTCATCACCGTCAATGTTGAATCCCCTAAAAAATCTAACTAATGTAAAAGGGATTCCCATAATCTCATATTCCCTCCACAGAGCAGTATTTTCATCTGTGCTAACAACACATTCAAATGCTAGAATAATGCCATTTTCTCATTTACAGAGCCAACTAACCCTTCTATGAGGAGTTGTTCATATAAACCAAACCAATTGTCTCTGCTATGAATAAAATCACTGGACTCTACACAGTAGCATCAAATGGTAACACAATAGGAAAATTTCCCTAGAACTTCACAAGATGTCATAATTCAGGTCCTCACCCAATGTCATATGCTCAGAGATGCCTTCTATAACACATCTTATCAAAAAGTAACCTATCCTGCCACACCAACTCGTTCTTACATTACCATAATTTATTGTTTTCATAGCACATAACACCATCCAAAATTACTCTATTTCTTTCCCACTGGAGAGAGTGAATTCCAAAAAGCTAGAGCCCTATCTGTCTAGTTCACTGCATACTTTCAAGACTTTTTACAGGTTATGAAAGTACACTTCGATGGGAAATCCCAGAACTGCAGGCCTCACATAAACTTTCTACAGAATTACACAGGGGTGGCTCCAACTAATGACAGCATGCCATTCCCTTTACCTTGGTCTTAGCTTTTGTCTTATTCTGTACAAATTAATAAGACACTGGTAGAACCACTATGTATGCCAGTGCTACAAACTCTAATTAGAAGTGACCTATATCTCTTCAGCAAGAATAAAAAATTAAAAACATAAATAGATACATTACAGCAAGCCTTCAACCTTCTGTCTCCCTATGAAAGCTTCTTCTATGAGCTGACTGAAAAGCCAGATTCACTGACCCCTATGGAATACACTATGACATACCTCCAGCTCCTCGAGAATCACAGCTCTTTGAGCATTTACTTATATTCTTCCATCCACCCAGATACCAATGTCTCCTCAGTCACTCCCCAAGCAGTTGTTCCTCTTATCACTTAACCAAACATTCTCCCCAAACACCCATCTTAAAAGCAAAGGGTGTGGCTTAAAAACCTTTGGATCTGTCTTTAGAAAAGCCATGTTAAGAACTCCACAGATGCTATATATTTACTGAATCCTGCCAACCACTTCTCCCTTTGCCACTTTGTAAGACTCTACCTTTTCTTCAGGTGATCTTGGGGTAAACCAGACAAGTGGTTTTCAAACCACAGGACATGACACATTAGTGTGCCATGAGATCAATTTAGTGGGAGGGTCCAGAATTTTTTTTTAACAGAATAGAAGAGAAAACAGAACGTATCATATGTAGTAAGGCAAATGGTGTCTCATTTGAGTTAACGGGGTATGTCTGGTGAGTGGCTGTGTGTATAAAGGAGATCATAGTATAAAATATATTTCCTCTACTGTAGGTTGTTTTCAAAATAATTTTTAAAAATACTAGACTATTGAGTATATCTAAAGCACTTTTATTGTTCAACATAAAAATTCATTAAATGTAGCTCTGAATGCAAATTCCCTTGACAATGTAAGAATTTTTGTATGAATAAATCCATAAGCCAGATCAAGCTCCTTTGTCAGATCCAGTGACCCATTTTCGTAGCCAGAAATTATGGTCAGAGTAAGAGAAACCCACATATGTGAGATGACAAGTCACGACTCAGGTAAGAAGTCATAAATTGGGCTGCATAACTATTTTTCTATGATAAAGCTAAAGACTAGGCTCAGTTCAAACTTGGACCCACAAAATCCCCTGGAAACCAAATGCCACGGACCAAAACTGTAATATAGCAACATCCAGGAGAAAAGAAAGAACAGTACTTCAAGTGACTAAGTGCTGATCTTGTCCCTTCAAGATGTTCACTCAGTCCATTTGGCCTATCAGGTTGTCTCCATCCCTAATCCCCTCTCGCTGTAGGATCACCCTGTTTTTCTGCTCATTCTGGCCTACTCTGAAGTTTGCTTTTTCTCTAAATGTCAGCAGACTTTGGCAAGAACTTGGCCTTCTACTGCCAATACCAGCCACTGACAGCCTGGTTAAACACTGAGGTATCAAAACATAAATTGTACAAATTCCTCTCAATTCTCAACTTGTATAATTAGCCTCTTTATATTAATAATAAAAAGAAGAGCTAACATTTAGTGAGCACTAACAATGTGTTAAGCATTGTTAAAGTTTCTTAATCACCCACAAAGTAATTTCATTCTCACAAAAGCTCTATTTTATTTCTTATCACTATGCCCATTTTAGAAATACAGAAACAAGGCCAAACTATAATATAACTTACCTAAGGTCAAAAAGTGGTAGAGCTAGGATATTTCCCGTCCCTTTCTAATCCTGTATTATATTTTACTTTTCATTTATAATACTTATTACATTTTTATTTGCTTTTTTGTTCTTTCCTACTTCCTTCCAATAGAATGTAAGCTCTGACAAAAGTACGGACTTTCATTTTGTTCACTGCTATATTTCCAGTACTTAGAAAGTACCTACACTCAGTTGATTCTCAGTAAGTACTTGCTGAATGAATGAATGCAGTGTAACAATGATCCTCTTCTTTTGTCCATCATCCCACTGAGTCACTTTTACTGTTCCAAGATACTCTCTTGCCAATAAGTAAACGTTCATTGCACTCAAAACATATGAAACCAGAGCTGCCATCAAGCTCCTATCTCTATTGAATCAAAATGAGCAGTTTCTCACCCTAGCTGCCTAACAGAGCAAATGCCATGCTCTTTCTGAGAAGAATAAAGAAAACATTACTTCTGTCTCTACAGTTCCTTCAAACACAACATCTGGCATTAAATGAAAAACTGTGAGACATGACAAGAATCAGAAAAATGTAACATACAATCAAGGATGATTCCCAAAAAGATCCAGAGAAACAGATCTCTTAAAAAATAACCAAATTAACATTCTAGAGTTGAAAAACACAGTATCTTAAATGAAGAATTCAATGACACTCATGGAGTATTTCCAGCTGCTATACATGAAGAATGAAGAGAATCTATGGAGTGATTTCCAGGACATACTAAGTGTAAAAAACAAAGCATAAACGAATATTATATTCTCCCCAAACCTTATAACTCCAGTTTCACCATGAGAAAAAAACACCAGACAAATCCAAATCAAGGAACATTCTACAAAATACCTGACTAGCACTACTTAATACTGTCAAGATCATCCAAACCAAGGAAATGTGAGGTCCCAGATAGAATCGTGGTACAGAAGTCATCAGAGGAAAAACTAGTGACATTCAGTAAAGTCTATAGTTCAGTTAGTAATGTTCTAACATTAGGACAAGCAGAGTACACGAAGCAGTTCTTGATCTGAGAACATATACTGAGCCCAAGAAACTAGGCTGTGCATTTGGTTAGTAGACAGCGAGGTGTGAGGGGAGTATGGGATAACAGAAAGCAAAGCCTATGGCATGCTCAGAGTAAAACATTTAAAGGACGGCCAGGCGTTGGCTCACACCTGTAATCCCAGCACTTTGGGAAGCCAAGGTGGGCAGATCATCTGAGCTCGAGACCCACCTAGCCAACATGGTGAAACCTGGTCTAAAACTACAAAATATCAGGCAGGCGTGGTGGCACGTGCCTGTAGTCCCTACTACTTAGGAGGCTGAGGCAGGAGAACTGCTTGAACCCAGGAGGCGAAGGTTGCAGTGAGCCATGATCACGCTACTGCACTCCAGCCTGGACAACAGAATGAGACTCTATCTCAAAAACAACAACAACAAACAAACAAAAAAATCATTTAAAGGAGATCCTTTCTGGCCAGGCATGGTGGCTTATGCCTATAATCCCAGCACTTTGGGAGGCCAAGGCAGGTGGATCACCTGAGGTCAGGAGTTCAAGACCAACCTGGCCAACATGGTGGAATGTCATCTCTACTAGAAATACAAAAAATTAGCTGGGCATGGTGGTGGGCGCCTATAGTCCCAACTACTCAGGAGGCTGAGGCTGGAGAATCACTTGAATCTGGGAGGCAGAGATTGCAGTGAGCCGACCGAGATGGAGCCACTGCACTCCAGCCTAGGCAACAAGAGCAAAACGTCATCTCTAAATAAATAAATAAATAAATAAAGGGGATCCTTTCCATATAGACTTGGGACCCTCTCACTTTTTCATCCTGCTAAGGGGTAAAATCTCAGAGTAAAAGCAAACTAAACTTGTCACTATCCAAACATCCAAAGGGGAAGGTAGAGAGGTAAACAAAACAGAGAGGGGGATAAAATGAAAGAAAATCTCTAAGATGTGAGCAAGGTCCTCCTGAAAGTTTGGTCCAAGAAACCTCAAGAAATTAATTTAGTAGAAGGGGATTCTAAACAAGTTGTACTCTCAGGCCTTAGCAGAATCAAATTCAAATCCTCTCTCAAAGTATGCAGCTTCATTGAAGATTTGGAAAAGTACCATAAGCAATTTTTAAAAAGCAATGAGAAGCTACACAGCTACACAGAACCCAGCACAAAAAGAAATAAAAACACGAAATATGAAAAAATAAAAACAGCAGCAGAAAGAGGTCCACAAAGTCTTCACATACTAGAATTATCAGAGGCAGATTATCAATCAATATGCCTACAGTTCTTAAAGGAATAGCTAAGACAGCTACAGAAAAAAAAAAAAAAAGAATATGATTCACAAATTTATACTAGCACATTTGAAGATTTAGATAGAATGGAGAAATGTCTGAGAAAATGTAACTTATCAAAACTAATCTAAGAAAAAATGGACAACCTAGACAGACCTATGACTATTAAAGAAATTGAGTCCATAGTCAAAATACTACATAAAACAATTACATTACTGGGTATATACCCAAAGGAATATAGATCATTCTATTATACAGATACATGCACATGTATGTTCACTGCAGTGCTATTCACAATAGCAAAGACATGGAATCAACATAAATGCCCATCAGTGATAGACCGGATAAAGAAAATGTGGTACATATCCCATGGAATACTACGCAGCCATAAAAACGAATCAGATCACGTCCTTTGCAGAGACATGAATGAAGCCAGAAGCCATTATCCTCAGCAAACTAACGCAGGAACAGAAAACCAAATGCTGCATCTTCTCATTTATAAGTGGGAGCTGAATTATGAGAACACTTGGACACATGGTGGGGAACAACATACACTGGAGCCTGTCAGTGGATAGGGAGTGGGAGGAAGGAGAGCATCAGAAAGAATAGCTAATGGATTCTGGGCTTAATACCTAAATGATGGGATGATCTGTGCAGCAAACCAGCATGGCACACGTTTACCTATGTAACAAACCTGCACATCCTGCACATGTACCCCAGAACTTAAAAGTTTGAAACTAAAAATAATAAAAAATGTTGGGGATGTTAAAAAATGTAAACCAAAAAACAAACAAACAAAAAACACAAAACACCAATAATAAACCAACTCTCCCTTCCCCCTTCACTCTCTCCAGGAATAGATGGCTTCCATGGTCAGTTCTACCAATCACTCTAGGAAGAAATATTTCAGTCTTTCACAAATACTTCCAGACCATTAAAAGAGAGAAAGAATATATAAGAAACACTACACTCTTCCTCAGACTATGAAGCCAAACTTTGATAGCAAAATCTCATGAGAACAGTAAAAGAACAATGATAGGCCAATTTCTTCCATAAATATAAACGAAAAAAACTACACAAATTATTAATAAGCCAAATCCAAAAACATAAGGCTACTTCAACTTGACCAAGTTGGATCAAGGAAATCCCGGAAATGCTAGCCTTTCTGCTTTAATTATAAAATACGACCATACAAAGAGATGAAAGTAAGACCATATATATGCACACACCTCTATTTGCAGAAAGAAACACCTGAGGGGTAACCAAAAAACTAATAAAAACGGTTACTGGCCAGGCACAGCAGCTCATGCCTATAATCCCACAGCTGTAGGAGGCTGAGGCAGGAGGACTACTTGAGACTAGGAGTTCAAGACCAACTTGGGCAACGTAGCAAGACACCCTCTCTACAAAATAAAAAATAAATAGAATTAGCCAGGCATGGTGGTGCACACCTGTAGCCCTAGCAACTCAGGATGCTCAGGTGGGAGGATCGCTTAAGCCCAGGAATTTGAGATTACAATGAGCTATGCTCCCACCACTGTACTCTAGCCTGAGCAAGAGTAAGATCCTGTTTCTAAGAAAAAAACAAGTAGTTACCAACAGCTGATGGAAGAATCAGATAAAAACGGCAAAGGCTTTTGAGGCATGTGAACGTATCACTGATTTTTAAATTTAACTTTAAAAGATTAATCAATGTAATTCATCATAACACAGTAAAAAAGAAAATCACATGATCATCCCAAAAGATGCAAAAAAAGCATTTGATATTAAGTAATGAATCAAAATTCAGAAAAACTTGGCAAACTATTACTAGAATATATTTTAACTGATAAAACATTATCTATTTTCAAAAACCATAGAACGTATCACTTATTTGTGCAATGTTATCAATTATTGCTAGATTAGGAACAAGGCCAGAATATCCACCAATCACATCCATTCAACATAATCCTGGGGGTGCTATCCAATGCTGTAAGGCAAGAAAAAACAAATAACAGGTATAAGGGTTGAAAAGAAACAAACAAAAAGGATCTCTCTTCACACATAATATAATCATGTATGTAGAATAAATCTACAGATAAATTACTAGGATATGTAAGATAATTCAGCAGATAGATTACAAAAAATCAATACAGAAAAGTTAATCACATTCCTATATACAATTAGAAAACAAAACTTAAAACCATTTATTTTTATTTTGGAGCTCTGTCAACCAGGCTGGAGGGAAGTGGTAGGATCATAACTCACTGCAGCCTCAAACTCCTAGACTCAAGCAATGCTCCCCCATCAGCCTTCTATATAGCTGACAGGTGTGAGCCACCATGCCTGGCTCATATTTTCTACAATACTATAAAATCATTTTACAATGATGTGAAAAATCTTTCGGGAAAAAAATATAAAAGTTTACTGCAAAGCAATAAAAAAGACCTAAATAAATGAATCAGAAGACTTCATGTTGTAATGATATTAATTCTCCCCATATTGGCTTATAAATTTAATACAATATCCAAAAACACTCCTGCAGGCTTTTTAATACTATGACTCTAAGAAATGTAAAGGGCCAAAACTGGCCAACACACTCTTATAAGACAAGATGGAAGGACCTGCTTTATCAGATATTAAGACATATTATAAACGGATGGTAACTGAGAAAATATGCTGTTCACACAGGGATATACTAACAGATCAACGGTAGAGAACAGAAGAGCCAAGTAACACATTCACACACATTACGGGCACCTGATATATGACAGGTGGGACAGCAAATCAGTGCACAAAGGAAGGGCTTTTCAATAAATACGCCAATAGCAATTGGCTATCTGTATGGGGAAAAAATGAAATTGAGCCCCTAATTCTACTACACAAAAATCAATACTAAGTAGAACAAGACACAAAAAGCACTAACCATAAGGAAAAGTATCGATAAGTTTTACCACATTAAAATGAAGAGCTTCTATTCAAAGCACAACTTTTTAAAAAAGAAAAACCACATAGAAGATATTTGCAACCCACATAGAAAGAACAACAACAAAAAATCAGAAACAAATACATAGCTGGGCATGGTGGCTAATGCCTATTAGTCCAAACACTTTGGGAGGCCAAGGTGGGCAGATCACCTGAAGTCAGGAGTTCAAGACCAGCCTGGTCAACATGGCAAAACCATCTCTACTAAAAAAAAAAAATACAAAAATTAGCCAGGCTTGGCAGCAGGTGCCTGTAATCCCAGCTACTCAGGAGGCTGAGGCAGGAGAATAGTTTGAACCTGGGAGGCACAGGTTCCAGTGAGCTGAGATCTAGCCACTGTACTCCAGCCTGGGCAGCAGACCAAGACTCCATCTCAAAAAAAAAAAAAAAAAGAAAGAAAAGAACAAACATATATAAAAATTCATACAATGAGAAAAGGACAACTCAATAGAAAAATGGGCGAAAGAACTGACTAGGTACTTCACAGAGAAAATACAAAACATCCTCAAAGTCATTAGTAATCAGAGGAATGAAAATTAAAACCACAATAAAATACCATTATATATCCACAAGATTGACAAAAATTAAAAATACTGTAACAGCAAGTGTTGGAGATACAGAGCAACAGGAACTCTCATATACTCTTCATAGTGATTCAAACTGGTACAACCACTCTGGAAAACAGATGGCAACATGTAGTATTACTGAAGATATGCATAGCCTCTGACGCAGCAATTTCACTCCTGCGTTTATAGTCCACTTAAATATATGTAAATGTACACCAACAGACAGGACCAAGAATATTTATACTGACATTATTTGTAAGAGCCCGATGCTCCCAAACCTGGGAACAAATCAAATGTCCATCTATGACAGAATAGGTAACTTACGGCATATTCATAAAATGGAATTCGATATAGTAATGAAAGTGAATAAACTACAGCCACTCATAGGATGACTCTCACAAACACAATGTTGAGAAAATGAAGCAAAACCCGGAAGAATGCATGATAAAAATATTATACCCATAGTCTCAAGTTCAAATAAGTTTAGGAATGCATACATATGGAGTAAAAGCATAAAGATAAGCAAGGAAATGATCACAAAAGTCAAGATTATGCTTACTTATGCAGAAGAGAGATGGTTATAATTGGAAAAGGTATGAGGGAAAGGCTTCAATATTGCTAGCAATGTTCTATTTCTTAATCTGGAGACTACCTCAGTATTTGTTTTATAATTATTTGTTAGACTGTAAGTTTTTACATACTTTCTGAATGTGCATTTTACAATTATAAACAGGGACTAAAAAAGGGAAAACCTAATAAAGATGAGCTTCATTCTCAAGGTATTTGTTATCCCAAAGCCAGCTATTCCCTATTCAGGAAAGCAAAAGTCATCATAATATGACAATGCTCGCTAATACAGATTACTTAATGAACTGATCACTCCATTCAAAATTTCCCCCCTCCCTCCCCGATTAACACCAGCAGTTTCTCTGAATGATAGTAAACATCCACAATATAAACAAAAGGCGCATCGTCTGCAAATTCATTCATTCAACAAACATTTCCTAAGTGTCCACTGCCTGGGGGACCAGTAAGGTCCAAGACAGATAAAGATCCAGACAGAGGACAAGGGAACTTCCACTCCCACCCCAATTTGGCCTCCATCTTCTTACTCTCCTTTTCTACTAAGTTTCAAACACGAAGAATCTAAAATGAACTCAGGGAACATATGAAGTTACTATTAAACTATTGTGTTATTCTTTTCAATGCAGACGTATCACCTGATTGGATTCATGCTGCAAAATCATATTTCCCATGTTTTCCAGTAGGCAAAAAGATTGCCTTATCAAGAGCCCTAGCACAAAGCACCAGTTTCAACAATAGTGATGCTGTGGAAACTGGCCTAAGTGGGGTCAAAACTCCCAAGAAATGCTTTACCTGGAATCCACAGACCAGAAACTTGCAATTTTCTAGAAATTGTATACTAGATTTTGTGTGTGCATGTATTTTCTCAGGTCAGAGTCCAGAACTTTCATCAGATTCTCAAAGGAGTTCAACCAAAAAGGGTGACTAAGAACTGCTCCCAAAAAGTTGGAAAGAGTAGCTTCTTAGGGACACAGTGAAAGCGAATGTGGTCACAGCCAGGCCACCTGAGCAGAAACCCAGGTGTCCTGACCCCTAGGCTTATGCTTTGAAGGCCCAATACTTACTCTTAATTCTTCAAAGGCTTCGTCTAGGGTGGAGAGTTGGTGGCCCTGATGAGCCCCAATGACTGGACACAGGACACAGATGAGCTGCCTATCTTCCTGGCAATAGGTGCTCAAATCGAGCCCATGGTCCGGACACTTCCTCTTGGCCACTCTCTCTGCTTCCATTTCTATTTCTGGGTCAAATTCACTTTCTGCCTCAGTTTCTCCCTCCGCCTCGGATTCCCCTTCTTGGTTGTCTTCTTCGGCCTCGCTTTCTTGCTCATCCTCCATTTCTTCCTCGCTGTCTTCTTCACTCTCCTCATCGCTCTCATCCTCACTCTCTTCCTCTGTCTCACTCTCTTCCTCTGACTCGCTCTCTTCCTCCGACTCACTTTCTTCCCCTGCCTCGCTTTCTATCTCCCTCTCCTGCTCCACCTTGACCTCCGCTTCTTCCTTCCCCGCCCCCTCTCCGTCAGCTGGCGGGGTCCAGGCCTGGGCACCGTGGACGTATTCGGCCAGGTGGTGACTGAGGAACTTCTGCCTGTGCGCCTCGGCGTGGCGGCGGCAGTAGCAGAAGCCGCATTCTCGGCACACTTCCTCGGCCCCCGGAGCCTCGTCGGGCTCGCACTCGTCACACGTGCCGTCGTGAGGCAGCTCCTCGAAGGCCGCGCCCACTCCGGAGGCCATGTGAGTGCTGTGACGCGGTCAAGGCCTCGGGGCCTCACGGCTCGCCGCCTTCCCTCTGCGCGGCCTCCTCACTTCCTCC
>NW_012115066.1:1036997-1040587 GCF_000951035.1 Colobus angolensis palliatus | reverse complement strand
CTCGCTCAGCCTCCCGCTACCCGGGCGAGATTGCTGCTGCCGCCGTCCCCCGCGCCGCCCCGGTTCCACTTTCCCTTTCCCGGTCAGGAGGCCTCCTTTTACTTCCTGAGTCATTTAAAGTGGCAATGACCCTTTTCTGCTTTTCCCGCGGGGCTCACCTCCGCCTCCAAATCTCAGCGTACCTTGGAGGAGGAGGAGGGAGAAAGAGGAGGATCGGGGAAATCTCCCACCTCCCCCATTCCCTACCTGGAAGTGTCAACCTGAGTTTTCAAGGCCACTAGGCTGGTGCCCCTGTGCATTTCATTCTCTCTTGTGCCAATTTGTCGCTGCTTGTCACAGTCCCCAGTGTTCTGCAAGGTGCCAGGACAGTGTTGTTTACCAGACTGAACCTGACCTCTTGGGATTTCCTGAGTGCGGAAGGGCTATGTTTGTTCTAGGCTGGGGAATGGGGTCAGGATGAGCAAACAAACATTTTCGATCCAAAGCAATACTGTGCTTTGTCTATTTGCATTCCTGCCTCCTAGGATCTCAGAACTTCTGGAGTGGTAACCTCTGTGTGGTTTTCTGAGAGCTGCTTTGTGTTGGGCAGAGATGTCAAGTGAAGTGAGGTGGGGAGAGGCAGTATTTGTCGAGTGACAGGTCCAGGTTGCAGTCGTTTTCCTTTATGTAAGGTGTCCCTCTAGATTCCCATTAAGAAAACGGAAGAGAACTGTTGTTTATAAAGCAGTACTGTAGTGCCAGGAACCCGGCTACATCTTTTTGTGGCTCTTTAAAAGCCGGTTTTGGAAGATCCTCTGCCCGATGGTCCCCAAATCCTGGTGCCACTACCTATCAGTTTTATGACCATGGACAAGTTAATTCATTGTATTCTGTTTTCCACTTTTTAAAAAAGATATAAAGTGAAAAGAACGGTAAATATGTACCTCATGGGGTAGTTTTGTGGATTAAATGTAACGATGCTTGCCCTGTAGAATATTCACTAAGCTTTCATTATTATTTTTGGCACAAATTATATTTAGTGCTCACAATGCCCCTTTGAAGGAACATATTTTACACACATAGGGCATTTTCGGCTGGCTGCTGGTAATGTAGGCAAGTCCCTACCTCTACCCCATGTCCATATCTCTCCATTCACAGGAGAGTTTTTGTTTTGCACTGTATTTGGGAGAGGGAAAATTAAGTTTTTATCTAGTCAAGGGAGAGGCTGAGGTGTGTTAAGAAGAATGAAGGGGGTTAGAATGGTGTCTGTCTTACACTGATTCCCTTAGATGATTTTGAGGTAGAATTTTCAGATGCTTTCCTCAAGCATACCAGGGGATGAGGTGGGGTAAAAAAAAAATTTAATAGTTTTTAATGTCTCCATGAATAATGTATGCCTAATCTTTGTGCAGTTTTTGTTAGATATTTATTTTTTAAAAACCTTTCTTTTTAACCTCAGAACAATTCTATAGAATGTTGAAAAACAATCAGGTTTATTTTGTTCCAATTCCATGCACATTTCTGTTTTCCCCCGGCTCATTTCTCTGGAAATTATTTGTGTGTCTGCTTTTAAAACATGAGTTGGTGCACCATTCTGGAGAAAAAAAAAAAATCAACTAATGTCAACTCAAACATCAACACTAATATACCTAGCGAGAACTGTGCCTTCCTTGGTTGTTTCTACTCCGGTCCTCCCCCAGGCTTAAAAGGAAACAACGTAGCCTTTACAAACATAACGTTCTCACATTTAGAAAGTCTTTTTTTCAATGAAAATAATTTTTAATGTGTTTTTTTCTTTTCTTTTTTTAATTTTTTTCGTGATAGGGTCTGTCTCTGTTGCCCAGGGCAGTCCTCCCAAGTAGCCTCCCAAGTAGCTTGGACCACAGGCATGAGTCACTAAGCCCCACTACTTGTTTTGGTATTTTTTGTAGAGACAGGGTCTCACTATGTTGCCCAGGCTGGTCTTGAACTCCTGGACTTAAGCGATCCTCCCACCTCAGGCTCCCAAAGTGCTGGGATTATAGGTGTGAGCCCCAGGCCTGGGCTTTTTAATATCTTAAAAGGACATTGTTGTATCCAGGGTCTTTGATGGTGGGAAGAGGAGTCATGTCATCATTATTGTTATTACTTTTTCTTCTTAATGTTACTTGATAGAAAGTTAAAATATAATACTGTGCAGTTCAGTATCTGACACTTCACAATTCTTCTTTGAGCACATTGTGGAGAGAGGGTCTTAGAAGCAGGCAGGTTAAACTTTTTTTTTTTTTTAAGATGGAGTCTCGCTCTTTTGCCCAGGCTGGAGTGCGGTGGCACAATCTTGGCTCACTGCAACCTCTGCCTCCCGGGTTTAAGTGATTCTCCTGCCTCAGCCTCCCAAGTAGCTAGGATTACAGGTGTGCGCCACTATGCCCGACTAACTTTTGTTTTTATAATAGAGATGGGGTTTTGCCATGTTGCCCAGGCTGGTCTCGAACTCCTGGACTCAAGTGATCCACCTGCCTTGGCCTCCCAAAGTTCTGGGATTATGGATGTGAACCACCGCACCTGGCTAGATTAAACTATTAGAAAGGGACTTCATAAATTTCTGGTGACAAGGTGTGGCAGACTCAGTGAGGCAGGTCTCTGTACCCCTCTGCACAGAAATCCCAACCATCTGATTGCCTAGGAATTTGTATCTTTGGGAGTGTCCACAAATAGCACCCTTGTTATATTAACCTATTGCTACATAGAAAATGACCTCAAAATGTAGCAGCTTAAAACAATATATATTTATTATCTCACATAGTTTGAGCCAGGACTCTGGGAGTGACTTAGCTAAGTGGTTCTGACTTAGGGTCTTTCAGGAGATTTTGGTAAAGATGTTGGCTGTGCTATAGTCACTTGAAGGCTTACCTACAAGCATAGAATTTGCTTCCAAGATGGTTCATTCACATGGCTGTTGGCAAAAGGACTCACCACTTTCTATACGGCTGCTAGAATGTCCTTAAGACAGGGCAGTTGAATTCTCACGAAGCAAGGGATCCAAGAGAGGGCAAGATGAAAGATGCAATGTCTTTTATGACCTAAGTTCAGAAGTCACACGCCATCATTTCCTACATAGCTTATTGGTTACAGAGATTAGCTCTATTCAGTGTGGGCAGAAATTGCCCAAGGGCTTGAATACCAAGAGATGGGAATCTTTGGGACCATCTTGGAGGTTGGCTGTCACAGTCTGCCCTTTGATCACCAATGATTCACGTATCTCCCAAATGCGAAATACACTCACTTCTTCCCAAGGTCCCCAAAAGTCTCAACCCATTATATTATCACCTCAAAGTCTGAAGTCCTGTCATCTAAATTGCGACCAAGTGTGGATGAGGCTCTTAGGTGTAATGTTTTAAATGTAGCTCCTCAAGTATAGTTCATTTGAATGTCTATGTCTCCCACACCCCAACATGCAATGGTGGGACAGGTTTAAGATAACTGGTACAGGCTGGGCGCAGTGGCTCACGTCTGTAATCCTAATACTTTGGGAGGCCGAGGCGGGCGGATCATCTGAGGTCAGGATGAAACCCCGTCTCTACTTAAAAAACACAAAAATTTGGCCGGGCGCGGTGGCTCAAGCCTGTAAT
>NW_012115066.1:1027688-1036647 GCF_000951035.1 Colobus angolensis palliatus | reverse complement strand
AGAGAGAGAGAGAGAGAAATAACTGGTACAAACAAACAGTCCTGCTCAAAAAGGAGGAAAGACCAGAGGCCTGAGAAGTCACTGGGCCACAGAATCCTTAAATCCATGTAGACACATGTTGGAAGTTGTTTGATTAGGGTTCAAACCTACTCCTTGTTCAGGAATGAACATGGCTTTTTATTTCACCCGTTGAGCTCTTGATACCACTCTGAGTCATCTTTCCTTTTCCATTAAAAGTAGTGCATGTTTGCAGCTGTGTAATTGTATCAGTTTGCTTACTGCAAGTAGAATTTAGGAAGTGCAAAGGCTACTTTTCATTTTGTACTGTCTCTGTGTGTCCATGCTGGCAGTGCTTCTGCCAAAGAATTGTTTTGAAAACTTTGTGAATCTTCTATAAATTGAATTGGGGCTCACACCATTGGACAAAAATTATACCAACAGCTCTTTTCAAGATCAACCCTTCTCTGTAGAGTCCCTCCGTGAAACTGCTGAAGCGCAACACTATAAAATTCCTCAGAGCTCTATTGTTTGAATGATTCTCTGAATCACTGCTGTAGATCCTTTTGAGGTCTGAACAAAGCATTTTACAGCCACACTCTTACCTTCATCATTTAATGATATTTTCCTGGGAATGTCCTGGAGTTTTTCTTTGCCTGGAAGCCATTTTTTCACAGTAGCATCATTTGCCATCTGGGGAAGCTGGGAATTTTCAAAACTTGCAAGTTCCAGATTTTTTTTCTTAAGTCCTTCCTTTAGATGATCTCTTTCTTTTCACATTTTGATATAATCAGCAAGAAAACATCAATTAGCACCTTCAACAGTCTACCATAAAATATCCTTAGCTAGAACACTCAGCTGGTTAGGCACAGTTTCTACTTTGCACATTACTGCAGGTGACAATGTTACTGAACTGCTGCCACTACATAAAAAGGACTCTTTTCCTCCAGGTTCCAAAAACATGTTCCTCATTTCCCTTTAAGCTCTCACCTGCAGCTTTCTCAAGGGCCATCATGATTCTACTAATGGTTTCTTCAAAGGCTCTAGTCTTTTTTTTTTTTTTCTTTTTGAGACGGAGTCTAGCTCTTGTTGCCCAGGCTGGAGTGCAATGGCGTGATATCTTGGCTCACCGCAACCTCCACCTCCAGGATTCAAGCAATTCTCCTGCCTCAGCCTCCCGAGTAGCTGGGATTACAGGCATGAGCCACCACGCCCAGCTAATTTTGTATTTCTAGTAGGACTGGGGTTTCTCCATGTTGATCAGGCTGGTCTCAAACTCCCGACCTCAGGTGATCCGCCCGCGTCGGCCTCCCAAAGTGCTGGGATTACAGGCATGAGCCACCGCATCCAGCAAAGACTCTAGTCGTTCACTAACATTGTCCGCAAAGTCCTTCCAGCTTCTGCCCTCTGCTCAGTTCTAAAACCATTCCAACGTTTTAGGTTTCTGTTATGGAAAAACTATTCTTTTTAATAAAATTTGTGTTAGTTGTCTATCGCTACATAATGTAGGAAGGGAGGGGAAACTTCGCCCTCAGAAGGTTTGCTGAAAAATCACCTGAACAAAGGCAGATTAACAGAAGAAGAGATGTGTAAATTTATTTAATACAAGTTTTACATTACACAAGAGTCTTCAGAATGAAGACCCAAAGGTGCGGTGGAAACTGTCTATTTTTATACTTAGGGTCAATGAAATATGAACAGCCATGTAGAAATATGATTGAAGAAAAAAGGGTATGATTTAATGCTAATGTCAGGGTTGTTTGAACCAGAGCAACTCCATCTTGAATAGGGGCTAGGTAAAATGAGGCTGAGACCTACTGCGCTGCATTCCTAGATGGTCAGGCATTTTAAGTCATAGGGTGAGATAGAAGGTGAGCACCAGATACAGGTCATAAAGACCTTGCTAATAAAACAGATTGCAGTAAAGAAGCTGGCCAAAACCCACCAAAACCAAAATGGCAATGAGAATGACTTCTGAAGGTCCTCACTACTACACTCCCACCAGTGCCATGACAGTTTATAAATGCCATGGCAACGTCAGGAAGTTACCCTATACGGTCTAAAAAGGGTAGGCATGAATAATCCACCCCTTGTTTAGCATATAATCAAGAAATAACCATAAAAATGGACAGCCAACAGCCCTCAGGGCTGGTCTTTCTTTTATTCCTCTACTTTCTTAATAAACTTGCTTTCGCTTTACGGACTCACCCTGTATTCTTTCTTGGATGAGATCCAAGAACCCTCTCTTGGGGTCTAGATTGGGGCCCCTTTCTGATAACACTAACAGACTGAGTGGGGAAACAGCAGGGCCTGCCTGTCTAGATTCTTCTTGGCCTTTCTGTGCAACATTCCTTCCTTCTAGGTACGGGGCAGGACTTTCTCTGGAATGGGGGTCTTATGACCCACAGTCAAGCAAGGTAAATCAGATAATTTCTTTATGGCCAGTTTTTATACAGAAATGGGGGGGGGAGTTAGAGTAATACTTTTAAGTTTTATGACTGGCTTTGGGGAAAAGAGGTTCTGGTGTCTATGACCCACCTTGAGAAAGAGGAATTCTCGTTTCTATGGCTAGCCTCGGGGGAGAATGAGGGGCTAGAGACAGGAACGTGGGAGAAGGTCAGAGAGAAACTTGTGCTTCCGAAGCCTTCATTCTGGGGTATCATTTTCTGAGCCCAAACAATAGCAAATTACCCCAAAACTTTGAGTCATCTTGGGGGCTGGTCATCACACTTAGCATTGCTGTTGTTTTCTCATTGTCGGTAGCATGGCTCTAAGACATCTCCAAGATGCTCAGCAGCTGGCAGATGCGGAGAATAGGGCAATTTGCAGCTGCAGCTGTTTTCTGAGTGCATGTGAGACTTCCAGAAATAGCGTATTCCTAAATAAACAGGTGTTAGCTGTTATGTGGCTGATAGCCCTTAAATCTTTTAACGTTTGAACTCTACACAAAATGAGGAAACCTAGGTTCAGACAGGTGAAGAAACAAGGTTTACACAGTCAGAAGCTAGCTGAGTTGGGATTCAAACTCAGAGCTTTCAGATTGGATATGACCATATTCATCTGTGGTTTGAATAGTTAATATCCCCCCTAATTGCCTGATTCTAAATAATTTTACCTGTCTTTTCCTTCCAGCTGTGAAATCTATTTCTATCCCCTTCACCTATGCCAAATAGAAGAGCTGAGTTTAGTAAGAAGCATAACATAGTACATTTAATTTTAGAAAAACCTTTAAACATTGAAAAGACAACAGGGTGGAATTTCAAAGTCCACTGCTTTAGGAAAGGTAATGCACCGCTTCAGCTGATTCCATTCTTATGTAATTAGACTGTCACTTCAGTAACTGATTTCATTTTCCCCAATAAGCCCCTGAGATCACCTGAATCTCATCTCATGCTGTTATCATATTAGCTAACATCTTATCCCATTAACGTCAGTGCAGTGAAATATAGTATCTCCCAGCCCTGCTAAAATATAAAGAATGAAGCCTTTATGGTTGAGCCTGACTCTTTTCCTCAGAAGCCTATTGGAGAGGGATATACAAAATAATTCCATGGCCCAATTCCCTTCTGAATATTTTCATTTCATCCAGTGCTTACAAGCAAATGCTTCACTTCTTGGTAACATTACAATGCTCTAAACACCCCAACCCCTATAAGCATATGTAAAGATAACTTCAGAGAATCCCTGATCAAGATGTTTTCATTACACTCATGGAGTATCATACTTGCTAAATAGTTCCTGTGAGTATAACAATAATAACATACCCCATTTTTATATTCATCGTGTTATTCACTGTAAGAATTCAAAAGATTTCATTGATTGTTGTTTCAGTTTTCTTCAGGCACTTTCTATAGTCTCTGCTAGTGGAGTTTCCATTTTACCAGTGTGGAAATAAAAGGCCAAGAGAGTGATTTAAAAGAACATCCAGTCAATTGTGAGTTAATCTCTGACTTCCTGCCTGGTCCCCAAGCCAGCTCCCTAACCCCTGGGTGGTGCTCATTCTTTTTGGCAAAATGATGTTTTCAAACTCCTCTTCTTGAAAATGCTTTCTCAGGGGTGGTCTTCGCTTTTACCCGAGTGGACTTTGGGTAATGGAGGCAGACACTTAATCATCTGTGAGATCAGCCCTCTTTGGGAGTGAGAAAAATCCCTAAATTTGCCTTCCATTACTCCAGTTCCAAAAGCAGTCACCTCTGGACTGGAAGTAATTAAAGCCTTTGTATTTCAGCGGTTAGTGCACTGCCCTTGTAAATCAGGGATTATGAGGGAAAATCTCCCCAAGGCTTGTTCTCTCCATTTATTTATTTATTTTGGAACTCAGGTGCAGATAGGCCAGTTAATCATACTACTCAGATCATAACCTGTCTTTAGTTTATGCAAGTTATCTTACTTTATGTAATTTTAATTTAATTTTTCTTTTATCTGCAGATGCCCACGCTCATTCCCCCAACTTCTTCCCACAGAAACTCACTCCAATGTGTTTGATAAATATACTTGAGTATATATCTATCTTTAAAAAGTGTTGTAATTATTTTGTTTATGCACGTGTTAGTCCTTACATAAATATGACTCTAAGGAATGTTGTTTCTGTCTTTTTTTTTTTAATACAATGCTGAGATTGTTAAAATCTTGGATATGCACTCCTTGACAACATTTGGTATTATTTGACTTTCTAATTTTTGTCAGTGGTATAAAGTGATAACTTGTATTATTTTTGCATGTCTCGGATTACTTCTAAAGATGCGTGATTCTTTATATTCTTGTTATATGAGCAGCGTGTTCGTAGCTTTTGCTTATTTTTGATTGAGTTCTCTGACATTTCATTATTGTTTTCATAGAATTTTCTTGTTTCTTCTGGGTAATTAATCCTGGTCAGTTTTAGACATTGTAAATATCTTCTCCCAATCTGTCACCTGTCCATTATCATTGTCTGTAGTAGTGTCCTTTTTGAACAGAGATCTTATGTTCTGACGTAGTCAAATCCATTCTGTTTAAAAAGTCTATCTCTACTCTGAGATTATACATATACACTCCAATATCTTCTTCCTTTATCTTTATGATTTTACCTTTCACATTAAGTTCCATGTAGAAGTTACCTTAGTATATGGTTTGAGATAGGGGTCTAACTTAACTTTTTTTTTTTTTTCCATAGAGTGAGGCATTTTTCTTAATATATTGACTCAATTTATAATCTTATCTATGAATAAAGAAATTTGTATTGTGGGAGGTACCATAATGATGGAGGTAAGAGTAGAGAGTGAGGGACAGGTGACGGGTGACTTATTTCCCCTAAGTATGCTCTCTGAAAGTGGTACCTTTTCAAAAAAGTTTTAAGACAACATACATCCGTAGTAGTTAGACTATGATGACAAGACATTAGAGGAGTGGAGTTGAGGATGGAAGAGGACTCAGTTCAAGAAACACAGATAAGCCAGTGGGCCCACAGACGTAGTCAAAATGAGGAACAGCCATCCTGAAAACGCTGAGGCAGCCTCTTCTGATGGGGAAGAATGAGGAGTGAGAACAGGTAGTTTCAGAGTGGGTCATTCCTTCAGTCATTAACTTAATCATTTAGTAAGTGTTGGTAGGCCGGACACAGTGGCTCAGGCCTGTAATCCTAGCACTTTGGGAGGCCGAGGTGGGTGGATCACGAGGTCAGGAGATTGAGACCATCCCCATCTCTACTAAAATACAAAAAAATGAGCCAGGCATGGTGTCACGCACCTGTAGTCCCAGCTACTGGATAGGCTGAGGCAGGGGAATCACTGGAACCTGGAAGGTGGAAGTTGCAGTGAGCCGAGATCACACCACTGCACTCCATCCTGGTGACAGAGCAAGACTTTGTCTCAAAAATTAAATAAAGTAAAATAAAATAAAATATAAAATAAAATAAAAGTGTTGGTTACTTTCCATAGGCCAGTCCCTCTCCTAGGCTCTGAAGATGCACCTGCAAAACAGGGTCATGAGTGCTGCCAGTACATTTATATTTCGAGCATATGTTAACATTCTTCTATTTCTGTTCACCCTCCATACTACCATCAGAATCATTCTTTCAAAATGCAAATTTAATTAAGATATACTCGTCTTCTGAATATCCATTAGATTTCCATTGCCTACTGCAAACTCAGCATGGTATGCAAGGTCCTCCTTGATTTGATCACCTG
The DNA here is from genome assembly GCF_000951035.1 of Colobus angolensis palliatus. Classification (NCBI taxonomy): domain Eukaryota; kingdom Metazoa; phylum Chordata; class Mammalia; order Primates; family Cercopithecidae; genus Colobus; species Colobus angolensis. The sequence continues at coordinate 1,030,486 of NW_012115066.1, read as the reverse complement.
TTTACCTCTCCAACTTCATCTCTTGCTACTCCCTCAACTCTACACCTTGGTTCCCCATAGACCAAGGGGAATGTTTTGTATGTGCGAAACATCTGGTGACCTCAAATAAGGCAATTCCCCCATATTCTTATGAAATGACCATACAAGAAAACTTGTATGGCCAACTTGAATGTATAAATGTTTGGGGATATAGCTGAAAATTTCCAGTGTGTCCTTGTAATATTTCATGTATTAATTTAGTTAAATATATTTTAAATTAAATATTATATAAAATATTAATTTAGAAACATTGATTCTTTTTGTGTCTCAAATTTCGTGAATAAGTTTATTCCAACTCTTCATAGGCAGTTCTGACAATGTCTTCATCATCACTAGAGCTACATTTTGAGTCACAGAACACAGCTTTTCAAGGCATACCATCTTTACAGCTTTCTACATTGTTTGTAACATAGGACTTTTTGAAACGAAATGATGCAGCCACTGGAATTTTTAGCACAAGTCATACATATACCTTTATATAACAACAGGACGTTTTTTGAAAGTCCCTTATAGGCCGGGCGCGGTGGCTCATGCCTGTAATCTTAGCACTTTGGGAGGCCGAGGTGGGCAGATCACCTGAGGTCAGGAGTTCAAGACCAGCCTGGCCAACATAGTGAAACCCCGTCTCTACTAAAATACAAAAATTAGCTGGGCACAATGGCAGGTGCCTGTTATCCCAGCTACTCGGGAGGCTGAGACAAGAGAATCACTTGAACCCAGGAGACAGTGATTGCAGTGAGTCGAGATTGCACCACTGCACTCCAGCCTGGGCGGGGCTGAGTGAGACTCCCTCTCAAAAAAAATAAACCAAAAAAAAAGAAAAACCCATTCCTTACAGGTGAGAATATATATATTCTCCACAATGTAGCCATGTGCTATGTTGTTGCTTTTTAAAAGTGGTCTTTAAAAGGCTACTTTACAATGACATGCACCCCTAAGGATTTTGAGGACATACCCCAGGCAAGGAATAATACTGAGTCTTTACATCATTCTGTCTCTCTCTCTGTCCTTAGGGCTCTGGGCTCGGTGTGCCTGCTTTCCTTCTTTGCCTCTTTCCCTCTTAGCAAACCCTGCTCTCAGGCTGTGCAGGGCAGAGGGGCAAAGAGCACTGGATGAAGAGAGACTCTGTTGTGAGTGAGCTCCCTCTTTCAGTCCCAGCTATTCTGGGAAGCATTATTGGGAGCCCAGGAATGCGTGCACATGCACACACATGCACACACACTCTCTCTCTTTCTCAACTAATTTCATCTACTTCTCTAAATGGTAATTATTTTATTTAAAATAAAGTAACCCGGAGATCACCTCATAAAATGAGAGACTTTGGAAGAAATCAACTATAAGCCCTTTTCTGAAAAATAATTTGGGGCCAGAATCTTGCATGGTATTTGGCATTAGGAGTGATTCGTTTCTATGGTTCCCTAAACCATGCTATGCTTTGCCGTGCCTCCATGGCTTTGCACTTGCTATTCCCTCTCTTGTGATGGTCACCTCATCTCCTCTCCCAACCACTGCCTACCCCTGTGCCCAGCAGTGCCTCTGTTCTCGTGCTTCCTAAATCATAAAGCAGCCATGTATCTCCCCTATTGTGCAGTGAACTCTACAGGGGAATGGGCCGTATCTGTTGACTCTGATGTCCTCAGCACTCAGGATAGCATCTAGTGCCTAGTTTTCTTTCTTGATACTTGAAGTGGTGGGCCGAGAGTAAAACATGATTGAAAGGATCACTATATGACTTATTGTCCCAAGTGGGATACCTTGAGAATGAAATGGAGCACTACTGACCATCATGCCAGAACACTAGGTAGAGACCAGAACTGTCCTAGGTAAAGTGTGATGTACAGTCATCTTACTAACCAAGGGAAGCAGCCTTAGCCTTAGATTTCTAGTCTCCCAGTAATCATCTTAGATCAGTAGTTTCCCTTTCTTGGGTCCAGCCTCCTTCCAGCTAGTTCCTTCCTTCTTTCCTGTTCCTCCTTCCATCTTTTTTTTCCTCTCTTCTTGCTCAGCAAGACTGTCCAATCTTGCCAAAGCATAACCCTACAATTCTCACCTTTACTTCACAGGTAATTTCAGGATAATAGGAATCCATAAATCTCAATGCAGAGTGTACAGTGGGTGGGGTAGGGTGGGAAGTGTCTTGATTATAGTTCTTCTGAGGGATAAAAACTCAAGATCTTTTAATTTCCTTCCTTAGAAACAGTCCTAGTGACTCAGAGAAAATGCTCAGTAAAGAAAAACTCTTAGAATTATCCTAACATGTTTACTCTGCGTTCATCCTGAAATCCATATAGACCCTAAGGCACATTTGAGACCTGACAAGATTCAGACTTGAACTGAAAGGAATCACTGCATCATGCAAGAAAGAAAAACTTGATCTGCAGTGAAAAATGCCCTTCTGAGTCAGTGGAAGCTATGTATCATGACAGCTAAAGAGTAAGCATTTCAGAACCTGAGAAATCCGAATTTGAATCCTGGCTCCACCACCTACTTAGCTGGGCAACTCTGAGCACATTATTTAGCCTCTTCAATTATCGTACATGTAAAATGGGGAGGGGGTGGTTATATTGGACCCACTTCATAGGCTCATTGTGAGGATTAAATGAGATAATGCATTCAGCCCTGTGCCAAGCAATAATAAACACTCATTCAGTGCAAGCTATTACTTTATATGCGCATTAGCAGAAGTTACAAGCACACCTGTTTTGTCTGGATGCAAATAGTTATACCAGGCTTTCTTTTTTTCTTTGTTTTTTTTTTTT
>NW_012115066.1:1025154-1027360 GCF_000951035.1 Colobus angolensis palliatus | reverse complement strand
CCCGTCTCGGCCTCCCAAAGTGCTGGGATTACAGGCTTGAGCCACCGTGCCCGGCCTCTTTTTCTTTTTTTCTAGACAGGGTCTTGCTCTGTTACCCAGGCTAGACTGCAATGATGCAACCTCACTATAACCTCAAAATTCTGGACTCAAGTCATCCCCCTGCCTTAGCCTCCCTGAATAACTAGGACTACAGGCATGTGCCACCACCCCTGGCTAATTTTAAAATTATTATTATTATTTTGTAGAGACAGGGTCTCACTATGTTGCTGGGGCTGGTCTTGAACTCCTGGCCTCAAGCCATCCTCCCACCCTGACCTCCCAAAGCACTGGGATTATAGGTGTAAGCCTCTGTGCCTGACCATTATGCCAGGTTTAATTATCAGAGCAGTGGGTTGAGAATGCAGAAATCTAAGTTCTTGCCATGCCTCTGCCACTAATGAGCTATGTGGTTCTGAGCAAGTCCTTTAACTTCACTGGCTTTTCAGTCTCCTCTGTGAAATGAGTGAGCTGAAGTAGATGATTCCTGCTTTGGTTATCTATTGCTATACCACACACCTCTCCAAAATGTAGGTGCTGAAAACAGTAATGATTCATTATTTATCAGGATAGTATGGATTGTCTGGGCTCAGCTGGCTGGTTCTTCTGCTTTATATAGGATATTGACTAGGATCATTCATGCAACTGCTTTCAGACGGGTGCTCAGCTGGAGCTACAACATCCAAGATGGTGTTGCCCACTTGTTTGGCAGCTATGTTTGTAAACCTCGATTCTACCCTAGGGAGAGGAACTTTATCCTCTAGGACTAGAATAATCCAAACGTGTTTACTCTGTCTTCATCCTGAAATCCATATAGATGCTAAGGCACATTTGAGAACTGACAAGATTCAGAGTTGAACTGAAAGGAATTACTACATCATGCAAGAAATAAAAACTTGATCTGTAGTTCTCTGTCTACACAGTCCCTCCAGCTGGATAACCTGAACTTCCTTACATGGTTCCAAGAGGATGAAAATGGCAGCTTGAAAGCTTCTTAAGGCCTAGTCCAGATGTCATTCAATATTACTTTCATTGTAGAATATTTTTCAAAGCAAGTCAGTGGTCAACTAAGATTCAAGGAGTGGGAGAAAGGCTCCACCTCCTGAAGACTTTCAGAGTTACATTATAAAAGGGCATGCAGGATGGGAGAGATGGTTCTGACCATTTTCAAAGCAATTACCATAATCTGTGTGGTCCATGTTTGTTCTGCCAGTCCATATTTAAACCTAAAGTTCTGAGGCAATTCTCGTTCTTCTCAATTTGGTTTTTGAACTCTGTGAATTCCCCCACTGAGAACCTAGAATGTTCCAGGTCTTGAACTCTCTTTGCTCTGAGTTTAGCTCTAATAGACATTCACTGCTTTTTCCACCTGGTGTCCCCTTGGCATCCTTCTGGTAACCAAGCTCCCCAGTTTCCCTCCAGGGACCTGGTACACACATAGCTGGTTAAAACCCAGCTACCTTACTAACAGAACTCTCATCTTTCCAGATGTTTAGATATTAACATCCTCAGCCCTGGGGCATGAACCATCATAGAGCTAAGCCAATCATGAGAATCCCAACCTCTTTTGCCAGTAATTGGTTTTGAGGTGTACATGTGACCAAGCCTTGGCTAATGAGGCATTAAGGCAAGTCTCATTGGGGCACTTCTGGAAAAGATTTCCTTTTCTAAACAGAAGAAAGAGACTTGTAAGAGAAAAGCTCTGTCCCTTCCTTCCTGCTTTAGGATCTTGTGAGGAACAAGCTATGGAAGCCATCTTATAATCATGAGGGTAAGAGACCACAGAGAAACACCTAGACCCCTGACATTATTAAGCTTTGGATTTATCCAACTGCTATGTCACCCAGTGCTATGATTTGGATATGGTTTGTTTTGCCCTGCCACGTCTCATGTTGAAATTTGATCCCCAGTGTTGGAGGTGTGGCTTGGTGGGAGGTGTTTGGATTATGGGGGTGGATCCTTCATTGAGAGCTTGGTGCCATTCTCAAGGGAGTTAATTCTCACTTTGTCTCCCCCTACCCCTTGACCCCAAGAGAACTGATTGTGGAAAGAAGGCTGTCACCTCCTTCTCCTTCTTCTTCTCCTTCCCCTCCTCCTCCTCCCCTTCCTTCCTTCCTTCCTTCCTTCCTTCCTTCCTTCCTTCCTTCCTTCCTTCCTTCCTTCTTTCCTT
>NW_012115066.1:997970-1025104 GCF_000951035.1 Colobus angolensis palliatus | reverse complement strand
TTCCTTCCTTCCTTCCTCTCTCTCTCTCTCTCTCTCTCTCTCTCCCTCTCCCTCTCCCTCTCCTTTTCCCTCCCTCTTCCTGCTCTCACTCTGTGACAGGCTCCCCTTCATCTTCTACCATAAGGGGAAGCAGCTTGAGGCTCTCACCAGATGCAGATGCTGGCATCATGCTTCTTGTACAGCCTGTGAACCATGAGCCAAATAAATCTCTTCTCTTTGTAAATTATCCAGTCTCAGTTATTTCTTTTTAACAACACAGATAAACTAAGACACCAACCCAGACCTGCTTACCTCTGGACTTCTTGTTATGTGAGATAATATACCCATATAAACAAGCAAGTCTGTTATCTGCTGTCAAAAGTATCATTCTTTCACTCCTCTGAATCTGTATGGTTCTAGAGACAGTGACTTCATGAGTGATTCTGGGAAGGAGCTTACAACCCAGAACTAAGCAATTAGCATCCGCATTCACCTGACCACAGTGATTATTTCAAGGATGGGCCAAAACTCTGGCAGAGCCAGAGAGGCAATGTAATTTTTCTTGGGACTTCTGAGAAAGAGGATTTTTTTTTCTTTTTTTTTTTTTTTTTTCCTGCTGGACCTAGAAGCAGAGAGGAATAGTGGCTGGAGCAGCTGGATTTCCCTACATCTTGCTGACTTGAAGAGTCCACTCCAAGGAAGGTAGACACAAGAGAAAAAAAGAAAACCCATTCATTTTTTCTAAAATAAAATTTTCAGAAAAATTACAGATTCAAAAAACTGACTCTTGATAAGATCACTGAGTCTTAAATCCAATCATGCCTGAAGCCCTAATTCTTCATTTTTCAGTTTACTTGACCCACCCTTTTTTTGGAATAGACTGTCCTGATAAGACTTTCTGTCACTTATAAAGAAAGAAATCCCAGCTAAGGAAGTGTGGATATTCATTATGAAACCATCCACCAAGCTGCCACTTCAATTTTATGGTACTCTCTTGGACTTTTATTTGGAACCTCTGTTCCTCGTTCAGGTTCATCCATTCCTGTGGATATACTTGCCACCTGCAATTATATGGTCTAGCTCTTAAGGTTAAGACCTTGCGACTAGGTCTGCTCCTGGGGTCAAATCCTGGTTTTGCACTGATTACATCTCTGTCCTTGCACAGGTCTTTTAAACCTCTGGGTTCTTTAGCTCTGGCATATTTAAAACTAGGGCTGTAATTGTTTCTGCCGCATAGGGTTATGGTGAAGATAAAATGACAGAATGTATACAAAGTGCTTAGCCAGCACAGTATCTGGCACATACTAGGCTCTCACAAATGTTTGCTATTATTAATAAAAACCTAACTTAGTATGGTAGGCAGAGTAATGGACCCACAAAAACATCTATGTCCCAATCTTCAGAACCTGTGAATATATCATGTTACATGGCAAAGGGGATTTCTCGTTGCAGATGAAATTAAGGTAACTAATCAGTTGACCTTTTAATAGAAAGATTATCCTGGATTATCCAGTGGGTCCAATGTAATCACAAAAGTTCTTAAAAATGGAAGAGGGAGACAGAAAGCCTATTTGGTAATGAGGATCAATTTTACCAAGGAAAATTTGGAGATGTAAAGCATGACAGCTACACAGAAGAGATGTAAGACAGAAACCTATGAAGAGGGAAAGTATCAGTAGAATATGGGTTGCTAACTGAAACAAGAGCTGAGACAGTAGATGCTTACAATTCCTCCTGCTGTGGACTGAATGTTAGTATCTCCCCAAAATTCATACATTAAAATCTTAACTCTCAATGCGATGATATTAGAAGGTGGAAACTTTAGGAGATAATTAGGTCGTGAAGGTGGAGTCTTCATGAAGAGGATTAGTGCCCTTATAAAAAGAGAGGCATAAGAGCTTGCTTCCTCTCTGCTCTCTACCATGTGAGGACACAGTGAGAAGACTGCCATCTGCAAACCACAAGAGTACCCTCAGCAGACATCAATCTGTTGGTGACTTGATTTTGGACTTCCCAGCCTCCAAAGCTGTGAGAAATTAATTTCTGTTGTTTAAGCCACCCAGTCTATGATAATTGTGCATAGCAGCCTGAACAGACTATAAACCTCCATCTACAATGAGAATCCTGAGGTTGGACTAATTTGTCATCGCAGGCTGAATAGACTAAACATCATCCTTGATTGAAATCTTAAAATAAGACTGGTCTGGCTCCTCCGTATTGGGGGGCACTCCGGGAAGACACAGACATCTGTTTTGGTAGTATGAAAGCCAAGCCTCCCGTGTGCCAAGCTAAGGGCCAATAGAGCTTTTCCTTTTACATAGTGATGCCTTCAATCCTCACCACAACCTTTTAAGAGATGTTATTAGGACCCTTTCATAGAGGAGGAAATGAACATATGTAGAAATTAAGTAACTTAAACATGTTTACACAATAAGTAAATGGTAAAATGGAACTTTTAATTAAAGAATTAATTTTTTTATTTTTATTTTTTGCCCACAAAGAACCAAATCTTCCCTGTCTCCATACAATGTTGACTTAGTTGTTTCGATGTTCTTTTTACATTGTCCACCTCACGTTACAGATTCTTTAAGAGCCAAAATTGTTTGGGCTGATTTACTCAAAACAGTACACCAGTAAGCTTAATGGTTAATCCCATATTTCATCAAAACTTAGATGCCATTCATTGGAATACATACCATCATTCCACATAGCACTAAGAAGGAAAAAAAGTTAGGGATCGTAAGATTTCATGATTGGAAAATGTGGGAAAAAAATGCATCTTACAGTCCATGAAATAAAGTTAAAAATTTTTTTTTGATGGTGGTGTTGATGAAGTGTCAAATCCCAGTTTGCTGATCTGTTTCCAGGCTTACCCATGATTTAGATTTCTTATACTTCAGCCCAGACTTTTTTTTTTTTTTAAAGACAGAGTCTTGCACTGTCACCCAGGCTGGAGTGCAGTGGCACAGTAACGTCTCGCTGCAGCCTTCAACTTCTGGGCTTGAGCGATCTCGCCTTAGAGTTGGATGACTATGTTGCCCAGGTTCACTATGAACTCCTGGCTTCAAGCGATCTTCCTGCTTTGGCTTCCCAAAGTGCTGGGATTTGAGGCATAAGCCACCATGCTGGGCTCAGCCCAGACCATGTAAAAATGTCTTAATGCCAGGCGCGGTGGCTCACGCCTGTAATCCCAGCACTTCGGGAGGCCAAGGCAGGCAGATTACCTGAGGTCAGGAGTTCAAAAACAGCCTGACCAACATGGCGAAACACTGTCTCTACTAAAAGTACAAAAAAATTAGCTGGACGTGGTAGCGTGTGCCTGTAGTCCCACCACTTGGGAGGCTGAGGCAGAAGAATCGCTTGAACCCTGGGAGGTGGAGGTTGCAGTGAGCCGAGATTGTACCACTGCACTCCAGCCTGGGCGACACAGCGAGACTCTGCCTTGCGGCGGGGGGCGGGAAATGTTTTAATTAAGTTTTCTTTGAACAATTCCTTTGGAAGTTTTACATTGTTAAAAATATGATACTATTCAGAAGTATCACCATAAAACATCAATGATGTCGATATTTTGAAATTGATTATGTGCTGGACACTGTGCTAACTGCATTAAATATTCCTCTTGATTTTTCCTGACCATTGCATGAATAATTAGGTTTTTCTTAATGCCATTTACAGAGAATACAGTTGAGGCTCAGAAGTTTAGTTACTTCCAAGGCTACCCAGCCAGCAAATGGTAGAGATAAATAAGACTTGAGTCTCTGCCTGGGACACCAGTGCTTGTGGCCTTTGCTGTTTCAAGCAAAAGCAGGGGGATAAAAAGCTTCTGTTTTCCTTTAAAACAATTTTCCTAACTCAGAGCAACTCTATTCTCTGAATATTGTAGTTAACGTCTGGTTTTCTCAGTCTTTCTGAGCTGCTTACCCAGTTAACCTACAGTTAAGTGTGTTTACCTCTCAGTACTTATTTGTCATTATTCCCTTACAAAACCGTTTCCAGAATTTTAATCATTCTTGGCTCACTTCTCTGACAACCTAACCAGAGACATGTGCTGGAATTGCATTCAGAAAAGTGCCCTGAAAACTTAAAATTAAAAGAAAACTTTTATGGTCCATCTGATCTACACAGGAAATTAGAAAACACCACATACTTAACTGGAAAAATAGTTGAAATAAAACGAAGAGTGAGATTTACTGTTATTTAGATTTTGATTAAAAAATGTTTATCTGTTATCTAAGGCTTGGGGACACTGGAAATGAAGGAGCTGAATGCTTGCTTTATAGAACTTTAATGATCTTCTCTTGTTATGTTATATTACCGTTTTCTAAGCCTGTGGTCAAATACAATAGCTTTATTAAAGCTGTGATTCAGTTAGAAAGCGGAATGAATTTTTCTGCCACAGGAGCACTGGTGAGAGATGAGAGAAGAGGGTAGTGCTGTTGAAGGGAGAAAACTCCTCAACAAAGAAAGGATGGATGCCAGTGGCTCACCCTACTAGGGTATATTCTTCTTCGCCCTTGGAGCTAAGCTTTCTTGAATTCATTCCCAAACAGCCAAGGGATATTTAGCTTCAAGTCTATTTGGAGAAAGAAAACAAAACAAAGCAAAAACCAGGGCTGCGGTTGCAGTTTGGATGCAGGATAAAACTTGCATACGTTCTGTCTCAAGTGCTTACACAGCATTGATAATGACAAAGGCTCACATTTGTCAAGCATTTACAATGGGCCAGGTACTGCTGTAAGCACGGTCCATTTCTTATGTCATTGAATCCCCTGAACAATCTCATGCAAGAGATATTATTATCATTTACATTTTACAGATGAGGAAACTGAGGCAGAGTGTAACATAGAATAAATGGTGAAGCCAGGATTCAAATGGATAATTTGACTCCAAAGCCCATGCACTTGGCCATGATACTATACTGCTAAATACCTACCTGCTTTTGCCAGCAGGCCATGCACCCTGTCTACCAGTTAGGGGTGGGGTTGGGGGTGGGGGAGCCTCTCAGAAAACCACTAACCTCAATCCATCCTGAGAAAAAAGGGATTTAGAAGGAAATTGTTGTGGAGCCCCTTAACTGAAGCAGTGTTGGCTCCCTTTGAAGGGAGAGAAATGAAGCAATTTCAAAGAGTCGGGAGAGGTTAGAGGTCAGGACTAAGCCATCGTAGCTAAACGATGTAGAAATGCAAGCCTGTCATTGCTAAAGTGGCAAAATAGAATATCAGGACACACTCAAAACAACCTCATGTAATTATGGAAATTAACTGTTGCTATTTCTGAGACATTTTTTGCCAGTCGTGTGAAGGCCATATGATATCATGAACAATTACCGATGAAACAGAGGATGAGGAATTGAGACTTGGGGCAACTATATGACCTTGGCCAAGTTTCTTGACCTCTCTAAGCCTCAGTTCCTTCATGTGTAAAATGGAGATATTAATAGTATTCTTGCAAGGACTAAATAATGATAATGTAGGCAAAGTGCTTGACACAATGTACAGTGTAAAGAAAGTGCCCAATATATGTTAATTCTTCCTTTTGCTCAATTCCACCTGCTATAAAACTGGGTCCCATCTGTTCTGAGGGAAATGCATTATTTATCCATGAAGAGGAGGCTTCGAATACCAATCACTCAACAAATATTCGTTGTGCGCGCTCCATGTCGCAGGAGGATGCTGGGTGCTAGAGGTACAGTGGTGCATTCTTTGGGCCTGGTTTCTGCCCACACAGTGTTTATAGACTGGTAGGAGTTGGGCATTGAAAACAATAAGTAAGAAAGCAGCCACAGAGGATGCAATGGGAGTATGTGCTCTGGGGTATCGAAAATGACTTTCTGAGGAAGTGACTGGTTAGTTAACACCTTCAGGATGTGTGCTAGATGACTGAGGGGAGAAGGAGGGTGTCAAATAAAAGCAAATGCTAACGTGAAGCCTCCGAGTCAGTGTAGAATGAGGCATGTCAAAGGACCCAAAACACAGATAGCCTGGTTTGGCTGGGGCTGAGAGAGAAAGAGGAATGAATGGTATTAGGTGAAGTCAGAGAAAAAGTCAGAGGTGGAATTACAGAGGTCTTACAGATCTGGAAGCCAGCTCCTCAGATAAGGCCCAGGGCTTGGCAGTAGCCTCACAGCTCTGTTGAAAGTCTAGGCATTAGACCCCAAAATGGTAGATCTTCTGTGTGTGTGTGCCTTTCTATTTTTCTGCTTTGTCAGGGATCAGTCAGGAATACAAAGGCCAATCAATGTGTTCCAAGATTGAAGGCTTATAACACAAGGAATTTGAGTTTAACAAAACTGGGTTTGCCAGGCATGGTGGCTCATGTCTGTAATCCCAGCATTTTAAGAGACCAAGACGGGAGGATCACTTGAGCCCAGGAGTTCGAGACCAGCCTGGGCAACATAGTAAGACCCTGTCTCTACAAAAAATTTAAAAATTAGCTGGGTGTGGTGGCACGCATCTATAGTCCTAGCTACATGGGAGGCTGAGGTGGAAGGATCACTTGAGCCAAGGAGATCGAGGTTGCAATAAGCTGTGTTCATACCACTGTACTGTAGTCTGGGAGACAGAGTGAAACCCTATCTCAAACAAACAAAACAAAACAAACGAACAACAACAACTGGGGTTGAGGAAGGTAGTTAGAGGAGCAAAAGTCAAAGAAGCATCCCCTGACCATCTGGCCTGGCAGCCACAAAGAAGCAGATTCTCAACTTCCAGTTTAGGGCTATTAAGAATGGAACTTTTGCAAACATACAAAAGATATGGACACATTTCTATTGGGTATATACCTAGGAGTGGAATTCAATGTTTATCTGTTGCTAGTAGCTATTGCCTCACCTTAAGTGTTGTAGTGTTGTGTACAAAAGAAACTTCTTTGCTTTCATCCCTCAGAATATGACTTTTATTTTTTTTTAACTTTTATTTTTTGAGACAGAGTCTTGCTCTGTCGCCCAGGCTGGAGTGCAGCAGCACGATCTTGGCTCACTGCAACCTCAGCCTCCTGGGTTCAAGCGATTCTCCTGCCTCAGCCTCCTGAGTAGCTGGAATTACAGGCATGCACCACCACACCCGGTTAATTTTTGAATTTTACCAGAGACAGGGTTTCATCATGTTGGTCAAGCTGGTCTCAAACTCTTGACCTCGTGATCTGCCCACCTCGGCCTCCCAAAGTGCTGGGATTACAGGCGTGAGCCACCACACTCGGCCAAGAAAATGACTTTTTTGACAGCAGATGAGGAAAGACTGAAGCAGGTGCATTTTCTGCAGACAGAAGAAAGAGTTCATTGCTGGTAAATATTCTACTGCTTGGTTGCAGCAGAGGAACTTTCCACTGGAAGTTCTTTCGAGAGAGTCAGTTCTCCCTTTGCCTTATTCAACACCTGGTTATCTGGGCAGATCCAAAGTTACTGACTTCAGAAAACTCTATATGCACTGTTGGATCTTGCATCCATGGCAACGCATGCCTTACATACCATTTTATTTCAAACAATGGGAAATTAAACATTTGATGTGAAGCAATGTCAGGTTTCAAGTTGGAGGATGGGGAAGGGGGTAAGATTGTGTCTCTAAGTGGCAACTTGTCAGAGGCAATGCTTAATGCAATGCACCTAAGGAAAGGTGTTGATAGAAAGTCTCCTCATTCTGTGGTGTGCTTAAAAATGTTTCTCACTGCCCATTTCCCTTGGCCTTCCCTGCTTTTGCACAGGGATTGCATCTCAGCATGCAAACCATACACACATGTGCACACACTCTCATACACACAAACAGCAATTCTAGGGATGAAGCGGGAGAAAAAGCCACCTGTCTTTAGAATGTAAGACCTTCTTTTTGGTGCCTCACTGGCAGGGGTAGGGTGGTAGGCACTCACTAAATATTTAGTTAATACATAAATGAATGAATGTAGCCGCTAACTCCTTGACGGAGGAAGGGTGACATTGGGGATCGGGTTTCATTTTGAGCACCAGTTTCCTTATTATGACTCTTAATGAGTTAATTCTATGATTATCTTTATGTCCTAATAAAAAGCTTTTAACAATTAGGGATTGTCTGTCTGAAGTTGTATTTTAAATTAATTAGGTAGTGTATTTAACAGTTTCCACTGTCTGTTAATGGTACAATGACAGGTTGAGAGGTAGAGCCTGTTTACAGTGACAATTGCTGCCAGTCTCTCTGGTTTTGTTTGCTTTTTAATTTTTATTTTTTAAATTTTTGTTTTCTTCCCCCCATCAACATCAATAAAGAAGGAATGACAGGCTGGTAGAACTGGTAGAATGAGAAATCAAGTTCAGTGCTAAAAAGCAAACACATAGTTTTTTCCTTGTTTTTGTCTCCTTTCATATTGAAGTCACTGGCATGAATTTCAGGTGTACAGCAGTTTTACTGCCTCAACAGACAGGAAACCATGCTCTTCTCTCCACAGCATTTTCTGAGGAGTAAAAGGTCTCTACTCCTATCCATTGCAGGGAATTTTACCTTTTGGGATAAGTTTTTGTTTTTCTGATAAACACACAGGCACCCACAAATGTGTGAATGCCTAATATTTAGAGAGTCAAGTCTGGCAGGTGGAAATGAGCCCTTCTGACACATCTCTATTTATTGCGTTATTTCACCAACAAAGGCTCAAATGCTAACTAGCTTTGTGAATAATTTGTGGATGGAAATGTGATCATTTTTCTAAGTCAGCTGGTGGGCTCAGTTCATTGCACTCCCCACCTAAAAATAAATTCTCTGGCTGACTGTGAACATACTGATACTTGCTGCAAGTGAAGCAAACTTATGGGGACCATTAAAGTGCCAGGGCATTGGAAAATCACAGTGAAGTGAATGCTGATTTGCATTTATGTCATAAAATAACTTGTCACCTTCAATTTATCACAGTAATTGGTACCAGAGGAGAATGTGTGATGCTTATACTTGGTTCAAAGCCACCTTTCCTCACCTCCCAGTTCCTGCCTCTCCCTTTTCTCAAATAGTAGTGGGTGCACTTCTGAAAATAAGTGATCTGAGATCTTTTCCATATCATTAGAATTTGGGAAGTAAGATGCATCGAAGCGTTCAAAGAAATTAATAATAATGGCCAATATACTTTGTATGTTTATTTTAAACCAGGCACCCTGGTGGGTAGTTTTATTAGAGCGGGTGAATTTCACAGTAATCCAATGAAGTATGTGCTATTGTTGTCCCCACATCACAGATGAAGAAACTGAGTCACTGAAAAATGAAGTGACTTGCCCAAGGTCATATAACTAGTAGGTGGTAGAGTCAGGATTTGTGTTCACGCAGTAAGACCCTAGAGCCCATGGTCTGAACCACTATGCTGAACTAGCCCAAGCCTGGCTTAGACTACAATGTATACGCTAACATAAACACTGAGAGTGGAACGAATACCTGGGAAAAGTACACAGCCCCAAGATCTTCAAACCTATGAGAAAAACAGAGCGAGAATAACACATCATTACGTTTTTCAAACTGAGAGACAGATCTGGCCAGGGATAAATAAGTTATTCCAACTAGGTTTAGAGAAATAACTAGTGGTGTGTGGTTGTTACCAATGGGGTGTGGTCATTACCAATGCCATGGAGGCATGGCTCTCTTGATTATAAATGGAATGCTTTGAATTTTCTGATGCTATTTCTTACAAAGCCAGGCAAAGCCACACATGATAGATATTGGATCTTCTCCAGGTCTCTCTCTATTTAGCTATTATCAGAGCAGATATACACTTTAGTTCTATAAATTACAAGTTGACTTCTTCTACATTGGCCAATTCTAAAGTATTTCTGAGGGTAAGTCTCCCATGTTTCACAGAACAGATGAATTTGGCTTCATCTGACTCTCTGGCATGTGAACACCCTGAAAAGGGAGTACGCTTTAAGGCATTTTGCAGTATGTAAATTGCACTGCATTTGATGATAGGCAGCTCAAGTTTTACATCTCTCTATCACTGCCGTGGAACCTGGGCAACTTACTTTACTTCTCTGAACTTCAATTTCCTCTTCTGTCAAAAGAAGCTGATGATACCTCCCTGAAGAATAAGTAAGATAAAGGCAAGTGTGCACATTTAGCTAACATATGTAGGATACTTTATAGATTATGGCAATGAATACCCCAGCTCTCTTTCATTTGGCTTGTGATTTGTAAGTACTCTGACTACATGCACTATGCTAAGTATCTTTTTTTTTTTTTGAACTGTAGTAAAATATACATAACACAAAATTTACCATATTAACCATTTTTAAGTGTACTGTTCAGTGGCATTAAGTACATTCACATTGTTGTACAACCTTCACCAACATCCATCTGTAGAAATGTTTTATTATCCCAAACTGAAACTCTGTACCCATTAAAAAATAACTCCCCATTCTTCTCTTCCCCAGTCCCCTAGCAACCACCATCTTCCTTTGTGTCTCTCTGAATTTGACTACTCTATGTACTTCATATAAGTGGAATCTCACCATATTTGTCTTTTTGTGTCTGGCTTATTTCACTCAGCATAAGGTCTTCAAGGTTGACCCACATTGTAGCATATGTCAGAAACTCATTTGTTTTTAAGGCTGAATGATTTTAAGGGTGTGTGGTTTATCCATTCATCCACTGGTGGACAATTGGGTTATTTCGACCTTTTGGGTATTGTGAATAATGCTGCTATGAGCATTGGTGTGCAAATATCTGTTTAATTCTCCGCTTTCAATTCTTTTGAGTGTATACCCAGAAATGGGATGGCTGGTCCTAGGATAATTCTAGGTTTAATTTTTTGAGGCTGGATGTCCTTTGTGTATATTATTTGCAGTAGAAGGGGTGTTGAGAGGTACTCTTGGAGATTCTCAGGTGTTCCTGCAGAACTGTCCCACCATGAGTGCCCTAATGAGGCCAAGGACCTGCAAGGCAGCCCCATAAAAACAAGACTACATGACTTAATCATTTAGGCTCTCTGATGCCTGCCTTTCCTCCTCAGTTACAGGTGACAGATTGCCACAGCAGAGAAAAGTAATCCCAAAGACATCAGTATGCAAGCCAGAACAGGGAGCGTTATGGTTTAAAACTGTTTCTCCACTGTTTTGCTATGGATATATGTCTGAAAGTGACATATCCTACCCCCAGCCCACCCCTTCCTCTCTCTGCTGGAAGAGCGAAGGCAGGCACACTGGGGTGTGTTAACCCTTCCAGAACCAGCACCAATGACTTCCTTAAAGTGTTCCATGTTTCAGCAGCCCTGCCTCAAGTTAGCTGAGAAGCTGCCATTCATTGGATGACACCAATTGTTCCGTAACTGACAGACACTGAAAAGTCTCATTATCACCAATAATGGGAGCATCTCATTCATATCACACCTGTCAAGGCAGTCAGGTTGGGTCGTGTATGCATCCGGCAAAAGCCACTCAGGATCGCACACAAGAAGAATCATGCACTCTGGTGCGGTACCTCCCCCATCCAGCCCAGTCTCCACAGGGAAGTCACAGAAGATCGGAAGTAACCACTATTGGGAAAATAAACTCATTCTTTTGATGTTGCTTTTAACCTGTTGCTGATCTTCGCAGAGAGGTGAGCTTTTCAGAGAGACAAGTGTTTGACTTTGTGGATCATGAGCAAGTGGCAGGAGGTCCCGAGACAGCCCTCTGAGCTGTGGAATTGCAGTTAACCCTTCAATGGTCTCTAGGCAGAGTCATTTTCCTAAGTGTCCCAGACAAGGCTTTTTAGGAAAATCAATTCTGGCTGCATCATAAGGGGATCTGCTTAAAGGGAGAAGTCACTGGATATGGTGTGAAGATCATGGGCTTCAGTAGCAGATGGACTGGGGTTTGGATCAGCACTAATTATGTCACATGGGGCAAGTTACTTAACCACTCTGTGCCTGCTTCCCCATCAATGAAATAAAGAGGATTTTAAAAATTTGTCTTCCTTTGGTCACTTACTAGCTATGTAGGCTGAGGTAGATCAACTTTTAGTGAACTTCAGTTTCCTTATCTGCAAAATGGGCAGAACAATTCTTCTCTCTAAAGGGTTATAGTGAAGATGAGATAAAATGTAAATAGTACATGGTAGGTACTCAATAATTGTTAGATATTACTATTTCGAGGCCAGGTGCAGTGGCTCACACCTGTAATCCCAGCACTTTGAGAGGCTAAGGCTGGGGCAGATCACGAGGTCAGCAGTTTGAGACCAGCCTAGCCATTATGGTGAAACCCATCTATACTAAAAATACAAGAATTAGCTGGGCATGGTGGTGTGCACCTGTAGTCCCACCTACTCAGGAGGGTGAGGCAGAAGAATTGCCTGAACCCAGGAGGCAGAGGTTGCAGTGACCTGAGATCACTCCACTGCACTCCAGCACGGGAGACAGAGCAAGACTGTGTTTCAAAAAAAAGGATGCCACTATTTCGAGCTGCCTTTTACCCTTTTGATGGTAGATGGGGTATAAATAATTAGAATTCACATACAGAAAATAAAGTTTAGACTCGAATAGGAAACGTCTGTGTTGAGTGTATCTGTGTATCTTTTCACTGTCATTTCTGACAGATTGTTTGAGCCTGATACCACTTCTCACCTTGCCTTATAGAAGGCAGAAGTCTTTCATGATCTGATTTGTTCTCTCAGCACAATGTTGTCATTAAGCAAGATACCCCTGTAAACAATGACCATGGATGAAAATCATGGCACCTCAACTTCCAAGTCTTATGATTTTGAACAATTTCTAATTTTCTTTGTACTTCAGTTTTCTTATCCGTAAAATGGAGACAAGAATTGCATCTGTCAAAGAGATCATGATTAAATTCATGTGATAGATAATACATGTAGTAAAGTGCCCAGAATGGTATGTGGCACAAAGTAAAGTGTTAAATAAATCTTAGCCATTATTATTACCCAGAAACTTTCCTGTGCAACTGCCACAGTCAGAGGCAGAGAGGCAGTGGCACACTGCAGCGGCTCATACTGGCTCAGGGGAGTTGATGTGTGCATCTCTTCCCAACTCTGCATTCAATGACATCACATTTGTAGCTTGAAACTGGCCATAGTGGGAATGTTTACACCATGGAAATTGGCAAACATTACAGATAAACCCCTGTGCCCATCCCCTACCCAAAGCCAATTGTTAAACATTCACCAGGATACTGCTGAGTGCAAGAGAACACACTGCACCACTGAGCCTGCTTTTCCACAGCTTCAGGGCTGGGTGAAAACAGGGGTCCCAGCCAGGTCAAAGGCTACTACCCAGTTAAACAGATGGGAAGGGGCAGATACTCTTCCTCTCCTAAACATGCAGTCTTCACCCCTGTACAATGCATTAGGTGAAATATCTGTTGTCATGGGACAGTCATTCCAGACATCATTTCCAACTCTCCTACTTTTTGAATGCTTCTTTAAGCAGGGGTCTTTAATTGTAAGCAACAGAAACACCCTCTGGCAAACATAAGCAAAATGGGAATTTAATGGCAAGAATGAAGGCACTTACACATTTGAAAGGAAGTTTGAAGTACGTAGCTTGAAATAGACAGGTCCCAGGCAGCTGCAGAACTTCTGATTGCAGGGACTCCCCAACTGTCTCTCCAGCTGGAAAAAAATGGTTAAGAAGCAACCTGTTTTTTTTTTGTTTGTTTTTGTTTGTTTGTTTTTTTTTTGTTTTTTTTTTTTTTTTTGAGACAGTCTGACTCTCTCACCCAGGCTGGAGTGCAGTGGTGTGATCTTGGCTCACTGCAACCTCCACCTCCTGGATTCAAATGATTCTCCTGCCTCAGCCTCCCAAGTAGCTGGGACTACAGGCGTGCACCACCACGTCTGGCTAATTTTTGTATATTTTAGTAGAGATGGGGTTTCACCATATTGGCCAGTCTGGTCTCTAACTTCTGACCTTGTGATCCGCCTGCCTCAGCCTCCCAAAGTGCTGGGATTACAGGCGTGAGCCACTGTGCCCAGCCAAGAAGCAACTTCTTAAAAGAGAGAATCCAGTCAACTGAGTTTAGATCACATGCTCACTCTTTGGCGTGACGAGTATGTACGAGAGAACCATGTATTGGAGAACTAGATTTAGGACTCAACAACATTAACCATTAACCACAAATGGGTAATTTTCCAAAGAAAACAAGATGTTCTTGAAGAAATAGATGTTGAGTAACCATAACCACAACAAATGTTCACTCTACCTTCTTAGTCCCCACAGTGGGAAATGTTTTGTGGTCCATTTCTGCAAAGGAGATGATCATGGCGACTAACCCTCATGTCCATGGTGTTTCACAGAATGTGAGGGCAGCATAGATCTGTGAAAACAAACAAAAACAAACAAAAAACAACAACCCAAAGCCCATTAGACCGCAGAAAACAATGACCTCCAAAGAAGAGCTGCCTGCCTTTAGCTTGAATAATCCCGAAGTTTACTGAGTTCATGAGAGTGCACTTCACAGAGTGATCTTCATGTGGCATTCTCTGGGGAAAGACTTAAGAACTTAATCTGCCCTTTTCACCTCCAGTTTCTCCCTTTCCTGCCCAGGGTGATTAATGTGATGACGGCTTTGAAGACAGCTCCGCAGAATCCCGAGGGATCTGTACTCTTGGGATGACATCACAGGGTGATTGGTTTGCTCCCAGGTCCCTGTACATTTCTGTGGGTTCCAGCAGAGCACTCAGGAAAGTCTTTTGTAAACCTGTCAGAAATATGGTGGGGCCTTGGTGTGCCTTTTCTTGTTTGGATTTCCTTTTCCTTCTGTCTTGCATTGTGACAAATTTCAGAATGGTGGTTTTATCCTCTTTTGTACTTCCTTTTTTGTTGTTGTTTATAACAACTTATAGATGATGGCTTTGTTTTTTCGGTACTCTCTGGATGATCTCCCTTAAAAGCAGGTTTCTGTGGCTTTGCTTTTGAGGAATTTGTGAAGAAGTTGAATCGGGAAAGAATCAGCAAATCCCTACAGGTATATGGTAACTCCTTTTTTTTTAAGCCAGGGTCTCACTCCCATCACACAGGCTAGAGTGCAGTGGTGTGATCTTGGTTCACTGCAGCCTCAGCTTTCCAAGCTTAGGTGATCCTCCTACCTCAGCCTCCTGAGTAGCTAGGACTAGAGATGGACGCCACCATGCCCAGCTAATTTTTTGTATTTTATTTTAGGTAGAAACAGGGTTTTGCTATGTTGTTCAGACTTGTCTCAAACTCCCAGGCTCAAGTGATCTGCCCAGCTTGGCCTTCCAAAGTGCTAGGATTACAGGTGTGAGCCACCATACCCAGTCGGAAACTGCTTTTGATAGAAAGGATCATGGGAGGGAGAGTCATTACATAAGCTTCTCATGAACTATATAGCACAGACAACATTGGTGCCTTTAGTGGGATTATTAAGCACAGAATGTTTCTACTACATGTATTAGTCCATTCTCACACTGCTATAAAGAACCACCTGAGACTGGGCAATTTGTAAAGAAAAGAGTTTTAATTGCCTCACAGTTCCACAGGCTGTACCAGAAGCATGGCTGAGAGATCTCAGGAAACTTACAATCATGGCAGAAGGCGAAGGGGAAGCAGGCACATCTTATCATGGCAAAACAGGAGAGAGTGAAGGGTGAGGTGCTGCACTTTTAAACAACCAGATCTTGTGAGAACTCTATCACTAGAGAGTACTAGGGGGATGGTGCTAAATCCTTAGAAACCACCCCCATGACCCAATCATCTCCCACCAGGCCCCACCTCCAATACTCAGGATCACAACTCAACATGAGTTTTGGGTGGGGACAAAGAGCCAAACCATACCACCACATAACCACCTTTGAACTGGGTGGAAATGAGTAGAAAAGAAGCCACTTAATCTGTGTTTCCACTTCTTTCTTGTGTCCTAGTGGTCAATGCCTAATAATTACTGAGTCTTTACTACATGTTGGGCATTGTTATAAGTACTTTGCATGTGTTATTCATAAATAGGTAGGTCTTATTATTCCTATATTCAGATGAGGAAACTGAGGGTCAGAGAGCATAAGTAACCTGCCTAAGGTCTCAGAGCCAGAAAATGGAGGAGCCAGGGTTTGAATCTAGAGAGTCCCCCTCTGTAATTCAGCCCTTACCACTGTGAGATAGGGCCTCCCTAAGGGGTGAGGATTATGATATATCCATCTCCTGCCCTCTGTGCCTGGCACTTAATAGGTGCCTGCTTGTCTCTGCAACCTCGCACTCTGCAATCCCCTTCTAGGGCCATACTCTTCAATCACACTAGCCTTTCATTTCTGTGCAGCAAGCTCCTTCTCTCAAGCTCTCAAACATGCAATTCCTTCTGATTGAAATGCTCTCCACTCCTCTTTTCTCCTCTACGCTGACTGACTTCTGCTCATTGCTCTGGTCTCTGTTTAAATGCCACATCCTTCAACCTCCAATGTGAGGTTGTCCCCTATTAACACTCTCATAGGGCCATGTATTTTCCTGTCATCCCATTTATTACAGTAATAATTTGCTTAATGTCTGTCTCCTCTACCAGACTCTACACTACAGAAGATCATAAACCATATCTCTCCAGTTAACTGACCTGTTCCTACCACCTAACACAGTGTCTGACCCAAAGTTAGCAGCCAGGAAACATTAATGCAATGAGCAGATGCTCAGTGTCTGTTTGCCAAGTAAATCAAGTCTTTGAATAAAACAGGGGAACAAAAGATAGGGTTTAGGATGACACTTCTGTTGTTCCATGGATTTGAACCTTTACTCTTATATCCATGAAATACTATTCAAATTACATACGGGGCAATCAGAACTTACTATTGGTCTTAGTACCGGGTTACTGGTTCAAGAACTTTCTGCTACTCCAGGTGTTAACCTGTTAGTTGCAGAGGATCATGGGATGGTAGCGGGGATTGTTCAGAAACATGGAAGAGTCACTCTGGGGCCTCAGAGTAGACATTTGTCAACTGAGCTGGAAGTATTTCGATAGTCTAATAACCAACGTAACTATACTCATACATGCAGCACATACCTGGGCCATGCGTAATCACTTGAAAACAGCCCAAGAGGGATTTCACGTGGAGCACCAACTTCCGAACTGCTAAGTCCAGAGTCATTACAATAATTTTTATGGCATGAGTCACACATCCAGGATCACAGTATCAGAAAAGACAGACACTTTATATGGAGTTGAGTCATGAATGTTATATTGCAGAGAGACTTTGGATGGATCCCAATTATAAACAGGTGGAGGAGAAGGGCGCCACACAGCAATGTTTTCTGGGCATCTTTTATTAGTTCAATGCCTTGAGAAGTCAAAGACGCTTAACCTGTTTTTTCATTAGCATTTTTGATTTTGCTAATAGGTCACTAGAGATAGGCTCACTAAATAATGAAATTGAATGTGCTGCCTCTGGAAGTGCAAGGTTGAGATTCATGTGTGATGGCAAAGCCTTTCTTTTTTGAAAGGTTGGCAGAATGTGCTCTTCAGCGTCAAGGGGCCAAAGATCAAGTGGTGATGGCTGGACTTCGCATGGTTGGGAGCTGTGGCAGAGGCAGGATGATGACTGCAAATGAAAAGTAATTTTCCCTGGAGTAACTTGACCTTTCTTTAATCCTAAATGTAACCCGCAGAGGCACTAGCTCTTTCCTCTGCACTGTGGTATCATTTTTCTGGCTCTGATGCTGATTGAAGGTCAATGTGAGGGCTATCTGTACCAGAGGCAAAGGCTGCTTCTTTGCCACTCTACCACATGTGATTATTTTTAACATTCCTTCCCCTTTCCCCTTGTTCCCAATCTTTTCCTTTTGTCTTTCCTTTTAATCATTCTCCTGGCATGTATCTCAAACTTGCTGGTGGCAAACAGAACAGAATTTGTTATTGACTCCTGGGTCACTTGTTTTGTGGATTATTTCGGGTCAAATCCTATTAAAGTAAATGTCTCTATTGTGGGGAAATCTCTCTGAATAACCAAATAGGGCATCTAATCCTCAAGTAAGGGCCAGCTTTTTGCAAGCAGGATTTGATAACAGGGTTTCGAAGGAGCTCAGGTGGACTTTGTTTCTAGCAATAAGGCAAACTACATGACCTAAAAACCTTCCCTGTGTAAAACACCTATAAATGTTTTATAAAATATAACAAACATCTTTTAAAATGCATAGCTGAGATCATAAAAATGTAAGGAAAATCCCCAGGGGCCCCAAACAAAGACAGAACCAAAAACAGAGTGATAGGTGTGAACTAAAACTGGGGCTGCCCTGGTTTTGTGTATGTGTGTGTCTGGTCTTTGTAATAAGATTGGGTTTAATGTGCCCCAGTGGGAGGGAAAGTTGTGTCTTTCAAGGACCCTCCAAAAAGCCAGGACTGTCAAAGGAAAACGTTATCCTTCCAGCAAAGGAAGATGTGAGAGGAGATTGCTTGTCTTAGCTTGAACTCTGGTTGGGGAAAAAAATGAAAGTCTCTGGGAGGATTCCTCCGGTTGTCATATGTTTGTTATTTAAATTTACACTTTAAAATGATTAATATAAAAGTGAGCCAGTCTGGCTTTAACCCTGGAGTGTCTGATACAAGGAAATGAAAACATCTTGGGAAAGACATATGTTCAACCCAAACGAAATGAGAATCTCACAGATAAAATCCTGCCTGAACATGAGTTTACAATCTCAAATTACAAAATAGAAAGACTCTGTGTGTCAAGTTGCCAGATTTAGGAAAACAAAACAAAGCAAAACATAGCGGACACTTAGTTAACTTTGAGTTTCAAATAAATAATAAATAATTTTAATATAAGCATATTCCAAATATTACATGCATACTAAAATATGTACATACTAAAAAATTGTTCACTGCATATATGAAATTTAAAATTGACTGAGTTTTGTGTATTTTATGTGGCAGTCCTAAATGTGCAAAAGTCAGGAGACACACAAAAGTCTGGGGTACAGGATTACAGCACCTCAGAACTTCAGATAGAGTAATCAGATTGTATACTTTTAAATGATCGAATACAATAAAGTCTTGAATATATGAGAAGAGAAAATATTTTTCAAATGTTTGGCAATTCTTGAAAAACAACCAAATAGGACTTTTGGAAATATGAAAATAGTCATTGAATTTAAACAGACAGACAAAACAAATCCTTTGGGATGGATTAAGCAGCAATTTAGACACTCTCAGAGAGAAAGCAAATCAACTGAAAGACAGCTCTGAGTACCCAGAGAGCAACACAGAAAGATGGAAAATATTTGAGAGAGGTTGGGCCATGAAGGATAGAAAGATGATTTACATGTGACGAATACCAGTTCTCAAAGGAGAGAATAGAAAGAATAAGAAAGAAACTAATTTAGGAGATGATGACTGATAATTTTTCTAGACTGGGAAATAAAAGGGAATTCTTAGATTTAAGAAAGAGCATGTTTCTATCAGAAAAAACAACAATAACAAAGTCCCAAAGAAGGCCCAGCATGGTGTCTCATGCCTGTAATTCCAGCATTTTGGGAGGCTGAGGAGGGAGGATTGCTTGAGCCCAAGAGTTTGAGACCAGCTTGGGCAACAAAGAAAGATGTTTTCTCCACAAAACAAACAATAAACAAATCCCCAACCGTATATAAACACATGATAATGAAATTATAGGACACCAAAGACAAAGAAAAAACTTTTAAAAAAAAATTAAAGACTAACATTGGCTGGGCGTGGTAGCTCACACCTGTAATCCCAGCACTTTGGGCAGCTGACACAGGCGGATTACAAGGTCAGGAGATCGAGACCATCCTGGCCAACATGGTGAAACTGCGTCTCTACTAAAAATACAAAAAAAAATAGCCGGGGGTGGTGGCGGATGCCTGTAGTCCCAGCTACTCGGGAGGCTGAGGTAGGAGAATAGCGTGAACCTGGGAGGTGGAGCTTGCAGTGAGCTGAGATCACACCACTATACTCCAGCCTGGGCAACAGAGTGAGACTCCATCTCAAAAAAAAGACCAATATTAAAAAGGAGTAAAAAAGAAAAAGATGAGGAAAAAGTACAGCTCACTCTTTGGCGCTAGATCTATCTTTAAGCCACAGCCCCATGTCTTCTAGACATGTGGGAAGTTTACTTAATCCCTTTGAGCCTTAGTGTCCATATCTGTAACAGAAATATTTGGTGTATAGCTATCATTGCTTATCCTAACAATCCTGCAAAATGCCTAATACAAAGCCTAGTTTGTTTGTATGTATTCAGCAAAATGTAGGTATTGATGTTATTGACAGAACTAATTTCCCTGTGATAATTCCTACCATACTCTCCCTATGCAGCCAATCTCAGGGTGATTACTATTTAAATGGACGTCCTATTGCAGAAAGTACATAGTATTCCCACTGGAAAAGTTTAAACCAATACCCTCAACCCTCCAAGACAAGCTATAGAGGTCATGCCTCACCACAGTCAGCAGAACATCTTTAGATTGTTCAGAAAACCACTGTGAAAAATTCCTCTTTGTACCCTCCTTTTCTTCAAACCTTTCCTAAAATTCAGAGATAAACACAGGCCAACTTGTAAGCCTTCTTTGACCTCCCTCCAGATGAGCATCTGAAGTCCTGTCATATGGTTCCATAGCACTTTTCTCTACCATAGATTGCATTTTTCACATTGAGCTTCTGCTAGATAATTTTCCATCTTCTGCTGTTAGACTCTAAGCTTCATGGAGGCAGGTTCTTACTTACCTTGCTTACCACTGAATCCACAGTCCCTAGTATATAGCCTGGGGCTTTTTAGGAGGAACCTGAAAAGTTTTTGAATCTGCAGGTATGGAAAAGAAACTGGAAGTCAGGAATGGAATTCATTTGCATAGTTGCTGTACATAAAAACATGACATTTTTCTAGAGTCAAAAGGGACATCAGAGACTATGTAGTCTTTCCATTGCTTTTCCAGTGAAGGAAATAAGGAGTTCATCAATTTGTCTTACGGTCCAGGACTATTAAATGGTAAAAATCAGGCTCGAATGCAGTCTGCCAGTTCCCAAACAGTATTGCTTCACTTTTGTCATTTTGCCTTCGTGACTATGGCTGTGTACGTGAACAAAGCCAGGCACAAAAGGACAAATGGAGTATGATTCTACTTATATGAAATACCTAAAATAGGCAATGTTATAATATAGAGACACAAAGTAGACTAGAAGTTATCGGAGGCTAGAGGAAGGGAGGAATTAGGAGTTTTAATGGTTACAGAGGTTTTTTGGCACAGGATCAGGGGATTGATGAAAAAGTTTCAGAAATAGACAATGGTGTGGTTACACAAAACTGTGAGTATACGTAATGACACTAAACAGTGCTCTTAAAAATGATCGAAATGGGGCTGAGAATGGTGGCTTACGCCTGTAATCCCAGCACTTTGGGAGGCTGAGGTAGGCAGATCACTTGAGGCCAAGAGTTCGAGACCAGCCTGGCCCACATGGTGAAACCCAGTCTGTACAAAAAAATACAAAAATTAACTGGGCATGGTGGTGCATGCCTGTAATCCTAGCTACTCAGGAGGCTGAGGCAAGAGAATCATTTGAACCCGGGAGGCAGAGGTTGCAGTGAACTGAGATCACGCCACTGTACTCCAACCTGGGTGACAGAGCGAGACTCCGTCTAAAAAAAAAAAAAAAAAAAAAAATTTCATGTTACGTATATTTACCACAAAGAAGAAAAAAAGAGGTCATGACTAATCATTCCCCAGTCACTTTGCCTTTCCAGGCCAGTTGTGAGGTGAGGACAAAGTCTTTACTGAATATTAAAAGGAAAAAAATCACCATGAGGAAGGTGTAAAGAGGCAAAGACAAATGCATGGTGTAGGGCTATCTAATTAAAAGTGACACCTCTCTATTTTTTAACCCACAATTTCTCAGCAACGTAAAATCCGTGACTTGGTACTGGAAAAATGCCAGTTCTACATTATTTTTCTGCATATGGTGTAAAATAACTGATAAAACCATAAAAGACTCCATATGGCACAGATGAAAGAGAAAAAAGGAGTTCTTTTTTGTTGTTACTCAATGAACAATTAGTTCTCTATTCTCCAAAAAAACAAAAAAACACTAAGGTGCCATTAGGAGAAAAATTTCCAAAGTGTCAAGAAGACATATTCAAAATGGAAAGAAAGTTGGAAAGATAAATAAAATGAGCATTCCTTTAGCTATATTTAGTGGAGTCCTGCAGAGAAAAAAATTCTAGCTAGGCAGCATTAAGACACAGTTTATTAATGCAGTTTCCCCCACAGCAGGACACAGAAAGAGAAACTGGTAAAACAGTCACATTAAAAAATTATGACTCCTACATCTGATCTTTATGAATACACAGAAGAGAAACTGTCCTCTTGAGTCATCCTTGGGCCATGTTGAGACAGAGATGCAAAAGATTTTTATTATTATTTTTGCTTCAAAGCACTATTTGCTCACACAAGGTTGGAACAGACTGAAAGTCACCTCCTATATTTAGGGAATTTTTCAAGTATTTATAGAAAGACCCTATGTAAGATTTTGAGCAGTTCTCCCAATGACATTTTGAAATAAAGCACTACAGTCTTTTGTTTTTAAAGAGTGTACAAAATTGAAGTCTGTTTGTACTGCCTTTGGGGAAATATTGTAGTAGGTAGTAATCTGGTTATAAATAGAATTTCCCTAGAATTTTAGAGCTGAAAGGAAGCCTACGGTGATGATCTAATCCAGTGTTTTGCATAGTGCAGCCTGTGCCCCACCGATGAGTTATGAAATCAATTTAGAGGGCCACAGTTAGCGTTAGGAAACAGAGGAGGAGAAGGAATAGAATAACATTCAATGAAAGAGAAAAACTATGTTATACATACTGTTTTGTGAAACTTTTGTTTCAGTGTATGAGTGTGTGTGTCTCTCTGTCTAACAGAGGTCACAATATAAAATACATGTGTCTTACTGTGAGTTCTGGTCCAAAATATTGGAAATTATCAGCCTAATCAAATACCTTCCCACTGCAGGAAAGATAACTGAAGCCAGAGGGGCAAATGACTTTCTCAAGTCAAACAGTGTATCAGAAGTAGCCCAGGTCTCCTGTCTCTCAGTATCCTTTCCATTAGACTCTAATGCCTAAAATATGCTTGAAGGCAGATGTCAACCCTTGTCCTTTGATTTCCATACTGCCTTGACAGCTGACATTATATTCTCTTTTGGAGCATTTCCTATGCTCTGAATTCCCTTTTCTCCGTCTCTAGCATTCCCACAGCCCTTCTACCACTTGGGATCAGCGATTTTGTGTGATGCGGGCTGGCGTGCGCAGGGGCAAAATATCAGCGCTTAGGCTTGGATGATCCATGACTCATGGATAGCTCATGGTAGCTTAGAAGATTTGGAGTTCCACAGCTCACTGCTCCTGGAGCTGATGAGCCACATGAGGAATAGAATTACAGCTTCCTTGTGAAAAAGAGGGAAGTACATATGACCACTCACTTAGATGGCATGCTCAGAAACAAGACAGCTAGCTGACAGCTGTGGGCTCTGGGTAATTCCTGCCAGACTCAAGCACTCTAGCCGGTTTTCCTGGGTCAAAACAGAAGTATGTAGATCGTGTTCTATAACTGCAGAGGTAGAACAGGATTATGAAAGAGGATCATGTCTGGAACTTAAGGTGCCTGTTTTTGAGTCAGAGGAGAAATGTTCTACCTTACCAATAAACACTTACATTGCATTTGCTGTGTGCCAGGCACTATTCTGACAATATTATAAATATTTACTCATTTAATCCACATAATCAACCTCAAGGTCTTAGAGGACTCTCCTAGCTGCAATTGTAGGCAGAAGGTTGAGAAGCATTGAGATGTGTTAAAATAATTTGTTTTTCTTTCTGATTCGAAGACAGGAGGGTGAGTACACTTAATAGAGTTTAGAACTATGTCATTGACAAAGCGAATTAATCAAAAGTCAAATCCAGGGAGAAAAGGTCAACTGCCTACTTTCTCTTGGCAGAAGGAATAGGGAAAAGGGTTGTTCTTGCAAAGATTCATCACTTCTTGAAGCTTTCCAGAAGTGGTGATGGATTTGCAATAAGCCATCTGCTTTTTTTTTCTTTTTTAATTTAAGCCACCCTCATATATTTGTAGTATAGCTGCCTTGGTGCCGAAGTCTGCTTCGGTCCTGAAATCATGCACTCAAACCCAAGTGGACCTGTGCCCTTGACCTTATGAACCAGTGCCTTGCATAGTGCTGGAAGAGGGTCCTTAGTAAACAATTTGTTGAAATAATTTACTACCACATGTTTAAAACTGACACCGACCTTGGAAACAGCCAGATTTGGGTTTGATGATGGAAATTACTGAAGCGTAAGAAGGGCAAAAGTTTTTTTTTTTTTTTTACAGAGGAACAGGAAGTGAGGATTTTTTGTTTTTGTTTTTGTAAGCATCTGTATGTGCTTGTATGTTTTATATGTTAATATTTAAATCGCACAATATTCTGATCGAATCTCCATTTCACAGATGAGGGAACTAAGTTAAATGACTTGATGAAGGTAGGTAAGGAACAGAATTCAGAATATTGTCTGCCTGTAGAACCCGTTACTCTTTCCAAATCATGCTGTGGTCTGAAAGGTTTTTTGTTGTTGTTGTTGTTGTTGATTTGAGAAATTTGTCCCTAGCAGCATTCACTGACCACGGCGAAACTTTAATTGATCTTTCCATGCTACAGCCTACCTATTATCTATGAGGAACAGCAACAGTTAAAACCCACTCTGTAATCAAGTCTTGGTTCCATTAACAATTCCACCATGTAATTAAACTTCTTTCTTGAAAACGCAGACACGGTTCACTAAAGAATCTGAGAGCCATTTAAATTACGCTCAGTGTTTTGCTCTGGGTTAACCACGATCAAGTCTGGGCTTGGAACAGAAGTTTAGAAAGAATGTAGAGAATGCGGCTGGCCCAGAGCTCATCAGTGCTGAATCTTCGTGGGAGCCAGGATGTATTTCCTGTGCAATCTGTGAAACTTCTAACTTATTACTGCTCATTGTTTTCCTCCATGAGTATGTTGGGTAAAAATGCAGGTTGCTGAATACTTGTCCTGTTCTTGGAACAGCCTCCATTAACTAAAGCAGCAAATCTAATAGTGAAATAATCACCAGAAATGGAAAATGTTTCTTTCTGAAAGGTGTAATTAGGACAGGTATCCCATTAACAATATCTTGAAAAAAGGTAAATTTCCCATTATCAGTGCATTCTATGGCTATACTGTGCAAACACTTGACTTACACCACAGATAGTTTCAGGACTTTTTTTTTTTTAAGGCTAAGATTTGGCTCAGCAAAAGGCACTGAAAACATAAGGATGACATTAAATAGTTAAATTACACACTCCGTTGTAATGCAGAGTGAGAAGGGGAACCCACAGAGATTTAATAGCTTTCTGAGTCTATAAAACCCTAGGTTTACAAATGCAAGTCAAATAAAAAACTATTAAAGTTGCAACCAAAAGATGATCTGAGTTAAAGGTCATTAAATAAAAAGAAGGTAACAGGCAAGATCACTTGGGCCCAGATACCAAAGAAAATGCCAAAGTAAAACACCAAGGGCTGTAAAATAAAAATCAACCTCTTCCTCTTGAGTTAAAAATCCAAAAATAATTTGTTTGAAGTCCTAAAAAGGGTCCAAATGTCATACACAAAGTACTGTACGCCTTCATGGTCTCACACTGGCTGCTCTGAGGAGACCACGCATGCAGTTAGTACCCGGAAAACAGTACAACCTCTTCAGAGAACTGGAT
The DNA here is from genome assembly GCF_000951035.1 of Colobus angolensis palliatus. NCBI lineage: Eukaryota > Metazoa > Chordata > Mammalia > Primates > Cercopithecidae > Colobus > Colobus angolensis. Next base: position 999,487 of record NW_012115066.1, on the reverse strand, counting down.
GAGTCCAGATGTTGGAGACTATGATCTTCTGAATCCATTGGAATTTATGCCAGGAGATTAAAGAGAAGAATTAATTTATGACTTTCTCTACCCATTCCCAATGTGGGCTCAGCTTATTATCTGTACACATTGCGATGCACTGTAATTACGATGCTGAAAATATTTTGCAACATGTGACGACTGTAGTTAAGTTTAAAAAGGGGGGTGTTTGTCATGCTTTAGTCCCCACATCTGGTTCTCTCATATTTGCCAAATGATTAATATAGGAATATATTACAGTGAAATCCTTTCATATCAAAGTTTTATTTGCCAGGAAATAGAACACTTTCCTCCCATCTCTCTCCCCATCTACCCCCACATTCTAGGCTGAACTCAAATTTCCAGCACCAAGGTTTATCTGAGTGAGGACAGGGAGTCTGCTCTTATCTTTGTTCAATTCTGTAAGTTCCATAGTCACAACTGGAATGGATATGCATCCTTTGTTTTAAAAGCACATTCACAAGAAAGAAAACCTAAATCTTATTCTGAAAGCAGATGGGGCATCAGAGATATCAAACAAGTTAAAACCACAGGAATTAAATTATAAATTTTAAACTCCCTTTTATTGAAATATAAGTTTGTTTAGTATATTTACACCACACTTTATGCACATATATACAGAGAAGGTAAATTCTGTAAAATAAAAAAGTTTTTCTTAATAAAAAATTAAAATAAAAACAAAATAAAGTGCATAAAACTGATTTTTTTTTCCCTTCTGGTGAATATCATCATTGTCAAAATTTTGGTCGGTTGGGAGAGGGAGGAAGAAGAAATTCATTATATTTGACTTAGTGCATACAGCTGGCCCTGAATTTGTAGCCTTCAGGCCAAAATGACAAGAGGTCACGAATGAGTCAGGCAAATTGTCAAGGTCTGCAGGGCTCCCCAGAGTCTGGAGGTCCTGCTCTCTTTGTCCTATTGGGAGCCGTCCCCCTGCTTGGAACAGTGATCTCACCATCGCGGCGCTGGAACAAAGGGAGAACACAGGAAGGGGGCTCCACCAGCCAATGTCACAGCCCTGCTCCGGGGCCACCAGCGCTGTGTTTGGTAGAAAATTGCAGAATTAGCTCAACGGCTCAAACGGAAGTTTTCCTTTTTCGGAAAGGGAATGAGGGGAGCCCAAGAATGGGGTACATCTCCCACAGGGACGGCCACTCGGGGGCCAAACCCCAGTAGCCAGTTTCTTCGGATCCAATCTCCGTGCTGGCACAGGAAAGAATCCTTTTATAAGCTGGGTGGAGGGAATGTTACACTTCTCGCCTCGGTGAGTTCGTCCTCCCAGAACTTTGAAAGGAAACAGCGTGGGATTGAAAGAAAGGGGCAAGTGGGTGAAGAGCTGAAGTTTTTAGACACCTTTGCGGGTGGGCGTTGGCCGGCTGGTCCCCGACAGTGGCAGAGGCAACGGCCCTTCCCCCCATCATCCATACCCCAGCCGCAGGTCTTTCTCTTTTCCTCCGGATGACACTAAGTCCCAGACC
>NW_012115066.1:997315-997777 GCF_000951035.1 Colobus angolensis palliatus | reverse complement strand
GCCGCGCGGTCCGCTCGCGGAACACGCACACTGACTGCAACAGCGGCTCGTTATACTTGTCCCACATGCCTGCCACCCGGTAGCCGTGCACCAAGCCCGCCTCGTTGTCCAGAAAGACCAGCGCCCCGCCGGGACCGCGGTGCAGGTTGCTGGTGGCGCGCTGCATGACGCGCGGGTCCCACTGCAGGCTGAAGAGGTTGCTTACGAGCCGGTCGAAGTTGGCTGTCAGGTAGTCAAAGAGGATTAAGTCGGTCCATTGTACTAGGTCCACGAGCTCCGCCAGGCTGAGGTTGGCCAGCTCACCCCCGGCGTCCCGGAGGGGGCGCAGACGGCCGTCCTCCGACCGCCAGGGCGCAGGCACTACCACGTCCGTGAGGTTGGGCAGCCAACGCGTCAGGCTCACCACGCTGCCCTCGGTCCAGTGCGCAGCGCGCAGCTCCTCCTGCACCTGCGCCCACTGCG